>NW_009647299.1:5230-6606 GCF_000708025.1 Charadrius vociferus | reverse complement strand
GGCGGTGGGGGGTGCCTTCCGGTCGGACCCGCCATCACAAGAGCACATAGAGCCACCGCGCGGGACATGACACTGCTCACACATGGCCGCGAGGGACAGCGGTGACAGTGCTGATGCTCCTTATTACGGCCGCACCGATGCTCATTATGACAACCGCCCCATTAAGCGTTCTTCCCTGCTGCGGTGTCGGCACCTCCGTTGCGCGTCACCTCTCCCGCTGTCCCCCCACCGCATCCTTCCCCGCCACAGGGGACGGCTCTGCCCGGCCCCCCGCTGTGGGAGAAATGGGGCCAGGTCTCCCACGGGGTGAATATGAGGGATAATTCCGGATGCCGCCGGGAGGAGGGTCCGATTTTGGAATGGGAGTGGGAAGCACGGACCCCCCTCGGGAGATAAGGAGGGGTTTACCCACTCCGAGGGATTTATCTGCGCTGAGGGATTGACCCCAAGTAGGGGCAGGAGGGGACCCCCGGGGGGGGTCGGGGGGTCCCACAGCATCTCCGCAGCCGAAGCCCGGCCAGCGCAGAGCCATGTAACCCTATCCCATGGGAATAAAGACCCACCGGACACCAATTCCCCCCCGTTTCTTCCCATGTTGGAGGAAAACCGGCACTGAGCGCCCTTCGTCCACGCTGAGCACAGACAGGGAGACCAAAATGGGGTGAATTTGGGGGGGAAGTAGATGGGAGGGATGGAGGTGGGAACTGAGGGCACTGCACCCCATGGGTTGTCCCTGAGTCTGTCCATCCATCCATCCCTCCATCATCTGTCCATCCATCCATAAATCCACCCGTCTGTCCATCCCTCCATCTGTCCCCCCATCCCTCCATCTGTCCCTCCATCCCTCCATCCCTTCATCCATCCCTCCATGCCTCCATCCCTCCATCCATCTGCCCATCCATCCATCCATCCCTCCATCCATCTGTCCCTCCATCCCTCCATCCCTCCATCCATCCCTCCATGCCTCCATCCCTCCATCCATGCCTCCATCCCTCCATCCATCTGTCCGTCCATCCCTCCATCCTTCCATCCACCCATCCGTCCGTCCGTCTGTCCCTTGATCCCCTCGCAGCCACCCCACACACCTCAGGGTGTGCTGGATGGGGCCAGTAAATGCAGAGCACCCTCTAAAGGGCAGAGAAGTGCCAGGAAGCCCAACCACCCACCCCGACCCCCCAAAAACAGGCGCATCCCTCCCACCACTCCCCTCACCCCATTTCCCCTGCCCGGGGGGTGCCCTACACCTCATCCTGGGGTGTCCCCCCCCCAAAAAAAAAAAAACCAAACAAAAAGCAACACCCTCCCCAAAACGCGTTGGGTCTGAGGATGCTTCACCCCACCGGAGATGGGGGGAAGGGGCAGGATGGGGCCATGGG
>NW_009647299.1:0-1272 GCF_000708025.1 Charadrius vociferus | reverse complement strand
AGGGGGGGGCTGAGGAGCCAAAAAGACACCCCACGACGCGTCGCATGGGGTGGGGCTGCGCTGGGGTTTGCAGGGTGGGACGGGTCCTGGTACCCCGGGATGGACATGGACATCGATCCCGGCACCCAGGGGGGTCCCCGGGACCCCGGGATGGGACCTGGCACCCAGGGGGGAACCTGGCACCCGGGGGGGGGGGGGGGGGCTGAGGAGCCAAAAAGACACCCCACGACGCGTCGCATGGGGTGGGGCTGCGCTGGGGTTTGCAGGGTGGGACGGGTCCTGGTACCCCGGGATGGACATGGACATCGATCCCGGCACCCAGGGGGGTCCCCGGGACCCCGGGATGGGACCTGGCACCCAGGGGGGGTCCTGGCACCGAACAACGGGACCTGTCACCCCGGGATGGATCCTGGAATCCCAGGTGGCTCCTGGCACCCCAGTACTGACCCAGCGCCCCGGGATGGATCCTGGTACCCAATGATGGGTGCTGGCAACCTAGGATGGATCCTGGCACCCAGGGATGGGACCTGGCACCCAGGGGGGGTCCTGGCACCGAACAACGGGACCTGTCACCCCGGGATGGATTCTGGAATCCCAGGTGGCTCCTGGCACCCCAGTACTGACCCAGCACCCCGGGATGGATCCTGGTACCCAATGATGGGTGCTGGCAACCTGGGATGGATCCTGGCACCCAGGGATGGATGCTGGCATGTGGGACCCCAGGAGGGAGCCTGGCGGTTTGGGACACATCCTGGCACCCTGAAGAGACCTTGGCGTCTCTGGGTGGAGCCTGACACCCCAAGTTGGATGGACCTGGACACCCTGGGATGGGTCCTGGTACCCAATGATGGGTTCTGGCACCCGGGGGGGCCTGGTACCCCGCGATGGCTCCTGTCACCCCAGGATGGACACAGGCACTGATCCTGACACTCAGGGATGGATCCCGGTACCCTGGGATGGGTGTTGGCACCCCAGGATGGATCCTGGAATCCCAGGTGGCTCCTGGCACCCCAGTACTGACCCAGCACCGTGGGATGGGTCCTGGCACCCTGGATGGATCCCGACCCCCCTGGCCCAGGGGGGACACCTCCCCAGTCCCCCCTCCCCCCAGCTCAGCAGCAGCTCCCAGCACCGCACCAGCGTTCACCAAAACACCCCCATATTCCAAAGGCTTTATTCCGGCAGCGGAGCCGGTGGGAACCCCCAGGGAGGAGGGGGGGGAGGGGGGTGAACAGGCACACACACACCCCCCATTTCCCACCCCAAAACTCC
>NW_009647298.1:0-200 GCF_000708025.1 Charadrius vociferus | reverse complement strand
CATCGTCCATCTGTCCATCCATCCATCATCCGTCCATCCATCTTCCATCCATCCATCCATTGTCCATCCATCATCCATCTGTCCGTCCATTGTCCATCCATCCATCCATCATCCATCCATCGTCCTTCTGTCCATCCATCCATGCATCGTCCATCCATCCATCGTCCATCCATCCATCGTCCATCCATCCATCGTCCATC
>NW_009647297.1:25445-26606 GCF_000708025.1 Charadrius vociferus | reverse complement strand
CCCGGCAAACTCACCAGCTGGAGGATGTCCTCGTCTTTGGGCATGATGGAGAGCTCCAGCACATCGTCACTGCGGGGAGAGGGGACGGAGGGGTCAGCGTGACCGGAGTCGGTCCCCACCTTCCCCCAGGGAGGACAATCTCATCCCCACGAGGGGATGGATGAATGTCCCCGTCCCCATGTGACGGTCACAGCATGCCGACGCCTGTCCCTGGTCCCCTGCAGCACCGCTGCCCGCGGGCGCCCAAGTGCCTCACCGCTCCTGCCGGCCCCAGTGACACCCAGGGGGACAGTGCCTGCTGGGACGTGTCCCCTTCACGTCACCTCCCCGGCTCTGCCCGTCCCCGCGCTCCTCCCAGCCCCGGGAAGGGGACTCACCTGTTCTGGATCAGCGCGATGACCTGCGAGTAGGTTTTCCCGATGATGCTCTCCCCGTTCACCTTGACCAGACGGTCCCCTGCGGCGCGCGGGGAGAAGACGGTGTCACAGCAAGTCAGTGGGGAGGTGGTGGCACCTGGCTGTCCCCACTGTCACTCACAGCAGGGTCTGAACACGGCCAGAGCTTTTGCCAGGGGGCACAGCCAGACTCCGTGTGGCACGGGGAGCCATGGGGACCCCAAAGCCAGCCTAACCCACGGGGACCCCAACGCTGCTCTGAGCATCCCAGGCCGGGGACAAGAGAGCAGAGCCTCCGCAGTGCCACGGAGCGGAGAGAAGGTGGGGGGGAAAAAAAGAAAAAAAAAAAAGAGGGAATGCAAGAAAAAGGGCAAAACAAGCAAGAAAGCCCCTGGCAGAGGAGGCAGGGCATCGCACGCATCCCCGCGGGCAGCCTGGAGCCACCTCCGGCCCCGAGACCCTGCCAGCCCCGCGTGTCCCCGCTCACCGGTGCGCAGCCCAGCCTGGTGTGCCGGCCCGTCCTCCCGCACGTTCTTCACGAAGATGGTGTCCATGGGCTCCAGGCGGCTCCGGGGGGGACCTGCTCCCCAGGGACAGAGCATCAGGGAACCGTCGGCACGGCCGGACCCGTCCCATGGCAACAAACACGCTCGGCCCCTCACCGCACCCTCCACGCCACCCCGAGCCCGCGCGTGGCAGCCCTGCCCGCACCTGGGACCTGCGGAGCCCCCCGGCCCCCGTCTCCCCCCCGATGGCTGTTCCCCGG
>NW_009647297.1:24186-24538 GCF_000708025.1 Charadrius vociferus | reverse complement strand
CCCCCCGTGCCCAGCTGCCGGGGAAGGGGCCGGTTTTGGGGCAGGGGAGCGGGAAGGGGCACAGCCAGCCCCGTGGTGGCATCTCACCCTTCTCCTGGACCACCGAGCCTGGCTGATGGGAGCCCGAGTCCCCGCAGTGGGGTCCCAGGGGAGGGACGGAGGTGCCCGCTGGCACCCATGCCACCGCAGCGCCCGGGGTAAGCGGGTCCCGGTGGCAAGGGACCCCCCTCCCAGAAAGGGGACGGCTCTACGCAGGCGTCCTCAGAGGGGCACCGGGCCACCAGCGGGGCTATATTTAGCCCCGCAATTATTCGGCACGGGGCAGGCTGCCAGGGCTGCGGCGGGCGTTGCC
>NW_009647297.1:23526-24057 GCF_000708025.1 Charadrius vociferus | reverse complement strand
TCTTCCCGTGGGAACACCCCCCCCCCGCAGAACCACGCTGCCCCCGGGGGGTGCCCGAGTTGGGGCAAGGCACGGGGTACCGGTACCCGTGTGGGGCTGTCCCTACAGTGCAGAGCTCCCATCCCTGCACCCCGGGATGCTCAGCCCCACGTGCGGGTCCCAAATGGGGTCCCCACCACCTGGGAGGTGACTCCTCGCTCCGCAAGTGCCAGATCCTGCTGTGTCCCATGGGGGGACACAAGTTCGGCTCCGGCCAAGAGGCTTCACCAGCTGCAGTCCCCCCCCGGTGTCCCCCCGGTGCAGGGCAGTGGGGACACAGCCCCGATGTCCCCAGGGCTGGCAGGTCCCTGCACAGTGCCGGGAAGGGACCACTCTCCATCCCGGTGTGATGGTGGGACGTTCCCCATGAGGAGGAGGAGATGCTTCTCTCCACGGTGGGAAGGAAAAGCCGTGTCCCGCAGCCTCGGCACACAGCCGGCACCATTGCCCCTGCGCCGAATGGCTGCCGCGGTGCCACAGCAGGAGCGTGGG
>NW_009647297.1:4985-5508 GCF_000708025.1 Charadrius vociferus | reverse complement strand
CCCCCCGTGCCCAGCTGCCGGGGAAGGGGCCGGTTTTGGGGCAGGGGAGCGGGAAGGGGCACAGCCAGCCCCGTGGTGGCATCTCACCCTTCTCCTGGACCACCGAGCCTGGCTGATGGGAGCCCGAGTCCCCGCAGTGGGGTCCCAGGGGAGGGACGGAGGTGCCCGCTGGCACCCATGCCACCGCAGCGCCCGGGGTAAGCGGGTCCCGGTGGCAAGGGACCCCCCTCCCAGAAAGGGGACGGCTCTACGCAGGCGTCCTCAGAGGGGCACCGGGCCACCAGCGGGGCTATATTTAGCCCCGCAATTATTCGGCACGGGGCAGGCTGCCAGGGCTGCGGCGGGCATTGCCGGGGGGGAGGAACTGGGGGGGTCCCGGCACCCCCTTCCCAGCCACGGGCAGGGGGCAGCACTGGGATCGACGCGGCTCTGTCCCTTGGGGTGGCAACCGTGTCCGTGGGCTCCTGCCCTTGTCCCTCACATCTTCCCGTGGGGACATCCCCCCCCCGCAGAACCACGCTGC
>NW_009647297.1:2200-3392 GCF_000708025.1 Charadrius vociferus | reverse complement strand
CTGGAGAAGAGGAGGCTGAGGGGAGACCTTCTCGCTCTCTACAGCTCCCTGAGAGGAGGGGGCAGCGAGGGGGGGTCGGGCTCTGCTCCCGAGGAACAGGAGATGGGACAAGAGGAAACTGCCTCAGGTTACCAGGGGAGGCTTAGGGTGGAATTTAGGAAAAAAATCTTGACCGAAAGGGTTGTGAAACACTGGCACGGGCTGCCCGGGGACGTGGTGGAGTCACCATCACTGGAGGTGTTCAAAAGCCGGGCAGCCGTGGTGCTGAGGGACATGGTTGAGTGGTGGACTTGGCAGCGTTGGGTTAATGGTTGGACTCGATGATCTTAAAGGTCTCTTGCAACCTAAACGATCCTCTGATTCTCCGAAAGGTCCTTTGCAGAGTCACGCTGCAGGAGACGGGTCGGGTCGGCGTTCCCCGGGCAGGCAGGAGTTGGGGAAGCAGAATCAGGAGCCTGGGGAAAGCGCCATGACGGAGGATGCTGACCGGGGACTGCGGCGAGACGCGTCTCCCCACCCTGTGACTCACTTCCCACTGCAGTTCCCCACCTGCGGCGAGGAGGCAGCCAACGCCAGCCTCGGGGGCAACCGGAGCCATGGGGCAACCGGAGCTGTGGGGCAGCCGGAGCCGGGGGGCAGACGTTTTCGGAGCCGTGGGGCTGTGGGCAGCTGTGAAGCTCTGGAGGTGATGGGAGCATCCAGGTCTGCCCACGCCGGAGTGGGGAAAGGGCTGCGATGGACCGTGGCAGCTCCCAGACACTTCTCCCTTCATCTGCACGAAGCTGCCGCTGCAGAAAACGGGGTGAGAGGAGAATTTCGAACACCGGGGGGGTTGGAGCCGGCACGGCAGAGGGCACGGTCCACGCTGGAAGCTGCTGGGTGGTTTCGCAGGATCCCTCCATCACAGATACTGCCCGGATCGGAGCTTCTCGATGCCTCAGAGGGCACAGAAGGTGATGGCCAACCTGGGGGTTGTTTCCCCTCAAAAAGGCAGCACCGGGAAAGGTCCCGGGGCAGATCCAGCCTGAAGCCTCCCGCTGACAGCCAGGAAATTGGGAGGTAAAAATCCGCTGCGCTAAAGGCGACGAGCACCGGTGGGACTTGGCACGTGCCCCTCGCCGGGCAAGGACCTGCCGGCGCTTCCCCAAGGGGATGAGCTGATGCTGGTCAGAGGAAGAGGAGGAGGAGGGAT
>NW_009647297.1:0-828 GCF_000708025.1 Charadrius vociferus | reverse complement strand
GCGGGAGGGGGACCGGAGCAATGGCGGGGCCGGAGCGGCCACGGGCATCTCGCCCGGTACCGGGGCTGGGAGCTTGGAGAGACAGCAGGAGTCCTGACACCTTGGCCGAGCCCGGGAGGGTTTAGCACAGCCCCGGTGAGAGATGTTACCGCTCTCCGCGGCTGCACATCTGGCTGCACATCTGGCTGCGTATCCACCAGCCCTGCTGAGGCGGCACCCAAAGGGAGCAGAGGTGCCCTGGCAGCACTGAACTCCGCTAAAACCGGAGAAATCGGCAACCTGGGAAGCAGGCGGGGACAGACATGGCAGAGGGGGATCCACCGGGGTCCTGCCCGAGCTCCGTCCCCTTTCCCCGCTGCGGCAGCCGGAGTCGGCCCATCCCGGGGCGAGGGTGTTAAAATTCAGGCGCCGTCTGGGTTGAACCGCTGGATGGGGCGCGGGGAGGGAGAGGGACACACAAAGGGACGGAGGCACAAAAAGCCTTTGTCTGTGCCTGTGCTGAGTGCGCCTTTTCGCTGCCCGGTGGGGAAATCTGCCGGCAGCTCAGCGGGGACGGGTTGCACCCCCCGTACCGGCACGTCCCGCACGGGACCCGGGCTGCATGTGGGGCTGGGGGTCCGTCCCCCTGGGGCTAGGGTCCCCGCGGTGAGGGTACGGCTCTGGCACTGCACCCCACGTGGCATCGTCCTGGCACAGCACTCACCATCATCGCCGGAGCAAAATTTGGCAGGGGGTACAAGAGCTTCGGGTGCTCACATACACTGTAGATACCCCAAAACCTAAATAGACCTGCGATGCTCCAAAGCGCCGGCACAGGAGAGCCAAAAA
>NW_009647296.1:21364-22381 GCF_000708025.1 Charadrius vociferus | reverse complement strand
GAGCTACACTGAAAACTATGAAACATTAATGTACAGATTCTTTGTGTGTAAGTATTAAAATAATACACATCTGTTATGGTTTGAAGAACCCACAACAATTTATTGTTGTTTAGACAATTATTCTATCATCTGATGTCCCCTCCCCACCTGGGAAGGGGAATTGGGAAAAAACAAGGAAAGCGAGGATTGAAATATAAACAGATTTAATAGAATAAGACTAAATAATTAACATTAATAACACTAAAGAACCAGTATTGATCCATTTCCTGGTTTGAGGTAAAACAGAACCAATTTTCTGTTCAGTAATTTTACTTTGCAGCTAAGCCTCTTCTAACTAACTGAACTTTCTGAAATTAACAGCATATTGTGGAGAAACTGTTCACTCTCAGAGTATGTCCTGGTTTGAGGTAAAACAGAACCAATTTTGGTCAGTAACTTTGCTTCTTAGCTGGGCCTCTCTAACAACTGAAATTAACAGCATATTGTGCAGACAATGTTCACTCTCTCAGGGTGATAAGACCTATGTTTATAGCTGATGCCCAGCCATGGTATGCAGAGAGGACCTTGCTTATACTTATTGCTATAACAACCAAGGCCAACCAACTTTGTTATTTGCCCCGTTGGAGGGTCGGAAGCGGAAAAGCATAGTGGGGTCCCACCTGCAAGGAGGAGCGAACAGGACAGGTGACCCAAAACTGACCAACGAGGGTATTCCATCCCATCTGCCTCATGCTCAGTATAAAGGCTGAGGGATCGAAAGGTCAGCTCTCTCTTCCTGCAATGGCCGACGTCGGAGGAGGACTCTTTTCGTCTGCCTGCGATCCCGATCCTGAATGCAGATCCGGAATCCAGTTCCCGTCCGTCACTGAGTCCAGCCTGGGACTGCCCCAGTGCCAGCTGGTGTCGTGATTGTCATCTCGGGAGCTTGATACGGTTTTGTATATATTTCATTATTATTATTTTTTTCTTATTTTATTATTAATATTTCATTAAAGTAGTTTAGTTCCTTCTAAACTC
>NW_009647296.1:17805-20808 GCF_000708025.1 Charadrius vociferus | reverse complement strand
TCATTAAAGTAGTTTAGTTTTTTTCTAAACTCATAACTCTCTCTCTCTCTCCCTCTCCACTCCTTGGAGAGAGAGGTGGGGGAGGGCATCTGTCATTTGTTTTCATTGGCCAGTCCGACCCAAACCATGACAGATTTATTGGCAGCCACACCGGAAGCTCGACCGGGGCTCTGACAAATTCCCTGAACAGTTTGACTTCCAGCTTGCTCAGAGTTTAAAACAGACTGCTCACATCATGTAGGTTTTGGACAGAATATTGTATCGCCTCTTTATAGGGTTTTATTTAAAGTTAGTTGATACAACGCTGCTTAAACTGCCATATGCGTTGTATAATTTCTTTGCTCTTTGTGTTTGCATGCGGTGGTTTAAATGTGCTATTTTGCTGTTGTGTTTAATTCTGATCCATACTGGGATTGATTGGATAGCTTCTTTACCTGCATACCTTGGGCATTACGTAATGGATTGTTACTAATTACACTTTCAGTTTTATCTTGGGAAAGTTTACTTCGCCCTTTACTGCTCATGCCAAATCGTCACCATCAGAGCTAGCCTTTTGGATTTCAGAAATGATGGTTGCTTTCTTAAAATCATGATTTTATTGTTGATTTTCCTGCATGGGTTGCCATTATTAAATCTCAGTGCAGGAATAGGTGTTGTACAACATGCACTGCCACTGCTCAGACTCCAGCAGCACCGGTACAAGTTGCCCCAGTGACCAGAAAGAGAAAAAAGAGGACCGTTCGTTCCCCTGCCCCTATGACAAAGACCAGATCAAGCCAGGTAGCAGGGGAGAGGACTCTTCCAGTGAAGATCCAGGAATGGGTCCTTCTCAAGAGGATCAGGGAGAGGGGCCTTCTCAGGCAGCGTCAGCACAGGAGGAAGAATCAGATGCTGAGGTAATCGTTCAGTCCATCTCTATGAAGGACTTGCAAAATATGAGAAAGGACTTTGGCTGTCATGAAGGTGAGACACTTATCTCCTGATTGCTTCAATGCTGGGATAATTGGGCAGATACCATAGACTTAGAAGGCAGAGAAGCTAGGCAGCTGGGAAACCAGGCCAGAGATGGAGGTATAGATAAAGGGATTGAGAGAAAGACAAACACTCTCAGTCTCTGGAGGCGACTGGTGTCAGCTGTAAAGGGCAGGTATCCCTTTAAGGATGATATCGAATGCTGCCTGAGCAAATGGACCACCATAGAAAAAGGTATTCAATACCTGAGAGAATTGGCTGTGTGAGAGGTGATTTATGGTGACTGGTGAGTGAATGTAGACCCTGATGAAGTGCAATGCAAACGACCTATGTTGTGGAACTTTGTGCAGAGCGCACCATCGATGTATTGCCACACTTTGACAATAATGGTCTGGGGAGGATCTGATGATGATGCACTAACTGTAAATGAAGTGGCTAACAAAATATAACAGTAAGAGGACAGTCTCTCTCGTGCCCTCACTGTGGCAACTGTGGAAAAAATGACTGATAAAACTGAGAAAATGATTGAGAAAAATGATGATGAAGGAAAGATCCCACTCTTCCCTTGCATGGACTCACGTCACAGCCGTTAGGAGAAGACATCCTCCTACGAAACTGGCTCAGAAGAGAGAAAACACAGTATGAGATATCCTGTGGTTTTGCCTTTGTGACTATGGAGAGGACATGAGGAAGTGGAATAAAAGACCTACCTCAGCCCTATGGGCACAAATAAGTGAGTTGCAAGGTAAAACAGATAGAAGAAAGAATTCTTCCAGGCGGATGGTTGCTCCAGTCCACAGGGAGTGGTTCTCTGGTCCAGGTAGGAACTCATCTGCTAATTGTAGATGTTGTTCTCAATACTGGATGGGCCCTGCCTCCAGCCAGGAGGAGGAGAGGGATAACCGAGTTTATTGGACTGTGTGGATTCGATGGCCTGGCATGTTAGAACCACAAAAGTATAAAGCCCTGGTGGACACTGGTGCACAGTGTACCCTATTGCTATCGAACCATAAAGGGGCAGAATCCGTCACTATTTCTGGAGTGACAGGGTGGTCTCAAGAACTGACTGTATTGGAGGCCGAAGTGAGCCTAACTGGGAACAAATGGGAGAAACACCCCATTGTGACTGGCCCAGATGATCCGTGCATCCTTGACATAGACTACCTCAGGAGAGGGTGTTTTAAAGAGCCAAAAGGGTATCGGTGGGCTTTTGGTATAGCAGCTGTAGAGACTGAGGAGGTTACACAGCTGTCTACCTTACCTGGTCTTTCAGGGGACCCTTCTGTTGTGGGACCGCTGAGGGTTGAAGATCAGCAGGTGCCAATTGCTACTGCCATGGTGCATCGACAACAGCATTGCACCAACTATGACTCCCTGATTCCCATCCATAACCTGATTCGTCAGCTAGAGAACCAAGGAGTGATAAGCAAAACTCGCTCACCCTTTAACAGCCCTATACGGCCAGTGCAAAAGTCTAATGGAGACTGGAGATTAACAAAGAATGAAGTCACACCACCACTGAGTGCTGCTCTGCCAGACATGCTAGACCTTCAGTATGAACTGGAGTCAAAGGCAGCAAAATGGTATGCTACAATTATCAGAGTCATAGAATCATAGAATGGTTTAGGTTGGAAAGGACCTTGAAGAACATCGAGTTCCAACCCCCCTGACATAGGCAGGGACACCTCCCACTAGACCAGGTTGCCCAAGGCCATGTCCAGCCTGGCCTTGAACACCTCCAGGGATGGGGCCTCAACAACCTCTCTGGGCAACCTGTTCCAGTGCCTCACCACCCTTAAAGGGAAAAACTTCTTCCTAATGTTTAATCTAAACCTACCCTCTTCCAGTTTATATCCATTCCCCCTCGTCCTGTCACTACATGACCTAGTAAAAAGTCCTTCCCCAGCTCTCCTGTAGGCCCCCTTTAGGTACTGGAAGGCCGCAATAAGATCTCCCCGGAGCCTTCTCTTCTCCAGGCTGAACAGCCCCAGCTCTCTCAGCCTCTCCTCATAGGAGAGGTGCTCCAGCCCT
>NW_009647296.1:7485-17212 GCF_000708025.1 Charadrius vociferus | reverse complement strand
CCCCCCCCCCCCCCCCTTGCTAATGCCTTTTTCTCTATTCCTTTAGCAGCAGAGTGCAGGTCACAGTTTGCTTTCACCTGGAGAGGCATCTAGTACACCTGGAATCGACTGCCCCAGGGGTGGAAACACAGCCCTACTATTTGCCATGGACTAATCCAGACTTCACTGGAGAAGGGTGGAGCTCCAGAACACCTACAATACATCGATGACATCATTGTGTGGGGTAATACAGCAGAAGAAGTTTTCAAGAAACGTAAGAAAATAATCAAGATTCTTCTGAAACCAGGTTTTGCTATAAAAAGAGGTAAGGTCAAGGGACCTGCACAAGAGATCCAATTTTTGGGAATTAAGTGGCAAGGTGGGCGTCGCCAGATCCCAATGGATGTGATTAACAAAATAACATCTATGTCCCCACCTACTAACAAAAAGGAAACACATGCCTTCTTAGGCATTGTGGGTTTCTGGATGTTGTGTTAATTTCAGTAGTTAGAAGAGGCCTAGCTAAGAAGCAAAGTTACTGAACAAAATTGGTCCTGTTTTACCTCAAACCAGGACACTGGAGAATGCATAATCCAGGTTATGGTCAGATTGTGAGACCTCTCTATGAAGTGACTCAAAAGAAAAATGAGTTTATGTGGGGCCCTGAGCAATGATAAGCCTTTGAGCAAATTAAACAAAAGATATTGCATGCAGTAGTCCTTGGACCAGTCCGAACAGGAGAGGACATTAAAAGTGTGCTCTACACTGCAGCCAGGGACATTGTCCCTACCTGGAGCCTCTGGCAGAAAGCACCAGGGGAGACTCAAGGTCGACCCCTGGGATTTTGGAGTCAGGGATACAGAGGATCTGAGGCCAACTATACTCCAACTGAGAAAGAGATATTGGCAGCATATGAAGGAGTTAGAGCTGCTTCAGAGGTTATTGGTACTGAAGCATAGCTCCTCCTGGCACCCCGATTACCTGATTGTATATATTTCATTATTTTCTTTTTTATTAATTTATTTCTATTTTCATTAAAGTAGTTTAGCTTTTTCTGAACTCATAAGTCTCTTTCTCTCCTTCCTCTCCTTGGAGAGAGAGGTGGGGGAGAGCATCTCTCATTTGTTTTCATTAGCCAGTCTGGCCCAAACCATGACAATCCTGATACCAATATAAAATATACAAGGACTATACTCAGCCAATTCTATCAGTAGGAAGCTGTGCTCTCCCAGCAGTGGACAGCAAATGTCGGACACTGCGAGCACTATGGCTTCGGGAGGAAGGGAAGGCCTCAGGGGTCTGGCACCAAGGCAAGAAGTTCTCTGGATCACAGCCATCAAGGGAGAGAGAGAACTCCTCAGGAAACCTTCCAATTTATATTGAATGTGATGTTCATGGATGAAATAATCCTGTTGGCCAGCTTGGGTCAAGTGCCCAGATCTCGCTCCTCCTCATCCCTGTACCTGGCTAGCTTGTAAACACCGAGACCTTGAAACCCACATACCATAGCTGGCTATGAAGTAATGTAGTAACATAGCAAATATGTTTTCACAAATTCAGACACCACAGTTTTCCAAAAGTACAGTTTTCCCAAGCATTAGAAGAGACTTTACTGCAAAGTAAAATTAGCGAAAGAGAAATTAGTCCCGTGTTGCTCAAACCAGGACAACATCTCACTGCGTGTTACTGCATTTTGTTGAGTTGTGCACACTTGCATGAAGGTTGTTGCAACATTCATGTTCCCGATCAAAGCCCTTCTGATGTACTTCAATTTAGATGAGTAGAAGCAAGAAGCAGTGATGACTTGCCCACTCGGTACAGCACACTAAACCAGTAATAAATCATTTCAGCAACTTTTTTCACACCAAGTTTCTGCTGCTATGGCAACACTGCCGTATTTACAAAATAATCTTAAAGGTGTTATAAAATTCCGGTTCACAAGATGGCAGCACAGATACTATTTGTTGTTTTAATCTGTTTTATTCCACCCCTCCCTTATGTGGGTTAATTAGAGTCCACAAGGCAACCTGCTGCTCAGGAAACCTGCTCTGGAGCCCTAGGAGCAGCAGCACAGCCCCGCTGTGTGCACCCAGCAGCAACCAAGTCCTGTTTACTCAGCACTTCTAAGGTGGAAAAAAATTAGAGACTCTCCAGCAACATCCCAGCAGGCAACAGCAGCACACATGCCTGCATTTCACAATAACCCCTTTGCTATCAGAACATCCTTTGTTTTGCTGTCTTCTGTTTGCAGTGACATTAAGATTTAGCACCAGGTGTCAACCACAAACTTGATGCCTGTTCTGCAAGATAAAGCACTGAGTAAGGGCCAACACTAGCAAAGCCCAGGCTGATCATTACAGGAACACCTCATCTTATCCCCCTGCTCTTGGCCTGGCTCTAAGCTGCCAGGGGCTTGCAAGAGGCAGGAGAGCAAGCAGTACGGGGAAGGGAGCTTGCCATACTGGAGGAGACTGAACAGCCATCGCAACTATTTCTCCCTGTGAAACCCCACCTAATTCTCAACTGGAAGAACAGTACTCAACAGGTTACCTGAGCACGAAGTGGAAATATTAATTAGTGTTCAAATGTCTCAGGGGGGGAAAATTATCTGGGGGAAGGTATGGGTTGAAGTATCCCTTTTTACACTAACTTATTTTTCATTTAGAAGAAAAAGGAGGGGGGAAAAAAGAATGAAAAATCAGTCCCTTCCTAAAAGCCTTGCAAACTGAGTGCAACTAAGTTAGCACAACTCAGATTTACATGCATCACCCAGCTGCAGAGTCTAGACCTGTTTTAATAGCAACAGGCAGCAGATACCACAGAAACAAGTCTGTGTTAGTCTGGCACTGGTGGCTCAGTGCCCCCTAGAAAGCATTAATTCAGACAGATGACAGACTTAAACCACTAATGAAATTTCAGGCAGTGCAGACATGAGCACCATAGCAAGTCCCACATGCAAGCACAAAGGGTCTCCTGTGCTACTGCAGTTTGCTTTGTTCTGTCTATTATGTCTTCTACAGCTGCAGTGTGGTAATACATTTTAAGGCACCCTCTCAACCCAGCATGTAGCATTTCAGATGTACCAATTTAAAGGGTTCTGGCCTGGCATAATCTAATAGTCCCCCTAAGCGACCCTCTTGAGTGGAAGAGTAGCAGAATTTTCATTTATAGCAGAAGATATGCACCACCCTTGGTAAACCACAAAAATGTTAAAGTAACCAATAATGGGTCCTTCAGATAACCTTCACACTTCCATCATGCAATAGCCCTACTCATCTTAAATCACAGTTACAATAAGTCTTTATCCAAAATCTATGCCCTGCCACAGCAGTAATTGGTATCTGAATCCATAGAAAACAGTGTAGTCTCTACAAAGTAACCTATACAACAGTGACTTTGCTGGAGCTATTACTAAAACTAAACCAAACCTGTCCATCAGGGAACCTGCATCTTTTGTTCACCTTCTCTCAAACTCCAGTGCATCACCAGATGTACTGTTTCTAGCAGCTGTCACAGTAACCACACATGGAAAGGCAGCTAAAGAAACATCAAAATGGCACAGTTGTTTTTACATTGAGATCTGATATTTCATGTGTTTGCCTGTTACCACTACACAGTGCCATCCATGCAAATATTAGTCTTCAGCTGTCCAGAGGGATACGCAGGGATACCTTTCTTTGCAGGCAAGACAAGCATAAACATTACCAGTGTGTCTATAATCAACACTTTTCTAGGATAAAAGAGTGAACTGGGGAAGTATCTCCAGCGTAGATTCAGCATAAAAGCTTGTTTGTTGTATAGGTGTTAAAGCCAAGTACATAATTCAAGACCAGCAACAGAAAGACACAGCTCTACTTGCAGACTTGTGTGTTTACTTGGTGACTAACGCAGCTGGGTCAGCGGAAACCCCCAAAGGAGGTACAAACTAAAGAGCATGTCAAGGCCACACAGGGGACCTATGGCAGAGCAAGAAACCAAACTCAAGCATGGCAAGATGCAGGGTGCTGTTCTGACTCCTTGACCAGTTCAAGTCCACTGGATCAAATTTGGGTATTGATATTTTACTGTCTACCATCTGACAAAGGCTACTTTTGTGAAAGCAGAAAGTATGCAGATACAGAGACCACAAAAAATACCCAAGAAGTACAGCTACTAGACAGGCAGCTAGGATTCTTAAAGAAAGGTGCAGGACAGCAGCCAACTAAGAATTAAGACATGGATGAGAGAACAACATGTTAAAGAACAGACTAAGAGAGCCAGCTTGTGAAAGGCTGAACTGTTGTTAAAAGCATTTAGTGTTATGTAAACATTGCAAAACAGAAAAAAGCTGGAGTTTGCAAAGTTTAAGCTTTGTCCCATGTCAAAAACCCACAGAAGAAGAATGAACAAAGTTTAAAGCAAGACATTTAGGTGAGAAACTCCATGCACAGCACCTACAATTACCTTTTTCTGTTTTCTTTTTCCCATTCTTATGCAAGCAATATTCTCCACCATTCCCACTTCCAATGGCTAGAAAAACAATACTCCCCTACCTACTCAATGACATATCTATAAAATTATGTGAAGCATATGCATACGAATCAGGCCTGCAGTAAAAAAAAAATATGTAGGCAGCAGTATAACAGCATTTAATAAACCCATAGAGAAATGAAAACCCAAGAAATTAATGGTATTGGCTTTATACTGGTTAGATGAGCAGAAAATAGAAAAAAAAAAAATCAAAAGCGCTCTGCAGCCTGACATTTATTACAATATAAACTAAGAATTGTAGAAAGCTTTGGATCCTACAGGACCATCTCTTTATTCCAGTTTCAAAACTACATAGTGTTTTCCACAGAGATCTGAGACAGCCAGTTAACACTGTTTTACACTAAGGGTGATATCCAAAATTCCTATATGATATGTAGATATGAGCTCTTGGTAAAGACCTAACGACAGTTCTCAGTGTAAATTAAATTTTTATTGCAGACCTATGACTAAAAGCAGCATAAAATAATCACAAGCATCTCAAACACATCTTTCTAGACAGCATTTAAAGAGTCAGGAATGAAACCATTTCTTTAATAAAATGGACCTGAGAAACTAAGTGTTAGAACAAGCTGATTTAGCTGCAAAATTAAAGTCTTCCCTTGGAAGAGCTTATATTAATGCACACAGATGATAGGACAGAGCAAAAGCAGAGCTGTAGTTTAAAGACTAAGCTAGGAAGAAAAAACTGATCCCTATCAGTATGGTAAAAGTTTAACAGTGTAATTAATAGTATCTCATATAGTAAAAATTCAAGTGTACCATTTGGTGACAGCACTTCAGTTTAAGGGCTTTGAGATCACCATTCCCAACATTTGCACACAAGACAATCTCGTCTCCAAGAACAAACAGTGCAATATCCCTATCAATCTGAGTAATCACCAGGTGATAAAAATCTACTACCATCTGTGCCCCAGTATTCAGGTTTCTCAAGACAGTAAGAGATGTTCCAGAAATACTTAATCAACCAAGAGCCTGCCAGCCACCAGACAACATATTATGCACTGAAAAAAAGTGAGCTACTGGGACACCACTTGATTCAGAGGCAACAGGTCAATGGTATATCAAATCTGGCTTATGGCACCTAGCACCAAAACCCCCACCATCATATGACTTAAAGAGCCAGCACAGAAAAAAAAAATTCTATCCTGCCAAGTGTTTTTCAATACTTTGCATGGGCAAACCAGCTATCAGCATCTACACCATCAGCTGACTCCCCTCCAGCCAGCCCACATGCTCTGGCTTACTCGCCCCCATAACACAGCTGCTGCTCATCCACGGCTAACCCAGGCACAGCTGCCCTGTAACACACTTCCCACTGCAGCTGCCACTCAAGGCAACCTGTGAGTTGGAGTGCCTCTGAATATTGTGTCATCACATTAACCACCAGCAGAAAAGCAGAGGCAAGCAACTCCTCACCAGGAATACCCCAAACCAATAATGCTGCCCACAACAGCCAGGAGGGGTCATTGGGTGATAAAATAATTGTCTAAACAACAATAAATTGTTGTGTGTTTCTCAAACCATAACACCTGCATGACATCCTTGTTTCCAAATTGGAGAGACGTAAGTTTGACAGATTGACCACTCAGTGGATAAGGAATTGGCTTGACGATCGCACTCAAAAAGTTGGGGTCAACAGCTTGATGTCCAAGTGGCAACCAGTGACAAGTATCATTCCTCAGGGGTTGGTACTGGGACTGGTGATGTTTAACATATTTGTTAGCAACATGGACAGTGGGATTGAGTGCATCCTCAGCAAATTTTCCAACTACACTAAGCTGCGTGGAGCAGTCAACACACTGGAGGGAAGGCATGCCATCCAGAGGGACCTGGAAAGGCTTGAGAGGTGGGCCCATGTGAACCTCATGAAGTTCAACAAGGCCAAGTGCAAGGTCCTGCACGTGGGCCAGGGCCATCCCAAGCACAAATTCAGGCTGGGTGCAGAATGGATTGTGAGCAGCCCTGAGGAGAAGGACTTGGTTGACGAGAAGCTCAACACGAGCTGGCAATGTGCATTCGCAGCCCAGAAGGCCAAGTGTATCCTGGGCTGCATCAAAAGAAGCATGACCAGCAGGTCAAGGGAGGTGATTCTGCCACTCTACTCTGCTCTTGTGAGATCCCACCTGGAGTACTGCATCCAGCTCTGGAGCCCCCAACATAGGAAAGTCATGGACCTGTTGTAGTGGGTCCAGAGGAGGGCCACGAAGATGATCAGAGGGCTGGAACACTTCTCCTATGAGGAAAGGCTGAGAGAGTTGGGGTTGTTCAGCCTGGAGAAGAGAAGGCTCTGGGGAGACCTTATTGCAGCCTTCCAGTACTTGAAGGGGGCCTACAAGAAAGCTGGAGAGGGACTTTTTTACAAGGGCATGTAGTGATAGGACAAGGGGGGATGGTTTCAAACTGGAAGAGGGTAGATTTAGAATAGATATGAGGAAGAAATTTTTCACTATGAGGGTGGTGAGGCACTGGAACAAGTTGCCCAGGGAAGCTGTGGAGGCCCCATCCCTGGAAGTGTTCAAGGCCAGGTTGGATGGGGCCTTGGGCAACCTGGTCTAGTGGGAGGTGTCCCTGCCTATGTCAGGGGGGGTGGAACTAGATGATCTTTAAGGTCCCTTCCAACCTAAACCATTCTATGATTCTATTTAAAACCATGCACTGTGGACATCTCTTGGGCAAGGCGTTTCTGACTTCTGAAGTATAGTTATCTGCATCAGGTTGAACAATATCTGATGTTCAATGCTCTTCAGTTACGGGTTGATGGACGAGTAATCTTTTCTGATTGTACCTGTCACATGACTGCATAAATGGGAAGTCCCTCTCCAGAAGTCGAAGGCAGTCAAATAATGACTCCCTCTAGCTCCTTTTAAGTTGCAGGTCCAAGATGTAATCTGGGTTCAGGACAAAGGGAAAAGATCTCTTTCAGAAAGAAGTTTAAGTTATGGTGAATTTGAGTTCAACAGTATATTTAACCATCTTACCAGGAACATCTGTTTGTATTCTGGTTACAATAATTGGGAGCAGCAGGAGTAGAAAAGCATGCTTCTCTAAAAGGCAGAGCCAGCACTATGTCACACAGGGAGTTGAAGTGCATAGACTGAACACATAGACTTATCTTGCTCAGTGCTGCGCTTAATACAGATGGATCAGTTTACATGCCAGTTTTTATTTGCTGTTTAGTGTTTAATACAGAACACAGCAACAGAGGTGAAGTAATAAGAAACATGCCGCTCAGTTCATTTATCTTAGGGATACACTGTATACTATATTTCCAGGACAGGTTCAGACATCTGAAAAAGTGTGTTAGTAGCAAATGAAATTCCACATACATTCCCAAAGCAGCAGAATTTAAGTTGATACCTCTGCTAATGACAGTAGAGAAATAAAAGGAGAAGAAAAAAATAGAACTTATAAGACTGTTTGTTTTCTCATCAAGTCGTATCTCTACTGCCTTTGCTATTTTATAAGGGAAACTACTTTGGCCCCAGTCTTATTTGATGCAGGTTCACAGCATTTCACTTGCCTGTGCCAGGCACTGGCCAGGAACCCCAGCCACTGTATCAGGGTTTCAGACCACCCCAAGCCACTGGGGCAAAGGAGGCCCAGGGATGACAAAGTACGCCCCAGGTCAGTCCTTCCTCAGGTCCCACCAACAGCACAAGAGCCATTGGCAAATATTTTTTTTGGACCATGTGGCAGGGTGGGGAAGAGGACACAAAGAAACATCTCATTTCAATACATTAGACATTTGCATCTGAAATATCAAGCCACACCAGTGAGGTACAGATAGATTGGCCACTGGACTAGTTAACAGGCGTTTTCCCTTCCCATTCTGCACTGTTCATTCTTGCCTGCATTTTCCCTCCACCTTTTGGCCACACTGGTGCCCCAGGGGCTCTGAAGAGAGTGTGACTGGGGAACTGATCCTGCTGATAATTAGTGCAACACCACAAGATACATGTTAATGCTTGACCAGATCAATTCCCTGGTCTGACACACATCTTGGGTGCGTGAACTAGTGTTGGTACAAGGCAGACAGAACCCACCCTCCAGTTATCTGAAAACATGGTTTGAGGAGGACTGCAGCTTTTCTTTACACCTTTTGCACTACCTCTGTATTTAATAAGTACACACACAATTATACCAATTTTAAAATTGAGATATGCATCTGATATAGGCTATTTCCTTACTGTCAGCCCATTTTCTAAACAACCTTTGGTTTGTACATGGGATATTACATTATCCAAATGACAATTTTCTGGCAACTATGCCAGGCCTAGCCTGTGAGTCACTTTCCAAAACAAGGGGAGAGCCACACTAGGGAAGACCATGCAGTTCAAAGGTTTCTATTGTTCTAGTGGACTGTGGAGTCTATGCAAGTTCAGTCACTGCTCAGTACAAAATAGCAGCTAAAAAAATCTCATTATTGACTTAAATGAAAAGGAGCATCTTCAATAAGCAAACAGACAGATACACAATTGTACAGTCCAAAAAAATGGAGCTATATGATCACATGCTTGCATATATTGGTTTATTAATGGGTGATGCATAGTAGATATGCAAGCATACATTGAGCTGCAAGTTACTTTATCTGTATGTGCCAGCTAAGAGTTTCCGCAGCTATAAACAGCAGTTTCACTAACCCTGTGGACAAGGTAGCACCACAGGACTACAGCAAGCCTTCTCTACTCAACCCTGTCCAACCTTTCAATTAATCTGAGAAACAGATGAAAAGAGACCCAAAAGACTACGTGTCCTGGTTCTTGTATCCATTTCCCATATTGGTTAGATAGTTGCCAGTTAAAATGTTACTTCGTTTGTTTGCGTGGCTGTGCTTTGCAAATTCTTACATGTCCTATGTACTCCCTGTGATGCTGTTTGTTATCTCGGGGAGAGGGATCAGGGCTATAATTTTTCTGTCATGTGCAATATCAGCTTATGATATGATAACATCACTATTGAAGTGGCTTTGTTGGGGTGTCTATGCAGTACTGCTGTCTTGTCCATACCTTGGTTACCATCTCTCAGAAGTTATTAATAATATCACCCAATCTATGGGAGAAACAGGGGGAGATACTTTCCCCAGCTCTTTTGCCTCCCTTTTTTCCTTTGGGCCAGGTATGACACCTCTTGAGAATTTTGAATATCCTTGGGATGCTCAAACCAGCATGTTTCTATTGCTATGCCTGCTGAATGTTTTTCAGATCTTGTTGAGGGTTAA
>NW_009647296.1:0-1481 GCF_000708025.1 Charadrius vociferus | reverse complement strand
GGCATTGTAATAGCGTTCGTATATTCTTTTACTGGTGTTATTGTTATTGTTTTCTCTTGTTTTTGCTGTTTTGTTAAACTGCTTTTATCTCAACCCACGAGTTTCTGCCTTATTCCTTCTGATTCTGCCCACGGCTGTGGGAGTTGCGCGAGCGGCCGCGCATTTTCTGTTTACAGAGTGTCTTGAGGAATATTGTTGATTATCACAGAAATGTTTCTAGTTCTTCACTAAATCCAGATACTTATCTACCCCAAGAATATTTCCCCTTTAGTCACTAAATTGTTTTTAAAGCCAATCTTTGTTTCAAAGTTGGGGAACAACTGTTTCCACAGTTGGGGAACCAGGGTACTATGGGGGCAGAAAATTAAAATGCCTCTCCACAGCTGACAAAGACACTAGAAACATTGTCTGTACATAAGAGGACGGGGCACATTAACATACATTATTTTCCTTTGTTTTTATTTTGCAGCTTAGGTAAAATCTGATACTAACCATTTCCAGAATCATAGAGTGGTTAGAGTTGGAAGGGACCTTGAAGATCATCTAGTTCCAACCCCCCTGCCATGGGCAGGGGCACCTCCCACTAGACCAGGTTACTCTAAGCCCCATCCAACCTGGTTTTGTTCTAGGTATATTGGAAGCATCTGGTCTTACACAACTGCTGAGTCCCATTTAAAGTATTTATTAACCAGAAGGCTAACTATACACTGAATCAGTCACTTTAAATGCTATGCAAATGATGGATTTATTAATTGCTTAAGTTTGGGAAACTTAGGAGACAGCTACTCCAAGAAAGAACCAGCATTGCTCATTTAAGGCAGTGGTGCACACCAGAACAAAATACAGGTTTGCTATACTGATGTCTCCCCACTTTAGACTCAAACCACTGTTTCTCCCCTCCCGAATAATGGGGATACCTGAAAACACCAGAAATGCTGTGACTGAGTTTACTGCATATGTACGTCTCCATTCCACCAAAAAATCCTTCCCCCCCCCCCCAGCTGCTACCTCTAGTCACTGAAGTAATAACCGTTTAAAGTTAACCACAATTTTGATGGATTTATATGCAACTTGTGTACTTTACATATGCCTCTGCTCTTCATGAGGTTAACAAACCAACACAATTATCATTAAAAAAAGCAGTCCCCACATTAGAAGTAGAGCATGCTATACAATATTGTTAAGTCATCCGCTACTTCACCTTCCTGACTTCTAGTCAAGGAGAGACCAAAGCTACACTATATTTTTTCAGCTCTAGCAGAGAGCACAGCATGCTGAAGTACATTGGACTCCAGCCATGGAGCACACTGATTCCTCCCAGACAGACAGCAGTAGATCAGTATTCAAACATGCATACTGGAACCCTTCCATGGTCAAAGAAGTCCTCATCAGAAGGGTATGGGACAAAGCCAGCTCTGTCCTGTCCCATATCCACCCTACCCCAAGGCAGTCCAAGCGAGTCACTGAAATGAAATCCATCA
>NW_009647295.1:0-634 GCF_000708025.1 Charadrius vociferus | reverse complement strand
TGTGTCAGTGCCCGCCTTGGCGTGTCCTTGGTGTGTGCTCACGTGTCAGGGTGTATCCTGATCTGTCCTTGGCGTGTCAGCGCCCGCCTTGGTGTGTCCTTGGCGTGTCCTTGCGGTGTGATGGTGTGTCAGGGCCTGTCGTGGCATATCCCTGACGTGTGCTGGCGTGTCAGTGCCCACCTAAGCATGTCCTTGGCATGTTCTGGCGTTTCAATGCTGACCTTAGTGTGTCCTTAGTGTGTGCTGGCGTGTCAGTGCCCACCTTAGCGTGTCTTTGCTGTGTGCTGGTGTGTCAGTGCCCGCCTTGGAGTGTCCGTGGCGTGTGCTGGCGTGTCAGTGCCCACCTTAGCGTGTCCTTAGTGTGTGCTGGCATGTCAGTGCCTGCCTTGGTGGGTCCTTGATATGTCAGTGCCCACCGTAGCGTGTCCTCGGTGTGTGCTGGCGTGTCAGTGCCCGCCTTGGCATGTCCTTAGTGTGTGCTGGTGTGTCAGCGCCCACCTTAGCATGTCCTCAGCGTGTGCTGGTGTTTCAAGACCACCTTAATGTGTCTTTGGCGTGTGCTGGCGTCTCAGTGCCTGCCGTAGCGTGTCCGTGGCGTGTGCTAGCGTGTCAGTGCCTGCCTTGGTGGGTCCTT
>NW_009647294.1:0-3000 GCF_000708025.1 Charadrius vociferus | reverse complement strand
TGTGTGTTGTTTTTCTGCATTTTCTTAAAAACAAAACCTTAAAAACAAATATTTTTTTCATATCTGTGTTTATTCTTTCAAGTTATTTTTCTGCCCAAACTAAACAAAACTGCAAAACTCAACCCAGATTTTCTGGTTATGTTTTATTCTTTTAATGTGCAAGTGAGTGGATACAAATACTTATCCTAGCCCTCACTATAACAGCAGATTAGGGCCAAGTTATCCAAAGAGCTCTGCTGCCCTCTAGGAAGCTAACTGAGACTTTGGACTGCCTAGTAAATCCATTGCTCACCTACGCATAAGCAATGCTAGACTTTTTTCAGGGCTTGTTTCATCTTTGGATGGGAAAAGATAACAACAAAAAGAAAGAAACAAACAGAAAATGAGGATTTCAGTTTGAATTTTCTGTTTAAAAGCAACATTATCCATATTAAATCAATGTGAAAAGTTTCAAATGTCAGACTACGAGTGTCAGATTTCACTGGAGCTCATTTCTCGCCAGAAAGCAGATTTCCAGAAATTAACAGCTCTTTGAATAAGCAAAACCAAACTTTCAGAAATCACTTACAAATTGTGACAAAGAAACCCTCAACATTCTGAGAAGAAAACATTATAAATAGAAGGGTTTCTATGAGGTATTTCTAAGGTCCATATTCTTTAATGTGGGCTGCACCTCCGAAAAATAAGTAGGTACATGACACGCTTAGAAAGGCTGAAGGTCAGATTTTCAAGAGCTAAATACGCAGCTAGTTACTTGAAGAACTTTTATTGAAAACCTGTCTGCAAGCTCTGAAGAGTGAGGATAAGTCTCCTTAACACTAATAAAACGTTCTTGTGTCTTTCTGCGCCAAAAGCTACCCATCAAAACATGAGAAAAGTTACAAGCATCTCTTTTTTAAAAGATACTTATTTGGGGAAATTTCTAGGTATCTTAGTTAAGATTCTTATTTTTCCAATTCCATCATTACTGTCACTGATGGAGATCAGATTGGTCTGTTCAGTTTTAGGTCCAGTATCGTGGCCTTATTCTGAAGACACTGGAGCATCAGTTGCTCTGAGGGAATAGAGATAGTCACAGGCCATGGCTTGGGGTGTGACACCTCAGGTGAACTGCAGAAACCACACAGAGTCCCCATGAATTCATGGCGCTGGACTCTGTGTAAGTGTGGGCATTTCCCAAAATGTCCTGGAAATGGTGAAGTAATTTTTTTCAAGCAGGGCACGGTGGGCAATGAGATGTAGTACATTCAATTTTTGTCTTTCATGGTTTTTTCATGTGTCTCAGATGTGCTGCCAGTTTAAGCTGAAAAGTGTTTTCTTAATATTTTTATTCCTCTGAGGAACAAAGGGCAAAGGCACGTGACATTTTTCTAAGACTTGCTTAATGTGAGTATCTCTAGAGGAAATGTAAGCATGGAAGAAATACGGGCTAAGCCCTCTTCAGGAACCTGTAAGCTGTTGATCTGAGACAACACAGCAGTCAATGAAGCCTAAAAATTACTTTGCACATGAAAAAGGAAATCAATAGAAGCAGAACAAAATATACATTTGTATAATTACATACATACCCTTAGGTCAATAGTTATAAAGCTGTAAGCATCCATCCAAATGGTTTGCTTTCCAGAAGTGCTGACGTGTGTCAGGAAATTCTGGGGTTCCCAGCAACTGATACAGTTATGAAATCTAAAATTATAATAGCTGGTTTTGTGAACATTTTATGCTGACTGTCTTCTCAGCTGTTCAAGTATTTGCAGTTAAGAAGACCCAAGTAATTGCAATTAGCATTGAGTTTATCCCTTAGGCCATTTGAAAGCACTACTCTCAAGAGTTTTGGAAGGGTATTTTGCTAAATAATGGATCAGATGAATCAGATATGCGTTGCAATTTTAAATCTCACACAGACCTTATCCAACTAACTCAAATTTGTGTTAAAAAAAAAAAAAAGAAAAAGGTTGCATGTGACCAGATACATGAGGTTTTGAGGACAGAGTGCCTCTGCGAATGAGTCACCATTTTACTGTGGATTTGGTGGTTTACTCCATCTTGTGCCTCCAGTAAAAACTCGAGAGTGAAGTCTGTAGCTTGAGTTTGCATTTTTTGTGAGGCTGCATATGGCTGAGCTAACAATAAATTAAGAGATATGGTTAATAACAAGAAAACATATTTTTTGAGAACTTTTTCACTCTGGGCAGTGATCAGTTCTCTGATCTAGATTAAAATTGGTTTAAATCTTGGTTTGAGTCAAGACAGGTAGAACCAAAAATGGCTTTTTGCTTTTGCTATGCCACACAAAACGTGACAAGTCACAACTACATTGCAATAAGAAGTTCACAAATTCTGACAGAATTAGTGGCAAGTGCTCCAAAAGGCAATCTCTGCAATGTTAGATGTTTAACCACGGGAGATTTGAAAACACTCCCCTCTGCAACACACCAGCACAGCTAAAGGGGAAAAAGCAAAAAAACCCATGGCTTTACATTATGAAGCATAATGACCATTTTCAGTGTATAAATGAGGGATTGAAGTCTTGCGATTTCTACTGAATTTTTTGTTTTGTTGCTCTGAAATTCTTTTCTTATGTGTTTCCAGAGGAATTCTATATACAAACTGCTGATCACTGGCAAAGCTGACTCACAGTGAAATGGTAATCATGGCTGTCTGTTAAAATACATCACAAGATTGAGTTGGTCGCCTAACAACATGAAAGAGATCCGATATGAGTCTCTTCACATACCTATAAATCACATAATTTTGAAGAATAGTGTCATATGGTAAAATCAAACACATAAGTACATAGAAATTGAGAACTCCTTGAGAACAGATGCTCACCTACCATCTCTCTTCAAACACAAAATCCTGGACTTGTGTAACCCCCTGTCATTTGTAGCAATTTCTGCCATTGTAAACAGAAGATTTTTTTAATTGCTTTGGGATTTTTGAAGGATTTTCTTTAAGCTATTTCAGTCAACTGGCCAATAGAGAGTTGGGGGAGGGACTGTG
>NW_009647293.1:1879-3139 GCF_000708025.1 Charadrius vociferus | reverse complement strand
TAGGGTGCTTGGGGTGCCTATAGGGTGTTTGGGCAAGTGCCTATGGGATGCTGGGCAAGGGCTTGGGGTGAGCATGGGTAGCCTGTGGGGTGCTCGGGGGTGCATATAGGGTGCATATGGGTGGGCTGGGTACATCTGGGGTGCCAAGGGGGTGCCTTTAGGGTGTCTGGGGTGCATATAGGGTGCTTAGGGCAGTACCGGGGCATCCTGCAGGGTGCTTGGCGGGTGTTTTGGGGTGCTGGGGGGTACCTATGGGGTGCTCTGGGGGTGTGTATGGGGTGCCTATGGGGTGCCTGTGGGTGCCTAGGGCACATATAGGGTGCTGAGGGGGTGTACATGGGGTGCCTATGGGGTTCCTGGGAGCTTCCCAGGGTACGTAGGGGGTGGCCAGCCTATGGGGTCCTGGGGTGTGTGTATATGGGGTGCCTATGGGGTGCTTGGGGGGTGCCCAGGGGACATAGGGGGTGCCCATGGGGTGCCTATGGGGTTCTGGGGGGTGTGTGTATATGGGGTGCCTATGGGGTGCTTGGGGGATTCCCAGGGTACATAGGGGGTGCCCAGGGTGCAATATAGGGTGCTGAGGGGGTGGCCGGGGTGCTCATGGAGTACCTATGGGGTACCTATGGGGTACTGGGGGGGTCGTGTATGGGGTGATCATGGGGTGCTCAGGGGTTGTATATGGGATGCCTGTGGGGTGCTGGGGGTATGCCCGGGGTACCTATAGGGTGCTGGGGGGTGCCTATGGGGTGCTCAGGGGTTGTATATGGGATGCCTGTGGGGTGCTGGGGGTATGCCCAGGGTACGTATAGGGTGCTGGGGGGTGCCTATGGGGTGCCTATGGGGTCCTGGGGTGTGTGTATATGGGGTGCCTATGGGGTGCTTGGGGGGTGCCCAGGGGACATAGGGGGTGCCCATGGGGTGCCTATGGGGTTCTGGGGGGTGTGTGTATATGGGGTGCCTATGGGGTGCTTGGGGGATTCCCAGGGTACATAGGGGGTGCCCAGGGTGCAATATAGGGTGCTGAGGGGGTGGCCGGGGTGCTCATGGAGTACCTATGGGGTACCTATGGGGTACTGGGGGGGTCGTGTATGGGGTGATCATGGGGTGCTCAGGGGTTGTATATGGGATGCCTGTGGGGTGCTGGGGGTATGCCTGGGGTACCTATAGGGTGCTGGGGGGTGCCTATGGGGTGCTGAGGGATGTGTGTATATGGGATGCCTATGGGGTACTTGGGGGGTGCCCAGGGGATGTAGGGGGGGC
>NW_009647293.1:0-1457 GCF_000708025.1 Charadrius vociferus | reverse complement strand
GGGCGGCATGGCGAGCGGCGCCACGGGCGGCATGGCGAGCGGTACGCCGGAGAGCGGGCGCGTGCGGGCGCTGCAGCAGGAGGTGGAGGGCGTCAAAACCATCATGACGCAGAACGTGGAGCGCATCCTGGCGCGGGGCGAGAACCTGGAGCAGCTCCACAGCAAGAGCCAAGACCTGGAGGCCACGGTGAGGGCCGGGGACGTCATCGCGGCCGGTATGGGGGTCACCAGGGCGGTATATGGTCCCCAAGGTGGGTCACAGGGTACCACCCCAAGGTGGCCTCAAGGTCCCTGAGATGCCACGGGGTCCCCAAGGTGGCCACAAGGTCCTTGAGATGCCACAGGGTCCCCAAGGTGGGCCACAGGGTCCCCAAGGTGGCCACAAGGTCCTTGAGATGCCACAGGGTCCCCAAGGTGGGCCACAGGGTCCCCAAGGTGGCCACAAGGTCCTTGAAATGCCACAGGGTTGCCAAGGTGGCCACAAGGTCCTTGAGATGCCACAGGGTCCCCAAGGTGGGGCAGAAGGTCTTCAGAGAGGACGCAAGGTCCTCAAGGTGGGCACTGGGTCCCCAAGGTGGCTGCAGGGTCAGTGAGATGCCACAGGGTCCCCGAGGTGGCACAGGGTTTCCAGGATGGAGACAGGGTCCCCAAGGTGGCCGTAAGGTCCTCAAGGTGGGCACAAGGTCCCTGAGATACCACAGGGTCCCCAAGGTGGCAGAGGGACTCCAAGATGGACACAGTGTCCCTGAGGTGGACACAAGGTCCTCAGGGTGGGCACAGGGTCCCCGAGGTGGCAGTGGGTCCCCAAGTTGGGCCCATGGCTCCTGAGGTGGCACAAGGTCCCTAAGGTGGGGTACAGTGTCCCCAGGGTGGGACACGGTGTCCCTGAGGGGGCTCCGGGGCACTGGGTCCAGTTGGGCACTGGGGGTGGGGACATGGGGCACTTTTTGGTGGCATTGGGGGTCCTCGGGGTGGCAGTGGGTGTCCCCAAGGGTGGCAGAGGGCTGTCCACGAGGTGGCAGCAGGGGGTCCCCAGGGTGGCAGGGGATGTCCCCAGGGTAGCAGCGGGTGTCCCCGGGGTCACAGAGAGCGTCCCCAGGGTGGCAGGAGGTGTCCCCGGGGGCAGGGGGTGTCCCCGGGGTCACAGCAGGGTCCCTGGGGTGGCAGGGGATGTCCCCGTGGTGGCAGGAGGTGTCCCCAGGGTCACGGTGGGGGTCCCTGGGGTGGCAGTGTGTGTCTCTGGGGTGGCAGGGGGTGTCCCCGGGGTGTCAGTCCATGTCCCCAAGGCAGCGGGGCTGTCCCGGGGTGGCAGGGGGTGTCCCTGGGGTCACAGGAGGTGTCCCTCTGGTGGCATTGGGTGTCCCCGGGGTGGCAGGGCTGTCCCCAGGGTCACAGGAGGTGTCCCCGTGGCGGCGGTCAGTGTCCCCATTGTGGCAGGGGGTGTCCCCGGGGTCACA
>NW_009647292.1:0-8541 GCF_000708025.1 Charadrius vociferus | reverse complement strand
ATGCCCAAGCTATAAGAGGAGCTAGCTAGGGGAAGGGTGGGCAGTTGCTGCTTGGGGATGGGTTGCAGTGGTCCTGTAATTGTGGCTTTATATCATTTTATTCATGTTATTGTTTTTCTCTTCCCTTTTGCTGTTCTGTTAAATTGCACTATTTCAACCCTCGAGTTTTGCTTTTTTCTTCCAGTTTTGCCCACAGCTGTGGTGGTTGAGCAAGCAGCTGCGTGGTTCTTTGTTGTCCGCTGAGGCCAAACCACTACACTGATGCAAGTAGCTCATCTTCTCTGCACAGATCTGTAAGTGGGAGCAGAACACAAGGAGCAATGTACCTACTGTGCCCTCTTCTATGGTTTGCAGAGTTTAACTCCTGCACTCTCTCAGTCTCCAGAGCAAATTAGGAACACACCCATGAAGATGAAGATATCCTGTACAACATTTTGCTCCTCTTTCCATTAGGAAAAAGCTGGAGATATAAACTGTGATTTATCATTTCTCTTCAGCTCTGGGTAAGAAATTATTTTACTTTTTAACATTTTAACTTTACAAAATAGGACTAAAGTGAATTTAGGAGTAGAATGAAGTAGGTGTAGACAGTGAACAATATTAAAAGATAAGACACGTGGTTCCTAACACTAAAGCCTTAGGAGACTAAACAGCTGGAGATATAATTCCCCTAGTGATTGTGTACTAATGACAACATAGGGCTGAATTACTAGGCTCAGAGTGAGCAAAGATGTTGCTGCTTTTTCTCCAACAGAAGTACTGATATTTTCAGACATTGAGTAGCAACTGCAATGTTCCTTCTTTCCTTCCCCCGGCCAAATCATTGCTGAAGCTATGCTAGGGCTATTATGCATAAGGAACTTCTTGGGCCTGTTATAATAATAAATTCTAGGTCAATTCAATCCACAGCTTTGGAGATATGCCTTGAAATTTAGCTTAAATTTTCTGGAGTATCAAACACTTTCACAGGAGACTCAGCAGCAAGTCACTGGTTAACTGCTGAGACTATAATTTTGGGTCAAGGAAGAATAATTCAGGGCATCTTTTGATTCCTGAAACTGGGTTGAGTTCACTTTGAAATTGGCCTGTATTTCATTCATATGTAAAACTCATGCCACAATCCCCCTGATCTATGTTCAACTTGTAAAACTTGATGCCATTCTAATTCCTGGCAGCAGACTACTTTTCCCACCATTTGCAGTGCCCAGCTGAGGTGCATTCAGATGTTTGGGAAGCTGAGATCAAGGTTTCCAGGCTTATACTTCCTAAATCTTTTTTTTGTTTTTTTTAAGGATCTGCTGTCCTTGTTGACTGACTCATTCCTGTACAAGGTGCACATACACTATGGAAACTCATGAAACTATCAAAGCCTTCAAACAGAACCTGATGCATAACCCAGGAAAAGATCAACCAGCTGCAACATTTTGATTAAACAATAAAAACATTTTGAGATGGAAAGGGGATGAACTGAGTCAGGTAGAAGAAATTCTTGCATTTAACTTCTTTTGCCTTACTGTATGTGAAATTTGATTCCCTAACTGACGCTCACACATACATAGTATATGTACACTGCATGTTACTTTTGGCATTAAGATCTTTTCCTTATGGGTGAGCATTTGATGTTTAAATATAATGTAGGGAGGAGGAGAATGATAACAAAATACTTGATCTACAAGTAGATCAGAAGATTCCTGTAATATATAGAAAAGCAGGACAGGAATGATAAACACATAAGACAAACCAACAACATAATTTATTAATTCCATGATTGTGATAGATGTTTCTGCATACAAGAGAAAAAGAAACAGCTTTTTATCTTCTACTCAGTTAAATTTGTCTGTCTTTTCTGGTCAGATTTTGAAGTTATACTATACCGCTGAAGCACTCCTTTAATCTTCTCCTTTGTTAATTCCTCAATGTTATTCTGCCACTGGTCCCTTTATGTTTGAATAGGGAAGCTTGCTTCCAGCTCTGTGACCCATATATCTGAGGTTAAAATCTTAGGGTTTATCTCTGATTAAATGGTTCACATTGGGAAACTACTCACCTGTCTGGCAGTGTCTAGAATGTCCAAATAGGTTGGTTCGTCATCAATTCAGACGAGTTTTATAGGCATCCTCTGAAAAACACAGTGCAGTACAGCTAAGCATACGAGTGGCTCAGAGAATGGAAAATAAAATAGCTTTACTAGTTTGGAATAGGCTTTCAAAAGCTCTCCAGTCTTACATAACTTTGCTTTCCTTTTGAGTCAGAGAGACACTTTCTGAAATCCTACCGTCACTGCATGGTATTAGCAAAAGGAAGTGATCTAGTCTTTTCTATTACACTCCTTCCAAATATTAAAGAAGTAAATTTGCCTCTCTTTAAAAGGATAACACAGACCACAGGTGTTGTTTAAGTCACAAAGCTTCAGAGGTATTGTGCTGGTGCTATGCAGCAGAGTGGTTTTTACTTACCACAATCACACTTCCACAGAGCTTTTCCAGCAAACAGTTTCAAGCTAAAGATTGTCTAAATTACTGGGAAAGTCTCCCTGTGGCTGAAGAGCGCTTCTGGCTCAGATATGTCAGAGCAATTAATTAGACCTCTGTATATCTCTGGAGAGAATGCAAATGAAGTTTTTAAAATAAATTCTATAATCGGTATCTTCACGCTCGTCGTGGCTGGGGGTGGAGGAGGAAAAAAACTGTGCTTGGTGGACCGTTCCCTTAGTTCATGATTTTGTCAACCTAAATTTGGAAGGAGAAAAACAAAAAGGGTGAATTACTATTTGCATAAATTGTTTTCCTTACATTTCTGTTTCATTCCCCTCTCAACTTTTGTACTGTCTTCCTAAGGTTAAACAGAGCTTAGATACTAGGCCATGTTTATACTTGAAACAGTCTTGGAAATTACCTGTGTTGTTTAATAAAACAATAATGCATAGCAGCCTGAGTGGTTTGGGGATTTATGTGATGCTTTGGCTATGCTTTGAGGTGTGAAGACAAGACAAGTGCATTTAATGCATCTGCGAAGTGTCATTAATCATCATGAGCACATGGCTGGCCATGTACAAAGACTCGATCCTACAAGCCCTGGCTGCCAGAGACCCTCTGGACGAGGCTCTCAATGATTATTGAGATAATATTTGGGATTATAATATGGGATAATATTGCAGGTAGCTGGAATTCTCAGGACAGTCCAATTTGTACCCTTTGTATCTTGCATCATATGACACTTTATAAAAGCACGTAAAAACCTAGTTTCCACCCCCACAAAAAAAAAAAACACTAAAGCATTCATATATGAAGGATTCTTGATGGCCTTAACTCAGCCCACCCTTGTGCAGTCAGTGGCAGGCTATCTTTAATGACATAATCACATACAGTAATTTCCATGACTCTCCTGCTTCTTTTAGGCCTCAGTTCAGCAAATTACTTAGGCACATGCCTTGCTTTAAACAAATACCTAATCCCATTGATATTAGGATGACTCAGAGGCTTAATTAACTGTATGATAGATTGCCTTGCTGAGAAAGCCAGAGTGCTTCAACCCGCATGTTTCAGTCAGTAGATCTCTTTTTAGGGATTGCTGAATAAGAAACTCTGTGTCAAAGAGGGACCATATAGAATGAGTTAGGCTACTTACACTTTAAATACTCTATTAAGGCATGACAATGATGTGTGCAGTAGACTTTTTTTCTTTTTATCTTAACAAAAAAATGAAAAACAAAATAAGAAAATACGTAAAATCAAATATAGTATTTCCTTCATTTGAATTCTATTAAGACTATAAAGTATTATTAATATATTTCCATGCAGGTGGGTGCCCATTTGCATTACATTCATGCATACATAATTAACATGAATTGCATAAATTTTGCTTGCACTCTTGGCTCCACAGTTGGATAGTCTAAAGCCAATATGCCACGGTCCTATTTCTCTCTTCACTTAGACCAATGTGAGTTTTAATGCAGGAGCTTTAAAACAGTTAATGCAGAGAGATATTTGTATACTTAAATTTAGCTTTGATAAAAATTAAGCTGGAACCTAGATAAATCCTGTCTTATTTGCTAAGGAAATTAATTAGGAGTTCAGAGTTAGCTATAACTAAAAGACCCACTGGCCTCTGAATATAAGTCATAGCTTTCAGTATGTAAGATATCTACATCTAATACCCTGCTGAGCTACTCTAGGTGTATCCTGATATCACGCCACTGTAATCAGTAAAGTTTCAACTGTTAAAAGCTGGAGCGAGGCTATGTTTATAACTCTTTTACTTTGCAAAGATAACACCGAATGTACAAACCTATTTTCATTTAGTTTGTTTTCTCAAACTACTGACCTTAAAACACTTTACAAAGATGTGCCAGAATCACTGTTCCATTTTTGTTCTTAATATATGTAAACTTCTGTTGGTGGTAGTGGAACATATTGAACATTGACCAATCACGTGAATCTAAATGGTTTTCTAGGCAAAGCATGTATTTGGAACATACTTTTTACTTGTAGGATTTGCCTTTGCCCCAAGAAATGTAGAGATGAAACAGGAAGGAGATAGGACTTTCATTTGTAATATTATTCTCTGTCTGCATATGTGCAAAAAGCAGGATAGTACAGATAATTTAGAAAAGTTTGAAAATATCCTCAGCTGGGGTGGGATAAGCAGAGGTATTCTCAACCTGTATTTGAATGGAAAATGGATGGGAATTTTATGCCTACTTTTCTTAAGGCACTCATTTAAGAGGAAGTCCTAAAGCCCACAGTTATCAAGGGAATTGCTATCTTGAGCCAACACCCTCATGCCAGAGATCAGATCATAGCATCCACTTATGACCTATCAGCTGTGCACTCAGCAAGCAATCAGCGAGTATGCGTCACCCAGGGAGTCACCTGGGAGCCCTCAGGAGAGAGCCCACAGAGCCAGAGCAGCAAACAGGCATCTGTTCCGTAGAAGGGTATGCAGGCAGGGTGCTGAAAGCGCTGCCAGCTCAACAGGTAAGATCAATTGGTAGTAACTGGTCCCCCTCCTGTTTCGAGAGGCAAACCAGTAGTCATTGCCCTCCTGGAAGAGGACCCAACCCTGGTTACCACTTGTCCAAAAGCTGTTGCTAGAAGGCATGTTGTGAACCAAACAGCTCCCGCACAAACATGCAGCCGTGCAGGTCTCTGGCTGCAGGGAGTGCCTGAGCCTGTCCCTCGTACTGGAGGGCAGCAAAGACAACACCTATGTGCACTGTGAGCAGGTGAATGATCTGCTCAGCATGGTGGCAGAACTGAAAGAGGAGGTGGAAAAGTTAAGGACTATCAGGGAGTGTGAGAGAGAGAGATTGGTGGAGCCACACCCTGAGGCCAAGGGAGCAGACTGAGGCTTCACAAGTAGCAGAGGATCCCCTCCCCTCTTGCCATCAGGCAGAAAGAAGGGACCTAAGAGATGGGGAGGAATGGAAACAGGTCCCTGCTCGGGGAGGCAGGCAAAACCCTCCCCAGCCTCCCTCACCTTCCCAGTTGCCCCTACCCAACAGGTATGAGGCTCTGGAACTTGAGGGACAGGCGAATGAGGACATAGAGGGAGGCCCATCCAGGGTGTTGCCAAGGGTGAGCCAGCCAGCCCCATGTATTAGGACTTCTACTGTTAAAAAGAAAAGGAGGATAATTGTTGTGGGTGATTCCCTTCTAAGGGGAACAGAGGGCCCCATATGCTGACCAGATCCGTCCCACAGGGAGGTCTGCTGCCTCCCTGGGGCCCATGTCAGGGACATCACCAGGAAACTCCCTGGTCTGGTATGGTACACTGATTATTACCCACTACTGGTTATGCAACTTAGAAGTGATGAGGTTGCGGACAGAAGTCTTAAGGCAATTAAAAAAGACTTCAGGGCACTGGGATGACTGGTTGAAGGTTCTGGTGCTGTGGGAAAATAACGGAGGATTGGCGAGGAGGATTGTAAACACGCTCAAGTGACTCTCACCTGGGGTGCTGGACAACACATAACACTAATTTTTGTTCAGCCTTGTGTGCTCACAAGTAGAATATCCACACTTAGATAACATAAGCCTGGGATGGACTCAGGGACACCTTATCTAGCATACATGAGATCACTGCCTTGTTGTTGAAGAAGATCAAAACACAGTGAAAAGTTACGCCTGCTTGAACCCTTGAAAAGCAGGTGAGAACAGCAAGTCAGAGCTCACACGCTCCTGCTAACAAGGACTTTCTCCCGCCCTGCGTTGCCTGCGTCCCCTGCTTGTGTCCCTCTGCCTGGGTATTGCTGCAGAGACTCCCCAATTCGCGAGGTATTGAGATTAAATTTGTTCTTTGTCTTTCATCCGTGGTCTTGTGGTCGTTCCTGCATCCTGCCCGAGTCGGCTCACACAGGTGCACAGGTAGTTTTTTTCTCAGTCACTTCAGGGGTAAGGAGAGAAAGAAACAGGAAGATAGAACGGATTAACACGTGGCTCAGAGGCTGGTGCCATCTGTGGAGTTTTGTTTTTTTTTGATCACAGGGACATCTATATGGCACCGGGCCTACTGGCAACAGATGGGGTACATGTGCCTCAGAAGGGGAAAAGGATCCTGGGGCAAGAATTAGCAGGGCTCATTGAAAGAGCTTTAAACTAGATTGGAAGGGGGTGTAACTGGGCCTGCTAGAAATAAGCCCGGGGGAGCATGCCAGGGTTTGCAGGATGTTAAGCTAGCGAGGACCCTTGTTATTCTGTCTCAGTGGAGATAGGGGGTGGAGATATACAGGGCAGTAAAGACGGAAGAGTTATTGATGGGTTAGAAACCATGGTAAAGCCTGAGAGCAGTGAGGTAGAAACTAGGGCTTCCACCCACAAAGAAGTGTCAGGAACATTAGCCCAACTGAAGTGCATCTCTGCTAATGCACGTAGCATGGGCAACAAACAGGAGGAGCTAGAAGCCATGGTGCACTAGGAAAACTATGATATAGTAGCCATCACAGAAACTTTGTGGGACACCTCATGAGACTGGAGTGCCACAATCAGAGGCTACAAGCTCTTCAGAAGGGATAGACGAGGAAGGAGAGGTGGTAAGGTGGCCCTGTATGTCAGGGTCTGCTATGAATGTTTAAAACTCAGTCATAGCGATGATACGGTTGAATGTCTATGGCTCAGAATCAGGGGGGAGGCCAACAAGGCTGATGTTGTGTTGGGGGTCTGTTATATACCACCCAATCAGGACAGAGAGGTAGATTAAACTTTCAACAAGCAGCTGGGAGAAGTCTCACGATCACTTGTCCTTGTTCTCGTGGGGGACTTCAACTTCCCAGATATCTGCTGGAAATACAACACAGCAGAGAGGGAACGGTCCTGGAGGTTCCTAGAGTGTGTCGAGGACAACTTCCTTACTCAGCTGGTGAGTGAACCCACCAGGGAAGGTGCCCTGCTGGACCTGCTCTTTGTGAACAGAGAAGGACTGGTGGGTAATGTGACAGTGGGAGATGGACTAGTGTAGCAGCACTTTGGAATGCATGGCAGATAGCAGCATCACAGATGGGCATGAGAAGCAGTTAATGAGCCTGAGAAATAGTTAAAGAAGACATAATAAGAAGTAGAACTGGATCTCAGCCAGACCATAACAGGAGCTCAAAAGTACACAGCTGTGTGTGTATGGGAAAAGAGCACGACCAGAACACTGGTTGTGCAGGATTGGATGTTGTGAGGAATGAAGAGTGCAAAGGATGTAAACAACCTGTTTGGCTGCATAGTTGAGATCTGTATCTGTAGCTATATAATAGCTGCACATAATAATAAACTTTGTCTTGGTTCACAACACTGAGTCCGTGCATTCAGCCCACCGCAAATGGCGCCCGAATTGGGTTTTTTATTTTTTTTCCTTCAAATCCGGTGGTGGCTCTGCAGCTGAACTAAACAGAAATAAAGACAGAAACGCCCGCATCAGTTCTTCTTGTTGAACGAGTAAGTAATGCAGCTGTGGTAATATGGGCCAAACGGCCTCACGAGAACATAAATTGTATATAGAAGTGTTGCAACATATTTTAGGGAACAAGGATTTAAGGTAGCGCCAGTAAAGCTAGTTGCTTTGCTTGTATGGATTAAAACACATTTTAACTGGTTCTCTTCCACGGGGACCTACGATAGTCAGATTTGGGCGAATGTGGGAGCGTACTTAAGAGACAATGGACATATATTGAACCAGCCATGCGAGGAAACAGACTGGCTGTAGGCCCTCGCCCTTGAAGTCACCTTGAGGAGAGAAAAACAGGAGCTACAGTGACTGTTTCACACGGATTGAGAAAAACAAGTTTGGAGGAGTCAGACGAGCAGGTGGGAAAACAGAGATTAGACGAACCAATCAGGAAAGAAACTGAGTCGTATGCTCGCCTCGTGCACTGGACTATTAACCAATCAAGTAATGCGTGAATGCGAGTAGGGATAGAAAAATTGTATATAAGGGACAGTAGAATATCAATGAAATGGCTTCTGTATGATTCACATTGGGTCGTGTGAAGTCCAGTTTCTCTCCTCAGGCGAAAGTAGGAGATGAATTACGAACGAAAAAGGAGTTACATCCTTTTGA
>NW_009647291.1:0-200 GCF_000708025.1 Charadrius vociferus | reverse complement strand
CCAAATTCTCCAGATCACCCCCAAAATCCGTCTAATTACCCAAAGTCCCTAAATTCCTCCAAAACTCAAATTCCTCCCAAATTCCTCTGAAATTCCTCCCAAATTCCCCCAAATTCCCTCCCAATTCTCCCAAAATTCCCCAAATTCTTCCAAATTCCCTCCAGATTCCCTCTGAATTCTCCAATTCCCCCAAATTCCTC
>NW_009647290.1:19936-26854 GCF_000708025.1 Charadrius vociferus | reverse complement strand
GTTTTACCTCAAACCAGGACAGACTGACAGAACAGCTGCAGTTGCTTCGATAATGAATTAGATAAGGTGCTCTCTTTAGTAATCCCAAATAAGAAAATAAAATAAATAAAAAATAGAAACCTAATCCAAAATATGCAAAATAATAACAAATCCAAAATATTCAAAATAAAAACCCAAATGCCTGTTCAGTTGTTCCATCCAAAAGATAACTAACTGAACTCATACACAATACCTGTGCAAGAAGGAGCATTTCAAGTGATCTGCATTTTCTCTAAATATACTGTCAAATGAGATCATGTTTCTATACTGCTTTGACATAAATGGTCAATCCAAGATTACACAGTGGATTTAAAAAAAAAAAAAAAAAGTCAATTGACAGTCTTCCCTATCATCTTTCACATCTAAGCTTCTATGACTTTCAGGTAAACAAACATTTCTACATACTCAAAAACATAATAGCAGCAATTCCAGACTTTTAATGCATGTCCAACTGGCAGCCCTACTCAAATTAGGGGTTTCTTACAGAACCAGCAATTGAAATTTGTATATCTTCTATCTTTTCTCAATATCATACTCTTCAAGAAATATGTTAAGAGAAGACATTTCATAACCATAAACAAATCATAGCTAAGTTCCTCTGTGCCTGGGAAGATCATGGAACAGATCCTCCTAGAAGCTATGCTAAGGCACATGTAGGACAGGGAGGTGATTCAAGACAGCCAGCATGGCTTCACCAGGGGCAAGTCCTGCCTGACCAACCTAGTGGCCTTCTATGATGGAGTGACTACATCAGTGGACAAGGAAGAGCTATGGATGTCATCTATCTGGACTTCTGTAAGGCCTTTGACAAGGTCCCCCACAACATCCTTCTCTGTAAATTGGAGAGAGATGGATTTGATGGGTGGACTGTTCAGTGGATGAGGAATTGGCTGGATGGTCTCATCCAGAGGATAGTGGTCAATGGCTCAATGTCCAGATGGAGATCGGTGACAAGTGGTGTCCCTGAGGGGTCTGTATTGGGACCAGTACTGTTCAATATCTTCATCAATGACATAGACAGTGGTATCAAGTGCACCCTCAGCAAGTTTGCAGATGACAACAAGCTGAGTGGTGTGTTTGACATGCCTGAGGGATGGGATGCCATCCAGAGCGACCTGGACAAGCTTGAGAAGTGGACCTGTGTGAACTTCATGAGGTTCAACAAGGCCAAGTGCAGGGTCCTGCCCCTGGGTCGGGGCAACCCCCAGTATCAATACAGCCTGGGGGATGAAGGGATTGAGAGCAGCCCTGCCGAAGAGGACTTAGGGATACTGGTGGATGAAAACAAGGTCCTTTCCAACTTAAACTATTCTATGATTCTATGAGCCAGCAATGTGCGCTTGCAGCCCAGAAGGCCAACCATATCCTGGGCTGCATCAAAAGAAGTATGGCCAGCAGGTCGAGGGAGGTGATTCTGCCCCTCTGCTCTTGTGAGATCCCACCTGGAGTACTGTATCCAGCTCTGGAGCCCTCAGCACAGGAAAGACATGAATCTGTTGGATTGGGTCCATAGGAAGGCCACTAAAATGATCAGAGCGATGGAACACCTCTCCTATGAAGAATGTTTGAGATGGTTGGGGTTGTTCAGCCTGGAGAAGAGAAGTCTCCAGGGACACCTTATTGCAGCCTTCCAGTACTTAAAGGGGGCCTACAGGAAAGATGGGGACAAACCTTTTAGCAGAGCCTGTTGTGAAAGGACAAGGGGTAATGGTTTTAAACCAAAAAAGGGTAGTTTCGGACTAGATACAAGGAAAAAATTTTTTACAGTGAAGGTGGTGAAACACTGGCACAGGTTGCCCAGAGAGATGGTAGATGCCCCATCTACCAACATTCAAGGTCAGGTTGGACGGGGCTCTGAGCAACCTGATCTAGTTGAAGATGTCCCTGCTCACTGCAGGGGGAGGTTGGAGTAGAGGACCTGTTAAGGTGCCTTCCAACCTAAACTATTCTGTGATTTTATGATTCTAAGTTCAAATTTCAGTGTAATCTAATACTACTTTCAGAGATATTTTTGTCAGTGATAGTGTAGTCCAATGATTTATTTTACAAATTTTTAAAAAATTAAAAAAAATGCTTTAAAAAACACCTGGATTCTTATCCGTGTTCTATTACAAGTTACAAACCCAGATACACAAATACATTACTATGAAGTAAGAATTTATATCATGCAGTACTTGATTTGTGGTAACTGTGAGAGTACTCTTCGTTGGAAGCCACCACAAGGTTATTAGAGCTGTTTAGCCCTCTTCCACTGTCAGTAACAGGTAATTCCCTTTTTAGTGAAGCCAGACGAGCTTAAATTAGGTCTTACCTGCTGTAGGTTAAGATCATGAACAGAGACCATTATAATGGGTTAGCAGAGAAATAATAGCTTCTTGCTTAGTACTAAATTGCTTGAGTGCTTGAGCCCACATTCTGTCCTTCACTTTTCTTTGCATGTTTCCTCATTTATTAATTAAACATAATAATTCTTTCCACTTGTCAGTCAGTTGATTGTTCAGACTGTTCACAAGGGCTCTATATTATTGCTATGCATAGTGTTGAATTACTATACATACTTGTGGGGACTGAGGCAAAAGAAGGATTAAGTGTGGTAGAACTAATAGGGAGAAATAAGCAGCTGCAGCACTGTTCTGGCAGAGGATAAAGTTGTGTGAAGCTACTCCCTAGATAAGGAGGTGCTGCTCACAGGGAAGAGAGATTCCCTTCTCGGTGGGAATGTGATCTTTTAGAGTACGAGATGGTGTAAACAAGTGAAATAGAAAATTACTGGCCTTGGTAGGAAAGTATATAAAGAACATGCTTGCTTAATAAAGCTGATTTCGATCCTGCATATCGGAGTCCGTGCCTTTCAATCGCCACAAATGGTGACCCCGATGTGATACAAAGGGGTGATTACTGCGGAACAGAGCAGCCGTGGTGACGCTCAGCTGAACGAAAAAGGCAGAATCCGGGGAGCCGGGAGAGAGCCTACAGCTCCGGACGAAAACAATCTCCTCAACAAGTGAGCTGAGCAGCTGAGAACTTACAATAGGTTCCTCTATGTCTACAGAAGAAAAATCTATTGTGTCTATCTTAATGGCTTTGTTTCCAAAGAGGGGAGTTAAGTTTGAGGAACACACGTTACGAATGCTTTTAGTTTGGCTTAAAACTCATGGTTGTTCTGCCAACGCGCAATTGGTGTTTAGTGTCCCTGTCTGGGATGAAGCAGGGCAGAGGTTATTTGATGCTGCATCAAAAGGAGATCGGACGGCAGCAGAACTGTTAACCTCGTGGCGCCTAGTATTTGAGACTTTAAAACAAATCAGATCAGACCATTCCGTAGCGGAAACTGCTAAGACAGCATTAACTGCTCAAGAGGGTCCGGGAGATCGAGCATCTCAAACTGAGTCCGTAGTTGAGGAAAGCAGTTCGGAGTTAAAAGCTAACGCAGATGCTTCAAAAATTAAGCGACAGCCCCACTCTGATTTGCCAGGATTTGATGAATCGCCTACGAAGAAGTCTAATACTGCAAGTCTCACAGAGGAAGGTACTATGCTAATAGACTTTAATGAAGATGTGCCTTTTGGATATGATCCAGTTGAAAAATGGAGGCGAACAAAGCAAAAGGTGCTAGACAGTGGAGATACAGAATGTGGAAATGCAGTAGCATGTCCCGTCTTACGACGAACAAATCAGCCTAATGAGCATTCGCCTTTTCCTTACGAAGTAATTAAAGACTTGAGACAAACTGTTATGCAAAATGGGTTAAGTGCACCGCATACTCAGAGTTTTTACCAAATGGCGGCCCTTGAAAATTTGAAAAGGGCTGACGACGATCCCATAAGGGGAGCGGGCTTGCCACAATTAATGGGGGAGCCGCCTATAAATACGCCACAGTTGCAAGCACGTTTGGCTCCACAAACATTGCAGCAAACAACTACATTAGCTTATCAAACCCTTCTGAAAGTCCCTGATACTGGGAAAGCTGTTGCATCTTATGTGAAAATAAAACAGGAGCACCAAGAGTCTTATATGCAGTTTATCGACAGATTGAAAGAAGCACTTGATAAGCAAGTAGCGAATGCTGCTGTGAAAGAGTCTTTGTTAATGCAGCTTGCTGTGGAAAATGCTAATTATGATTGTCAACGTGTTTTGCGTTCGTTACAAAATCCAACGTTAGTCCAAATGATTGAGGCATGTCAGAGAATTGGTTCTAATTATCATAACATGGAGATGTTGGCGACAACTTTTGCTGCAGCGGTGAAAGTACGAGGGAGTTGTTTTTTGTGTGGGAAATCAGGTCATTTAAAAAAAGATTGTCCAAAAAGGGGAAGTTTTCCAGAAGCTAACACACACATAGCTCCTAATGTTTGCCCCCGATGTGGAAAAGGAATCGCCACAGTTAGCAGAGCAAATATTGTAGTTTATTTATTCAAAATAACTTGCTAGGACTCCTTATTTGTCAAAGCACTAAACACATCACTAGAACACAAAAGCCCCCTTATGAGTAGCTATCACAGCTGACCTGGTTTGAGGTAAAACGACCAATTTTGCTCAGTAACTTTGCTTCTTCGCTGGGCCTCTTCTAACTACTGAAATTAACAGCATATTGTGCAGACGATGATCGCTCTCTCAGAGTGATAAGACCTATGTTTATAGCTGATGCCCAGGCATGGTATGCAGAGATGCTCTTGCTTATACTTATTGCTATAACAACCAAGGCCAGCTAATTTGGTTACTTGCCCCGTTGAAGGGTCAGAAGCGGAAAAGCGTACAGCGGTCACACCTGCGGGGAGGAGTAGACAGGACAGGTGACCCAAAACTGACCAACAGGTTATTCCATCCCATCTGCCTCATGCTCAGTATAAAAGCTGAAGGATTGAAAGGTCAGCTCTTCCTTCAATGGCCAGCATCCGAGGAGGACTCTGTCTGTTTATCTGCCTTTGATCCTGATCCGTGCATTCCTGAATCCACATCTGGAATCCAGTTCCCGTCCATTGATGAGTCCAGTCTGGGACTTTCCCAGTGCCTGCCGGTGTCGTGATCATCCTTCTGGGAGCTTGATACTGTTTTGTATATATTTATATGTATTTCATTTTTTTCTTTTTATTATTTTATTAATATTTTCCTTAAAGTAGTTTAGTTTTCTTCTAAACTCATAAGTCTCTTTCTCCCTCTCCCTCCTCTCCTTGGAGAGAGAGGGGGGGGAGAGCATCTGTTGTTCATCTCATTGGCCAGTCTGGCTCAAATCATGACATAATGCAAGGTAAATAAATATAAATGTAGCCAGCTGTACTTCAGTCTAATATGAGCTCTGATGGTTTTTGAATATGTAATTGCAACTACAGGGACAGTGAAAACAAACTGCAGAAGAGACATGCTGTTTTTTTTACATCAGAATCTGTGCGGTAGAAGGGCTTTTTCTTGTAAACTCACACACAAGGTAGAAACCCTGCTGTGTACATTCAAACCAGAGATGGGAAAATGAACTAAGAAATGTTGCTCATGAATATTCGTACATATTTTAAAAGGAAGGAATTTATCCATGTCAACATCTCATTTACATTTGCATTTTGCCAAAATGTAATCATGAACAATCCAGTATGCATACAATTTTAGGTAAATTTTAAAAACAGTGGCAGCTATTAAAAACCCTGTGCTTTTGAAGATTTGCAGCACTAAGGGGAATACTGGCTTGTAAAAGAAACTTAAATCTGACATTGCAAAACCAATCACCGAATGCAGTAGAAACATCTAACAGGACATAATCCTTTAGCCTTTTCCTCCTAAAAAAGATCCTAAAGTTATGAGAAGTTTTAGGTATTTAGCAAATGCAGTTTCAGTCAAGATGATATAATCTGGCCCTACTACAGCAATCTGACAAAGGAACCTTGGATATGTAGAAGTTGGTGTACATAAAGTTATCTGAAACAAGCTACAGTATAATTAATGGTATTACCAAATGTAGCCGAAAGTGAATTCTACAGATGACTAAAAGCAAGGATGAGTGATGCACTCTCTTTTTCATTCATGTTCTTACGGTTTCTTGTGAGCCTAATTGAAGTCAGGAGCGTCTTTCCATATGGCATTCTCAAATTCAGTTCTGATCAGTGGCATATATTGAGTACATGGCAAGGTTTTGGTATCGAGGGGGCTGCAGGAGTGACTTCTGTGAGAAGACACCAGAAACTGCCCCCATGTCAGACAGAGCCAGATCCAGCCAGCTCCAAGACGGACCTGACGCTGTCCAAAGCTGAGACAATCAGCAATGTTGGTGGTGCCTCTGTGATAACATATTTAAGAAAGGGTAAAAAACACTGTGCAGCAACTGTGAGAGAAAAGAATGAGAATATGTGAGAGCAACAACTCTGCATACACCAAGGTCAATGAAGAAGGAGATGGGAGGAGGTGCTCCAGGCGCTGGAGCAGAGATTCCCCTGCAGCCTGTGGTGAAGACCATGGTGAGGCAGGTTGTCCCCCTGCAGCCCATGGAGGTTAACGGTGGAGCAGATATCCACCTGCAGCCCATGGAGGACCCCATGTCAGAGCAGGTGGATGTGCCCCGAAGGAAACTGCAGCCCATGAACAGCCCACTCAGGAGCAGGCTCTTGGCAGGAGCTGTGGCCCATGGGGGACCCATGCTGAAGCAGTTCTTGAAGAACTGCAGCCTGTGGGAAGGGTCCACACTGGAGAAGTTCATGAAGGACTGTATCCCATGGGTGAGACCCCACACTGGAGCAGGGGAAGTGCATGAGAAGGAAGGAGCAGCAGATACAAAACGTTATGAACTGACCCCATCCCTATTCTCCATCCTCCCTGCCCTGCTCAGGGAGGGAGGAGGAGGTAGAAAAGCCAGGAGTGAAGTTGAGCTTGGGAAGAAGTGGGGTATGGGGGGGG
>NW_009647290.1:17456-19898 GCF_000708025.1 Charadrius vociferus | reverse complement strand
AGAGAGTGGCTGGGGGGGCCCCCGGCAGCCAGCCAAGGTTTACTCTATGGAATAATTTCTTACTATGTATTTGTAGGCAAAAAAAACCCTTCTTTTGGATCAAAATTGCAGTAGGATATGTTTCATTCGAAAATTGGGAAGAGCATTTTTGGGTGGGAAGATTGGTGTAATGACTGTGTGCTATATGATTACATTCAGTAAGCTTTTATTAATGGAATCAGCCATATATTACAAAAAACTTTTAAAGATATTAAACTGGCTTCAAAAGTCTGTAAAAAATACAATGTAGACAAATGATAGAAAGCACTTTTAAATGATTTCTTCTGGCATCAGGTTATTCTGTGATACCAAAATCCACTTTAGCAAATAGGTCAGAGTAGAGCTGCTAAAGGTAGGTGGTCCAATGCATGGAGGTTATGGTTTTAAACACTATCAAAATGATTTTGGACTAATCACCCGCCTGCAGTAAAGGTTATTTATAGAGTCTGCTTAAAAAAAAAAAGGAGCAACCTTAATATCTCTAATCTCCCTCTAACTTTCTAAAGTAAAAAGCAAAGTATTAGCTCTGTGTGCATCTTTGAATACAGTCTTTAATTATATCTTGCCAATGTTTACATGAATTTCAGTTTGCTTTTCAAAAGCTTCATGGACCAATTCCTGCAGCTGACCTTTGTGTAGTGGTGAATGTCTCCATAAACTGATTATTGATGAGCTAAAATCTTCATTGAACAGGAAAATTCTTCTGGTTTTATTGCCAGTGTAACAGGTTACTTCATTACCATGCCTTTCACTGCAATTTAACAGTTGCCCTGGTAACAGATTCTGTGAGGTAATGTGATGGAGTAGAAAGGCTATTCAATTCTATTGAAATAGTAATTTCTTTCTGATAATTAACTAAACATTTTGGTAAAAAGATTAGATAATAATAATGCAACCTAATCAGAGATAATGATATTTTTATTATTCTGGCAAAAGGGAAAAAAATACATTTATGTGTCATCAGCCACCATGTCAAGGGAAGAAAATAACAATTTAAATCTCTATGGCTGACATTTATATTCTTCCACAGATTAAGTATGTATTTAATTCCATGGGTGCACATCATCTTGTTTAAAACATTTCAGAATGTTTAAAGACCAAAAAAATTAATGAACACATCTAAACCACGATGCATTCAATACTACTTTGTTTCAAAAACTTCTCCTAATGGAAGAGAAATACGTGAAGGTTCAAAAGTTCACTTGTTTTGTATGGATGTATTTATATAAGTGCAAGAGTACGAAGAGAGCAGTTAAAATATCAGTGTGAGCACTCTAGAATGACATATTGCGGTGGGTTAACCTTGGCTGGCTGCTAGGTGCAACCAAGCTGCTCTGTCGCTCCCCTCCACAGCAAGACAGGGGGAGAAAATACAATGAAACCCCTGTAAGTTGAGATAAAGGCAGTTTAATAAAGAAAACCAAAAGCAATGCAAGCAAAGGAAACCAAAAAGATTTATTCTCTACTTCCCATCAGCAGGTGATGTCCATCCATTTCCTGGGAAGTAGGGCCTCAGTACGCATAACAGTTGCTTTGGAAGACAAACACCTTAATAACAAATGCCCCCCCCCGCCCCTTTCTCTTAGCTTTTGTTGCTGAGCATGATGTCATATGGTATGAAATATCCCTTTGGTCAGTTTGGGTCAGCTGTCCTGGCTGTGTCCCCTCCCAACTCTGTTGCCCACCCCCAGCCTAGTGTATTTTGAGTGGTGTGGGGGTTGGAGAGACAGCCTTGATGCTGTGGGAGCACTGCTCAGCAGGAGCCAAAACGTTGGTGTGTTAGCAGCACTGTTTTAGCTACACATGCAAAGCACAGTACTATGAGGGCTGCTATGGGGAAAGTTAACTCCATCCCAGCTAGACCCAATACACATATGTAAATAGACTGCTGTTAGATCTTACAGTACGGGCATACCTGATACAGTAGTTGCAGTAACTTCATTTTATATGTAGGAGCTTTGCCTGGGTGTATGAAATACCATGAAAACTATTGGAAGCTGATATAATTAAAAAATGAATAATAATAAAATGTTGTATTTATGGTATCATTACGAAAGGCTTTTCAAGAAGATGCAACTGCTGTATTCAGATCTGTACAACAATGACAGAGACACTAGGTGTCTAGGTGCCCTGCCAGTCCCTGATCACTAGGCTTCTGCTTCTCTGCAGTTATTCCAACCAACAGAATAGGAGACTGGAAAATTCTAAAAACTTGCTACTGCCAGCTGGAAATCACAAGGAACAAAGTAAGGATAAGTAGATTTTTTGCCTTTCAACTTGGGCAGTACTAGCCTTAAAAGCTCGTTCTGTGTGGAACTACAAAACCAGTACAGCTATGAAACATGATAATTGTGTATCAGTTGCGTAGCTATGGAGTGACTGGTTGCCACCGCCGCCTATACC
>NW_009647290.1:13561-15063 GCF_000708025.1 Charadrius vociferus | reverse complement strand
TTGATTGCTCGATTTGGCCAAGCAAGGCTTAACCATATTGCTTATAGTTATAGTGTTGCTTGCTGTTACAGCATGCTTATTAACATGCTTAAGGAGAATGTTGGAAAAGTCTATGGGAAGAATGTTCGCAGGAGCTTGGGTTGCTCAAAAACAAAAAGGGGGATGTGTGGGAGAATTTTTAGAGATCAGTGGTCACCCTGTGAGCACCCCAAGCACTGAGGACTTATTGACAACAGCATAAGCTTCAAGGAATGTCGAAGGTCGAATTGTGTTTTGTGAACGGCTGAGTTAAGTGGAGGGAGGAAAGAACTGTTGCTGAATGTACCGATAAGCAGGATTTTTGAGTAAAACATAGAAGTAGATAACTATGCGAGTGAACAGCTGGGGCTAGCCAATCATATAGGAGAGAACCAATTGTTGCTTGAGTGTTGCGTGGCACGGGAGAAAGTTGTCTATATTAGCTGAGCTATCTGTGCAATAAAGTGGCATTTACCCTGATCATATTGGTCGTGGTGTATCTGTCCGAGCTTCCGCGTCAACAATTGGTAATCTCTTGTATTGTGCTGCACTATGATATAAACTGTTACTGATAGAAATGTAAATGAGTGGACCACATTTACTGTGTCAGATAATGTCCTGTGGCTAATGTGTCACAAGTAGAGCTGTGTGCTTTATTGACTTTCAAGTCGCTAATTGTGATCTGTTAATTAATAAATCACCAGAAAGAATTGTGATAAGATTTCCTGTCATGCATATAAAGCAAGACAAAAAATATAGGACATAGCAGAGCATTTTGTTGAAGTGGAGTTAATGAATGCACTCTCAGATTTGAGGTGACACATTGCATGCATGGCTGAGCAGGGAGCTTCTGAAAAAGCTCAGGTGGAAGAAGGGAGTTTACAGTATGTGGAAGAAGGGGCTGACCACCTGGGACGAGTACAAGAATGCTGTCAGGGTATGCAGGGATGAAATGAGGAAAGCCAAGGCTGCCTTGGAATTGAACCTGTCAAGGCCAACAGGAAGGGTTTCTTTAAGTATATAGGAGGCAAAAGGAAAACTAGGGAAAATGTGGGCCCACTGTTGAACGAGACAGGTGCCATGGTGACAGATGATGCAGAGAAGGCGGAGTTGCTGAATGCCTTCTTTGCTTCTGTCTTTACTGCTCGGGCCAGCCCTCGTGAGTCCCAGACTTTGCAGATAAAAGAGAAAGTCTGGAGGAAGGAAGACTTTCTCTTGGTCGAAGTGGAACAAGTTAGAGATCAATTAATTAAACTGGATACCCACAAGTCCATGGGGCCTGATGGGATGCACCCATGACTGCTGAGGGAGATGGGGGAAGTCATTGCTGGGCCGCTCTCCATCATCTTTGAAAGGTCCTGGAGAACAGGTGACGTGCCTGAGGACTGGAGGAAAGCCAGCATCACTCCAATCTTCAAAAAGGGCAAGAAGGATGACACGGGAAACTACAGGCCGGTCAGCCTCACCTCCATCCCTGGAAAGAT
>NW_009647290.1:804-13082 GCF_000708025.1 Charadrius vociferus | reverse complement strand
ATCAGTGCAGGTCAGGGGCTGACCTGCTGGAGAGCAGCTGTGTGGAAAGGGACCTGGGAGTCCCGGTGGACTGTAAGGTGACCATGAGGCAGCAATGTGCCCCGGTGGCCAAGAACGTCAATGGCATCCTGAAGTGCATCAAGAAGAGTGTGGCCGGCAGGTCGAGGGAGGTTATCCTCCCCCTCTACTCTGCCCTGGTGAGGCTGCATCTGCAGTATTGTGTCCAGTTCTGGGCTCCCTGCTTCAAGAAGGACAGGGATCTGCTGGAGAGGGTCCAACAAAGGGCTACAAAGATGATTAGGGGATTGGAGCATCTTTCTTACGAGGAAAGGCTGAGGGACTTGGGCCTGTTTAGTCTAGAGAAAAGAAGACTGAGGGGGGATCTTATTAATGCTTATAAATACTTAAAGGGAGGGTGCCAGGTAGATGGGACCACTATTTTTTTCTCTGGTGCCCAGTGATAGGACAAGAGGTAGCAGGCACAAACTTGAACATAGGAAGTTCCATCTTAACATGAGGAGGGACTTCTTTCCTGTGAGGGTGGCAGAGCACTGGAACAGGCTGCCCAGAGAGGTTGTGGAGTCTCCCACTCTGGAGACCTTCAAAACCCGCCTGGACACCGTCCTGTGCAACCTGCTGTAGGTGACCCTGCTCTGGCAGGGGGGTTGGACTAGATAATCTCCATAGGTCCCTTCCAACCCTGATCATTCTGTGATATTTTGTGATTCAATCATAAGAATCACAGAAAATAGTTAAGGAGGAAACATTATGATTTTCTAAGTTTAGCTTGTTTGTACGGTCACTATGTAATCTCAAAAAGTTCTACTTTTAATTCCTTTTTATTTTTAATTGCCTACTACGTAGAAGATCTCTGTATCATTGCTTTTCTGCACTCTCTGTTATGGTAAATCAATTCGAGATTTTTGAGGTTTTCCTAAAGGATAATACTTTCCCCATCTTTAATAATTTGCATGTCTTTTTTTGAAGCTTGCACAATTTATCTATATGTTTCTTGAACTGTAGGGCAGATGGACACAAATATTCATTGCATAGCTTTTCACTAATAAAAGGTATTTGCAAGCACTGCTTCACAGTAAAGACTATTTTCATATTTGATATGAATAGGAAAAAAACTGAAAAACTCAAAATCAAAAAGGAAGTATACACAAGGTGGAAGCAGGGACAGGTAACCTGGGAGGAATACAAGCACACTGTCTGAAGATGCAGGGATGGGGTTAGGAAAGCCACAGCCCAAATGGAATTGAATCTGGCAAGGGACATCAAAGACAACAAGCAGGGCTTCTGTAAGTACATAGGTGATAAAAAAAAAGGCTAAGGAAGATGTGAGCTCACTGCTGAATGAGGCAGGGCACCTGGTTACATAGGACATAGAAAAGGCTGAGGTACTGAATACCTTCTTTGCCTCAGTCTTTACTAGCAAAAATGGCCTTCGGGAATCCTAGGCCACCGAGATCAAGGGGGAAGTCTGGAGCAAGGAAGACTTTTGTGGGTTAAACCTGTGTCGTGGGTTAAACCTGTGTCATGGTTTAACCCCAGCTGGCAACTAGGACCACGCATCCATTCACTCACTCTCCCCATCACAGAACCTCACAAAACCAAGCCAGACTGACTAACAAACTGAAAATGAGATTTATTTTTACAAGATGGTAACAAAATCAAGTTTTACTCTAACCAAAACCACTTTCAGACTCCAGCAAACATTAACAATCCACAGGCTCAGAATGTCATTTGAGAGTTAATATGACACAACCAACTTAAGAATTCTTAAGGTTTATGGCCCATGACCCAAAACGCGCAATCACTCACCTAATAAGGAAGAGTTCTAAACCTCAAGGAGTCTCCTTGGGCTTCGTCCTGACCCAAGGGGAGAGTCCTTGACTGCAGACCCGCTGCTCCGAGAAGGACTGACTCAAAATAGCTCTCCAGTGGGGCTCCATTTATACCCTAGTTGAATCTGATCTGTGGTCAAATATGGTCATGTAGCACCCCCATTTGGTTGAGAACCACAACTTCTTCACCTTTCAACTGAAATGGGTACATGCTGACCACCACTGTGTGGGCGTGGCAAAAGCTGTGGAGGGCTCAGGCTTTTGTTGTGTCTTTGTCAGATCTTTGTCAGGTCTTTGTCAGGGCAGGTGCATCTGCCACACACACCAAAAAACCCCAAACTCGTGGTTTGAGATAAAGATGGTTTAACAGAACAATAACAGAAGACATAATAATAATAACAAATGTATATATACACACAAAATAAGTGATGCAATACAATTGCTCTCACCACCTGATGATCCATTGCCCAGCCCAACCCAAGCAGCAATCGCAGATTCCTGCCCTCTGGCCAACCCCCATTTATATACTGGGGATGACGTCTATGGTATGGAATATTCCTTTGGCCAGCTTGTCCTGTTCATGCTTTCTATCAGCTTCTATGGGAAGCTGAAAAAGTCCTTGACTTAATATAAGCATTCCTTAGCAACAACTAAAACAATGTGTTATGAACATTATTCTCATACTAAATCCAAAACACAGCAGCTACTAGGAAGAAAATTAACTCTATCCCAGATGAAACCAGGACAACCTGTTAGGCAGCTAAGCACTACACACCTGCTTGCTCAATCCCCTCTCCTGCAGGATGGGGGGGAGAATTGGAAGGGTAAAACTGAGAAAACTCATGGGTTGAGACAAAGACAGTTTAATAAGTAAAGCAAAAGCCTCACACACAAGCAAAGCAAAAAACCAAATTCATTTACTACTTCCCATCAGCAGGCAGGTGTTCAATCATTTCCAGGAAAGCAGGGCTCCATCACATGTAATGGTTACTTGGGAAGACAAAACACCATAACTCCGAAAGTCCCCCCTTCCTTCTTGTTCCCCAGCTTTATATGCTTAGCATGATGTCATATGGTATGGAATATCTCTTTGGTCAGTTGGGGTCAGCTGTCCCAGATGTGTCCCCTCCCAACTTCTTGTGCACTCCCAGCCTACTCACTGGTGGGGCAGTGTGAGAACCAGAAAAGGCCTTGACTTGAGCAGTAAGCACTGCTCAGCAATAACAAAAATATCCCTTAATTAACACTGTTTTCAGCACAAATCCAAAGCAGAGACCCATACAAGCTACTATGGAAAAAATTAGCTCTATTCCGGCCAAAACCAGCACAGCCGGTTTAGTAGGTAAAGAAAAGCTGCACACGCAAGCAAAGCAAAAGAAGAAATTCATTCACTGTTTCCCATCGTCAGGCAGATGTTTAGCCATCTCCAGGAAAACAGGGCTCCATCATGTGTAACGGTTACTTGAGAAGACAAATGCCATAACTCTGAACATCCCCCCTTCCTTCTTCTTCCCCCAGCTTTTATTGCTGAGCATGATGTTGTATGGTATGGAACATCCCTTTGGTCAGTTGGGGTCAGCTGTCCCTTCTTTTTTGCCTCCCAATTTCTTCAGCTTCACCTTGATCCCGGGGAAGGTGATGGAGCAGCTAATCCTGGAAACCATTTCCAGGAATATCAAGGACAAGAAAGCCATTAGGAGTAGTCAGCATGGATTCACCAAGTAGAAGTCATGCTAGACTAACTTGATAAAATTCTACAATGAATTGACTGGCCTGGTAGATGAGGGCAGAGCACCAGGTATTGTCTACCCGGACTTCAGGAAGGCCTTTGACACTGTCTCCCATAAGATCCTCATGGAGATGCTGTTGATGTGTGGGATGGATGAGCAGACAGTGAGGTGGATTGAAAAGTGGCTGACTGACCATCCAAGCCCAGAGGGTGGTGATCAGTGGCACAAAGTCTAGTTGGAGGCCAGTCACCAATGGTGTACCCCAGGGGTCAATCCTTGGTCCAATCCTGTTCAACATCTCCATTAATGATCTGGATGATGGGGCAGAGCATACCCTCAGCAAGTTTGTTGATGACACAAAACTGGTAGGAGTGGCTGATACACCAGAGGGTGGTGCTGCCATCTAGAGGGACCTCGACAGACTGGAGAAATGGGCCAACAGGAACCTCATGAAGTCCAACAAGGGGAAATGCAAAGACCTGCACCTGGGGAGGAACAACCCCATGCACCAATATATGTTGGGGTTCACCCAGCTGGAAAGCAGCTTTGCAGAAAAGGACCTGGGGTCCTGGTGGACACCAAGTTGAACATGAACCAGCAATGTGCCCTTGTGGCAAACAAAGCTAATAGTGTCCTGAGATGTATTAGGCAAAGTTTTGCTATCAGGTAGGGGGAAGGTGATCCTTCCCCTCCACTCAGCACTGGTGAGGCCACACCTGGAGTCCTGTGTCCAGTTCTGGGCTCCCCAGTGTGGAGACATTTCTGAATGAAAAAGGGCATAACTTAATTCCGTTGAGCAACCCAGGGTTTGAACTAAGCACGGAGGCCTATGTGCAACGTTCTTGGCCCCCCCTTGGCTGCCCAAAAAGGGAGGAAGAAAAGTGCTAAGCAGAATGGAATCCGGGACAAGATAAGCCGGGAGAAGAGTAAAACAAGAGGCGCGTGGACAGAGGGCCTTACCCAATCTAGTTGCGGGACGTTGCGCGTGAACAAGGGAGCTGGACCAATTATAATGTTGTTGCCTATGCATGCTTTTGCTGTAAGCCTATATATACTCTGCAAAAATATTCAATAACGGAGAACGACCATACTCATATTGAGACTTCATCGTTACTCCGGGTCCAATCCCACTCCGACACCCCAGTACAGGAAAGATATATGGAGATATATAATGGATATATAATGGAAAGATATATAATGGAGAGTGTCCAATGATGGGCCACGAAGATGATTAAGGGACTGGAGCATCTCTCCTATGAGGAAAGGCTGAGAGAGCTGGGACTATTTAGCCTAGAGAAGAGAAGGCTCAGGGGGATCTCATCAATGTATATAAATATCTGAAGGGAGGGTGCAAAGAAGACTGAACCATTTCCTTGGTTTTATATTACTTTCCATTGATTCTTTATTAATTCTTTGCTAATTATTATTAAAACTTTATCAAAGTTTCTATTTTTTCACATCACTGACTCATAACCATGCACAGCATCAAAAGCACCCTTTAAAAAAATGCTGAGTTTACATTAGCTTTCTTCGCTTCCTTGGAATTCTGTATCTTTCAAAACATATTGAAAACCATTTTTAAAGGATCAGAGAGGTCACCAGCTAGCTTCTTTATAGCACTCTTATTTAGGCTATTTTAAAACTCTTCAAACAATTTAGACCTGATGATTTAACTGTTTAACATCTCTCACAGAATAGGAAAAAAAAATCACCACCACTATTATCAGATAGGAGTATACTGTCTGCTTTCTAGTCCTTTACTACCAATAATCCCATCCCATCCCATTATTTAGAAATGAATACATTTTCAATTTTCTAATGAATAAATAGAACTCTCAGAATTCGTTTTGATCTCTATAGACTTCTAATATATTGTTTGACTTTATTTCTATTTTTGTTCAGATCAATTTTCTGTAACCCCCTCTACTCTTTTCTATATATTCTGATTACCATTCACCTTTTCTCTCTCATATATTTTTTTGCATAATTATCTACTCTAACAAATATTTTACTTCCCTTCTATCATTTAGTATATTACACACCACACTCCTGTTGCTTGTTTCAATTCCCTGAAAGTAGTTTGGGAGCATGCAACATGATATTTCTTTAAGGAAACACAGTTATTCATATTTTTCTGCTCAAATTCATTGTTAGCTGGCTTGTCTCTGAATTGTTTTCAATGTTATAAAACATTTTCTCTTTAAGACACACAGATTTTTTTTAAGTGTTCTAGTAGCATTCAGTCATCATTTTGTTCGCACAACAGAAATGCAGCCACATTTAAACTAGTATTTAAAATCCATGATCTTTGTCTATCGAGCTGAAGTCTAATAATGATCTTCCCCACATTGAATGCATCTACTTTTATGTTAGAAAATTGTCATTTATGAGTTTTAAAACTTCTTTCTATTCTGTCAACATGAGACCTCAGATGTCATTCAGACTGAGTTTTATGCCCCAATAACACAGTTTGCTTCCTTTCTATTTAGATAGGCAGTTCAGACAGTGCCATCTTGTTTAATCTCAGTGCAATTTAGTATAATTGGTACAATTTCTTAGTGTAATTAGTGTGATTTGGTAGCTTGTAGCATACTATCTGATGTTTATTCCCTTGTGCTGTATTATGACTTTTCTCCATAACTATTCAGAATCATTTGCTGTAAAGTTGACAGTAACCTCAAAACAAACAATGCCCTTTCTGACAGGGGTCTGTTGGCTTTCCCCTCTTGCCTATCCAGTTACAGTGGTCAGAGCTCCTGGTTTCATCATCTCTGCCCTGCCAGTCTCTCCACCATGCTTCAATTACAACAGGCTAATTTTTTTCTGAGAACATTTAGGTTATTCAGAATTCAGCTACTGTAGTCATTTCCAGTTCCCTTTTTATGCTCATTTCATGTCTTTAAATGGAATACCCTTTTGGTCATTTGTAGTCAGCTGTCCCAGCTGTGTCCCCTCCCAATTTCTTGTGCACCCCAAGCCTATTCATTGGCAGTCTGAGGAGCAGAAAAGGCCTTGACGATGTGTAAGCACTGTTCAGCAGTAACTAAAACATCAGTGTCTTATCATAACTGTTTTCAACACAAATCCAAAACATAGCAGTCGCGTTAAAGAGTTTTTAGTTTTGTTCCTGTTTCAGAGCCCTGCTGAGGGCTTTCACTGAGATAGTTTCACAAAGTTGAAAAGTGACAGGTATAACAGATTCGGAATTGCCGTTGATAAATGCACTAGCTGCAATAGTGCTAATATACTACAATAATGCTAGCAAAATAAATGAATAAATGAGTAAATTAATAAATGCTACCCTGGGTGTTCTTCACCAAGAAGTGAAGGTGCAATGCTTACCAAGAAGGCATCCCTGTCTTGGTAGAGGAAGAGGAGCACAGCCTGTCGACTGTCTCTTCTAGGTCTTAAGTTTCTTCTCCCTTGGAGAGATTTCTGCCAGATACTCTCCTCAATATCCCTTATATCCTACCCTTATCTGATCCCAAACATGGGGTGACATTTTAGCATGATTTGGGTGGAGAGTCAGAGTGCTATAGTCATATATGTTTAGCATGTTCTTTAAGCTCATTATCATATTCAGGGATGTCAACTTTAATATTTCACAGATAGTCAAGTAAAAGGTTTCACTCCGGGTGCCTCAGCCTTCAAGATTCTGTGCTGAAACCATTTATCTGCTTATTCCTGTAATCTTTAGCAAAAGCAGGACTGTCCTGCCACCACAAGACTCCCCACTTCTCACTACGACCTCAACTATCTCCACTTACAGGATTCACACAAGAGATAAGCAGACACCAGCATTTTTAACCTCCTATGTACCAAATTCCCACAATAGCCCCATACCAGCTACTATTGTTATTAAAGCATATTCTCAAAATAGTCCATAGTAATTAATGTTGAGAGGCCATGGATACATTCTCAATGGATAATGAGGATTCTATCCTTGAATCTGTCAAAGATGAATTAGTGAAAGAACTCCTAATCAAGGAAAGCAAGTATTGTTATCATTCTTGAGGAGAAACATCCTGGAGCATATGAGCATACAGACCTTGAAAATGCTACTAATCTACATGTTTTGAAAAGAGTTTAGCCAACTTGGCAGAAAAGTGAAAATTCTGAGTGTCCTAAGCTGAACTACCTTCATTATAATACTAAAAACCATGCCCATAGGTCAAGAAGACCCTAGACCAGGTGAAGACCCTTCCCTTGAGCATGTGGAGTAGCCATAACTTGATTGTGCAATCATATGTAAATTACTAACCAATCAAATATAGGTAGGAGGTAGTAATATGATAATGATGTTGTAAAATGTGTATATAAACCGCACAAAAAGTTCTGTTTAGGGTGCTTGATTTGTGGGAAACCATCGAGCACCAAGCCTTGCACAACTCTGAAATAGTCAATGTCTCATCCTGACGTATAACATTTTTTTAAAGTTAATTTACAAGGTTGTCACTGTTAAAGGAGAAGCCACTGCCCGAGTATACACACACCATTCATGGTGTCACACACACCTCCCCCCCCTACTCTAGGGGCACACTTCCTCCTTCAGTCTCGACACTAGGCTTCCCTCAGCAGAGTCTCAGGGGTCGGATCTTATAAAATAATCAATTTAATTGAAAGGTACAGCAGCAAGGACAGCCCGGGCTGGGTGCCTCCAAAGAGAGGGACCCAGAACAAAGAAATCCCTTGGGCAATTATACTATTATGATCTATACACCCGCCCCTCATGCGCTCTTCACGCACTGTCCACACGTCTTAGTCCAATGGTGATTTTTGGTCTGGGGTCTTCTAACATCTAGTCGGATTCTTTTTCTGTGTCCAGGCAGGCAGGCTCTTATCTTGTTGATTTGCAGTTTCAGTCAAGGTTTGGAGCCTTCTTTTCTGGTTTTCAGTCCTTGTGTACCTGCACTCGCTGGCAATACATGGAGAACTGAAGAGTCCTAGACTTGGGAAAAACACTACCAAAACATCAGTGTGATATCAACATCTTCCTCATACTAAAAGACTAAACGCAGCACTGTACCAGCTGCTAGGAAAATTACTAAGAAAAATAACTATTGTGGCCTACAGGCTTCAAATCTAGTTATGCATGCTAAGCAAACAGCATAAATCACACCATATTATAATCCTAAGTAATTTTATTCTAATTAAAACTTATTTACGCTAAACAACTAATATCCCTCAACAGTCATTTTGCACATCTGTAATTCTGAACAAAAGTAAATCCTTAGGGGCAATGCTTTTGTATCCATTTTACTTCAGCCTGCCATCTTGAATATTTTTGAAGGATCTTTGCACAGGTGATAGCAGGGTTCATTGAGACCGCTTTAAACTAAATTTGAAAGGGAAAAGGGATAAAACCCATCGTGGTAGAGATAAGCCTGGGGGCGGCACACCAATCTTTGAGGGACGGTGTGCTAGCAAGGGCCTTTGGTCTGTTGTCTCAGTGGAGGTAGGGGATGGAGATCCACAAAGCAGTGCAGATGCAAGGGTTATTGATGTGTTAGAAACCACAGAAGCACCTGAGAATGGTCACGTAGGAATAAGTGCTTCTCCACCCAAAAAGGTGATGGGATCAACAGAACAACTGAGGTGCATCGACAGCAATGCATGCAGCATGGGCAACAAACAGGAGTTGGAAGCCGTTGTGCAGCTGGAGAACTATGATATAGTAGCAATCTCGGAAACATGGTGGGATGACTCGCACAACTGGAGTGCTGCAATGGATGGCTATAAACTCTTCAGAAGGGATAGACAAGGAAGGAGAGGCGGTGGAGGGGTCCTGTATGTTAGGGAGTGTTTTGACTGTCTAGAACTTGATGATGGTGATGAAAGGGTCAAGTGTTTATGGGTAAGAATCAGGGAAAGGCCAAGAAGGCAGATATCATGGTGGGAGTCTGTTATAGACCACCCAACCAGGATCAAGAGGCAGATGAAATAATCTATAAGCAACTGTGTAGAGAACCAACACCAGATGTAATTTTGTCTCAACATTGCTGCTGTGCTGCCATCTTCCGAGGTCGAGCATCGTGCTCCGGGAGGACCGTCTTCATGGTTCTGGAAGTGAATGACCTCGTGCGCCTGCGCAGGGACCAAGGGTGTGAAAAGAGCAGGAAGAGGCTTGTAGTGGGTGCTTATTCTGGAGTAAATTGTAATTTTAGAATAGCCACTATTGGAATCCTAAGTTGGTGAACTACTTTTCGGATACACAGAATATTTAGCAGGGCCAAATGATTACGAAAGCTTTAACTCGAAAGCATGCAATGCTCTCATATACAAACAATACAATAAATACTGACTCATTATTTAACCGTAAAATATCTCCTAAAGTATTTGTGTAGAACTGACATTAACATGTTTTAAGTAATGTTTTGGTTTGAGCTAAAACAGAAACAATTTTCTGTTCAGTAATTTTACTTTGCAGCTAAGCCTCTTCTAACTAAGTGAACTCTCTGAAATTAATGGAGTATTTTTCAGATGCTATACACTTCCAGAGTGATAAGACCTATATTTATAATTCATACCAAGGAATGGTATGCAGAGAGGCTCTTGCTTATACTTATTGCTATAACAACCAAGGCCAACCAACTTTGTTATTTGCCCCGTTGGAGGGTCGGAAGTGGAAAAGCATAGTGAGTCCCACCTGCAGGGAGGAGCAGACAGGACAGGTGACCCAAAACTGACCAATGAGGGTATTCCATCCTATCTGCCTCATGCTCAGTATAAAAATTGACGGATCAAAGGGTCAGCCCTCTTCCTTCAATGGCCAGCATCTGAGGAGGACTCACTCTGTTTCATAGAATCATAGAATGATTTAGGTTGGAAGGGACCCTGAAGATCATCTAGTTCCAACCCCCCTGCCATGGACAGGGACATCTTCCACTAGACCAGGTTGCTCAAAGCCCCATCCAACCTGGCCTTGAACACCTTTGTCTGCCTTTGATCCCAATCCATGTGTTCCGGAATCCAGATCCGGAATCCAGTTCCCATCCATTGCTGTGTCCAGTCTGGGAATTTCCCTGTACCTGTCAGTGACATGATCATCATCCTGGGAGCTTGATACTGGTTTTGTATATATTTCATTATTTTCTTCTTTGATATTATTATCTTTTCTTTTTATTTTTAATATTTTATTGAAGTATTTTTAGTTTCTTTTAAACTCATAAGTTTCTTTCACTCTCATCCTTCTTTTTCTGAAGGGAAAGGCTGGGGAGAGCATCTGTCATTCGTTTCAGTGGCCAGTCCGGGCCCAACCACGACAAGTAAACAGTTTGAAGAAATATGAAATTGACCATGTGTGTTTACAGTAATATTTGCAAATGAAATACTTTTTACTAGCAATGCTTATCCATGTAGAGTGGGGAAAAATCAGCTGCAGTTATTATTTGTGTTCTGGCTGATAAATGGCAGATACAATTCTTTTTTACAATACTATAGAATCATAGTATCTTAATATAATTTTCATCTTGGTTACAAATGACTAAACTGTAATGTGCGGTTTCCTACCCCATGTTTTGAGTAGCTGGATTTAGTCAGAGGATGATGAAGATTGTGCCAGCCTGCAACATGAAATGTACATTTTATTTCTGGCTTATTGGAAGTTTTCTGTATTATGGTGGAGACAATATTGACAGCTGTATCCTCCAGAACTGGATTCCAATTCCAATTACATATCCCAGTAGGAAGTGTCTATGTATTTTTGTCTTTCTGCACTTTTTTCCCCCAATGTAAAGAATCGTGGATTTCACAGTGTGTCAAATTATGTTAGGTACATAATACTTGCAAAAGGAAACATTAAATACATTAATCTCATAGCTATTGTCCTGGTTTGAGGTAAAACAGAACCGATTTTGTTTATTAACTTTGCCTCTTAGCTAGGTCTCTTCTAACTACTGAAATTAACAGCATATTGTGCAGACAATGTTTGCTCTCAGAGAGATAAGACCAATTGTTTATAGTTGATGCCCAGGCATGGTATGCAGAGAGGCTCTTGCTTATACTTATTGCTATAACAACCACGGCCAACCAACTTTGCTATTTGCCCCATTGGAAGGTCGGAAGCAGAAAAGCGCAGTGGGGTCCCACCTGCAAGGAGGAGCGGACAGGACAGGTGACCCCAAACTGACCAACGAGGGTATTCCATCCCATCTGCCTCATGCTCAGTATAAAGGCTGAGGGATCAAAGGGTCAGTTCTCTCTTCCTTCAGTGGCCGACATCTGAGGAGGACTCTGTTCGTCTGCCTGTGATCCTGATTCTGAATGCAGATCCAGAATCCAGTTCCCGTCCGTCACTGAGTCCAGCCTGGGACTGCCCCAGTCCCAGCTGGTATTGAGATTGTCATCTTGGGAGCTTGATCTGGTTTTGTATATATTTCATTATTTCCTTTTATTTTATTTTATTATTAATTTTTCATTAAAGTAGTGTGGGAGCATACTTAACAGACAATAGACATATATTGAACCAGCCATGCGAGGACGCAGACTGGCTGTAGGCCCTCGCCCTTGAAGTCACCTTGAGGAGAGAAAAACAGGAGCGACAGTGACTGTTTCACACGGATTGGGAAAAACAAGCCTGGAGGAGTCGGACGAGCAGGTGGGAAAACAGAGATTAGATGAACCAATCAGGAAAGAAGCTGAGTCGCATGCTCGCCTCGTGCACTGGACTATTAACCAATCAACTAATGTGTGAACACGT
>NW_009647290.1:0-350 GCF_000708025.1 Charadrius vociferus | reverse complement strand
GTGGGACGGAAGAACGGAAGGACGGAAGAACGGAAGAGGCAATGGACACAAGTAACCTCCGCCCAATCTGCCACCACCCCTCATCCTGCCACCCACCGAGCCTCCTGCCACCGCCCCTCAGGCGCGGGGCACAGCCCCACCACTCCAGACGACTTCGTCATCAGGGCCATCGCACCCTCGGGGGACTTGGGGGGTGATTTGCAGTCCAACTGCGATGGGGATAAGCCGCGCTTGAATGAGGGATCACGCTACCCCCCTTTACCGCCATCCACCCCTCCGTGGCCTGCATCTCCCGCGCAACCATCTGGTTCCGCTTGGGCAAAAGAATTATTGGAAAAGTTGGAGAAAGC
>NW_009647289.1:0-1649 GCF_000708025.1 Charadrius vociferus | reverse complement strand
ACTCTAACCCCAACCCTAACCCCTAACAGTAATTCTAATCCTAATGGCTGCCTCCTAACCCTAACTCAACCCTAACACTAACCCTTACCCCTAACCCTAAGCCTAAACCAACCCAAACCCTAAGCTAACCCTAAGCCTAACCCTAACCCCAACCCCTAACCCTAAACTAACCCTAACCCCAACCCTACCCTAACCCGACACCCTAACCCGACACTGTAACCTGACACCGTAACCCTAACCCGACACCCTAACGCTAATATGACACCTGTTGTGTGATGTGCTAACCTTAATTGTTATGTTTCAGCTGTGTTATTGATTCCTGAGTGGTTGTGGTGATGTAGGTGGATGTGTGGGTGATGGTTGAAAAAAATTTTTTTGCCCTAATTTACATAATTAATTGGCTAATTAGCATAATGTGTTAATTAGGGTGGTTATCTTGGGTGATTAATGGGAGTAATTGGTGGTAGGTGCTGTGGTTAGGGTTAGTAGGTATGTATAGGAAAACCTTAAACATGATAACTATTGCATGGCACTGGGATGCCCCATGCTCGCTGTTGGGGACCTCTTCCCTCTTGGTATACAGAGTTCTCTTTACTGTCTACCACCTCCCACTGACCCTTGTGTTTCCCAAAGTTTCTATCTAGCTGCACTACATTTTCAACATCATCATGTCCTGCACTTAAACTCCCACAGTCACCGATGCTCTAAAACACCCCCATGACACTTGTTAGACATCAGACACATGCTTACACATATCACTCTCACACATGGATGTCAGTGACTGTGCAAAGTCACCTTCACACAATATTCACAACACACACGGCCAAGGTTGTGATAGGGTCCTGCAAAGAGTCTCTCTTGCTGATGCCCCCGCCTCCCATACCCACCCAAACCACAAATGCACAGCAAAACACAGTGGAGCTGCATTAGAGAAATCATTACTTTATTACAACTTCCAACATCACATTCTGGTTACAGCTGTAGAATAGCATTACAACATCATTTACACAACTAAAGCTGTTTCCATTCTCCTATGGGTCTTTACTCTTCTTTGCCCCTCATTCTGATGTCATCCTCATGATATTCTTTGTGCCTCGTTGACTCCTGCTGCTGCTGCCTCCCTAGCAGCCCCATTACAATAGACTTGCTGCACATTACTCCAATTGACTGCCATGGCCGCCTCAGGCTCATACAAACACTACTGACATCCACCCAAGGCCATCAAAACAGGGATAATGCTACATGGAGCCCCTTTGTACTTTTTGCCTCCACAATGACAGTCAGACTCCAATCTGGTGTCACCCATGTGGATGCAGCAATGCTCAGGTTCTTCCCATGTCACTCGCTCCCCTAATGGAGACGGTCTCCTCCTACGCAGTGGTCACGTTCCTGCTTCTGGGTGGCAGTGTCTTCCAAATCTCACCATCCTGAAGAAGTAGCTGGTGAACGCTGCTCATCTCCAAAGACATGCAGACCCCTACAAAACATAAAATTACAATAACAATTCTGATGCCATACCTCTGAAAGCCCCTCGCAACAACACACATCCCTTACAAAGTACTGGTAACGGCAGCTGCTTAACACAACTGATGCACTAACTGCCCCCCCTCCACACTGGGCATTTCCCAAAACACCCCACAACATTGCTC
>NW_009647288.1:10978-12172 GCF_000708025.1 Charadrius vociferus | reverse complement strand
GGCTCCTGGGGAAAATTAACCCCATCCTTGACGAAACCAGGACAAGTACATGAAATACATGCCAGTAAGTAAATAATCTGAAAGTGAAATAAAATTGCTTGTAAAGGCTCGTTAGTTACACCACACAACTCTCCTGCTATTGCTTAAAGGTGGTTTTCACAGAATCATAGAATCATAGAATGGTTTAGGTTGGAAAGGACCTTGAAGATCATTGAGGTCCAACCCCCATGACATGGGCAGCTCCTATCTGACACACCTTTCCCTCAGAGGTTGGAAACTTTTCAGCTGGCTTTGACCGGCTCCAGGGATGGAGCTTCCGCAGCTTCGCTGGGTAACCTGTTCCAGTGCCTTACCACCTCACAGTAAAAAAAATCTTCCTAATGTTCAATCTAAACCTGCCCTCTTCCAGTTTAAAGTCATTCCTCCTCATACTATCACTACATGACCTAGTAAAAAGTCCTTCCCCAGCTCTCCTGTAGGCCCCCTTTAGGTACTGGTAGGCCGCTACAAGGTCTCCCCAGAGCCTTCTCTTCTCCAGGCTGAACAGCCCCAACTCTCTCAGCCTCTCCTCATAGGAGAGGTTCTCCAGCCCTCGGATTGTCCTCGTGGCCCTCCTCTGGACACACTCCAGCAGGTCCATGTCCTTCTTATGTTGGGGGCTCCAGAGATGGATGCAGTACTCCAGGTGGGGTCTCATGAGAGCAGAGTAGAGGGGCAGAATCACCTCCCTGGACCTGCTGGCCACACTTCCTCTGATGCAGCCCAGGATACGGTTGGCCTTCTGGGCTGTGATCGCACGTTGCTGGCTCATGCTGAGCTTCTGGTCAATCAGCATTGGTCAATATATGTTTATTACATGCATCTGTAAATTACTCTGTATTACACCCCTACACCCCTTGAGCCTAAATGAACATCTCCAGCTTTGTCAACCCCAGCAGAAGTGGTCTCTTGAGTGAGGGGGTGGAATGTGGGAAAGTAACGGAAGATTGGCGAGGAGGATTGTAAACATGCTCAAGTGACTCGCACCTGGGGTGCTGGATAACACATATATCACACTAATTGTTGTTCAGCCTTGTGTGCTCCCAAGTTGAACATCCACACTTAGATAACGTAAGCCTGGGATGGACTCAGGGACACCTTATCTAGCATACATGAGATCACTGCCTTGTTGTTGAAGAAGATCAAAGCACAGTG
>NW_009647288.1:7648-9935 GCF_000708025.1 Charadrius vociferus | reverse complement strand
GACTTCATCTGCCAGTTCCCTCAGGACCCGCGGATGTATCTCATCAGGCCCCATGGACTTATGCCACTTCAGGTTCCTCAGGTGGTCTCGCACTTGATCTTCACCTACAGTGGGCGGTTCTTCATTTTCCCAATCCTTGCCTTTGCGTTCTGTATCATGGGCAGTGTGGTTGCAGTCCATGCCAGTGAAGACTGAGGCAAAAAAGTCATTGAGTACCTGAAAATATTTTCTACTCTAAAAATATTTTCTCAGAACCCTGACTAGTTTCTGCCAATAGGAAAAAGGGCTTGAAAATCTGAGCATTTCATCCGCCCTTAGTTGTTTTACGCAAAAAGCAGAATGGATAAGCTGATCATCAATTTGCTGGGGGGGAATCCATAACAAATCCATAACCACCACAATAGGAAATCTAAAGAGATGCTGAAACACTAATTGGCCTCTTTTTCCCTCCCACCCAACCAAAAACAGTGGTTTTGTTTTGTGACTTCATTTCGGAAAAAAAGAAGGGTACAAAGAAACATTGTGGATCATTACATGCTATAGTGGTATTCATGAAAGCAGGAGAGCTTTAAGAGAATAAATTTGTAGGTGACCCATTCATACAATTGCCTGTTGCATTCCTTTTGAAAGCCTCAGCTGTAGTCTCCGATATGTGAACCTGGTTACTGTACCTCTGCACCATGAGCATAGTGGACATACCACTAAGATATGCAGTAGTGCACATCTGACTGTTTTTTAGAAAGACAATAATTTAAAGGGGCATTATTAAATAGTCACGTTTCATTTGTGTTACTGGAAACCATTTAAAGAGCAAAGTGTCCCAGCTAGTGTCCTAGCACAAAACACTGATGTCATTAAATTCCAGAAGCACTAATTTATCCTTTAAAATTACATCTTTTCCTCATCCTCATTCAGTTCTGCTCAAGTTCTGCTCTTACACATGTACTAAACCGAAAACTCCTTACTCATTTCATCAGTAGCACATTCTAGGGGCTATACAGAATCCTTACACAGCTTCATAAAGTCCCATTTCCTTCCCTGGATATCTTCACTTAACAGTTTAAAGGATGCAGGGCTCTCTACAAAGTCTCTTAAATTAAGCATTCAAACCCAGAATTACGGAAACAGTGTCAAAACCAGTAAGAGTACCTCACAGAAAAATTCATATAGTATGCAAAAAATCCTTTAAAAAAAAATCTTTGTTACTAACAAATCACAACCAGAATCTATAATGCAACAAAAGTAATTTAGAATACAACCTGCAATTTTTGTTTTTGAATAATGACGACTTAGCTCCTACCACTTTTCCTTCTCACTAACTTAAAACTTAATGAATAAATGTATCACTGTATTCATGAAAATAGACTAATAGTTCTTTGTTGCACAACCTTACTTTTCAAACTTTTATTATTTTTGTATTCCTGCCATGAGAATATATAGAAAATATTCAATGAATTGTTTTAAAATAAAAAGAGCTTTTTCCGCTATACTGGGTCTGGCTGGGGTGGAGTTAACTTTCTTCATGGCAGCTGGTATGGTGCTGTGTTTTAGACTGGTGACCAAAACAGTGCTGATAACACACCAATGTTTTAGCTATTGCTGAACAGTGCTTGCACAGCATGAAGGCCTTCTCTCTTTCTCACTTTTTCGCCCTAGGCAGTAGGCTGGGGGCAGGTGAGACTGAGAGGGGACAAAGCCAGGACAGCTGAACCAAAACGAACAAAGGAATATTCCATGTCATATAACATCACACTCAGCAATAAAAACTGGGAGTTTGGTCTTTTCCAAGGTAGCCATTGTTTGGAGACTGGCTGTGCATTGGACTGCTTGTGGGAGGTGGTGAGTGAATGTAGTTGCATCATTTGCAGGTTTCCCCCCACTCATTCCTTCAGTGTTTTTATCTCAACCCATACATTTTCTCACTTTTTCCTCTTTTGATTCTCTCCCCCATCCCTCTGGGGAAGAAGTGAGTGAGCAGCTAGGTGGGTCCTTAGTTGCTGGCTGCGGTCAACCCACGACATGCACTTAAATTTTTGTTTTCTTTTGTTTTTTTTTAACAGAGACATTCCTGTAGAAGAATTACTCGGGCTGGAATTCAGATTTTAATGAAATTTCATGGAATCACAGAATCACAGAATGGTCAGGGTTGGAAGGGACCTCTGGAGATCACCTAGTCCAACCCCCCCGCCAGAGCAGGGTCACCTACAACAGGTTGCACAGGACGGTGTCCAGGCGGGTTTGGAATGGCTCCAGAGTGGGAGACTCCACAACCTCTCTGGGCAGCCTG
>NW_009647288.1:3689-4082 GCF_000708025.1 Charadrius vociferus | reverse complement strand
AATGTTCACTCTCTCAGAGTGATAAGACCTATGTTTATAGCTGATGCCCAGGCATGGTATGCAGAGAGGCTCTTGCTTATACTTATTGCTATAACAACCAAGGCCAACCAACTTTGTTACTTGCCCCGTTGAAGGGTTAGAAGTGGAAAAGTGTAGAGGGGTCCCACCTGCAGGGAGGAGCGAACAGGACAGGTGACCCAAAACTGACCAACGAGGGTATTCCATCCCATCTGCCTCATGCTCAGTGTAAAGGCTGAGGGATCAAAGGGTCAGCTCTCTCTCTCTTCCTGAAATGGCCGACGTCTGAGGAGGACTCTGTTCATCTGCCTGTGATCCCGATCCTGAATGCAGATCCGGAATCCAGTTCCCATCCGTCACTGAGTGAGCCTGGGA
>NW_009647288.1:0-3666 GCF_000708025.1 Charadrius vociferus | reverse complement strand
GATACGGTTTTGTATATATTTCATTATTTCATTTTTATTTTATTATTAATATTTTATTAAAGTAGTTTAGTTCCTTCTAAACTTATAAGTCTCTTTTTCCTCCTCTGCCCCTCTCTTTGAAGAGGGGTAGAGGAGACCATCTGTCTGTCCTATCTGGGGTCCCCCAGGTCCCCAGTAGCCGATTTGGCCTAAACCATGACAGATTAATTGGCGCCCAAAAATTGGCAAACAAATCATGTGCATATACAAAAATTTTAAGCACATAACAGGCATGCATGAAGGATTTTAGGATAAGGGTCTAACTTAAAAAACCCCACTCAAATAAAACTGCAAGCCCTTAGAAGCTTCACCACATACATGCATGCACAAATTCTGCAATCAGATTTTGTGACACAACTGCCTCTTCAGTATACACTAGAAGTTGCTACAAACACGTACTCTTGCAAACCAACCAGGAAACTTGTCATAAACATGAAATATCACAAAAATCGTTGCCAACAATTGCAAAAACCAGATCTTTTCTTAGCTTATTAACTTCAAAATTTAAAATCATACTAATGATATGGATATTGGAAATATCCTGGCTATTGTCTAAAGGTGGAGTCCAAAACCAGATAATCACAGTTATTACTGGGAAGTCAGTTATACATTTAGCAGCAACTGTGCAAACAGTTTAGGGCACTATGATTTTATTTTTACCACCTGCTAAGAAATGTCTTATTTTGATGAGACATATTGTAGTTATGACCTCTCCCCCAAACGGTACTTATTCAGCTAAGCATTATACAAAAGAACAAAAAAAGGAAAGTTGAACAAAATAACTTTTTAAAAACCCTAGTAACATGACTCTGAGTAAATTTATACTACAAACCAAGTTAAAAAAGTTAATTATAGCTATAATGACTTTAACTTTGTAAAAATGAATTTTCTGTGGGGTTGCTATAGCAATAGGCACAAGGTGCATTACCAAAGTAATGTGTGTGTAACAAGCTGCTGGCAGTAGCTCTCTCTTAACATCAGGACCCTCCTGGAAGATGTGTCCAAAACCATGGAAGACAAGGAGGTGATTAGAGACAGCCAACATGGCTTCACTAAGGGCAAGTCCTGCCTGACCAACCTATGCCTTCTATGATGGAGTGACTACATCAGTGGACAAGGGAAGAGATACAGATGTCATCTACCTTGACTTCTGTAAGGCCTTCAGACATGTTCCCCCAACAACATCCTTGTCACTAAATTGGAGAGAAATGGGTTTGCTGGATGGACTGTTAGATGGATAAAGAATTGGCTGGATGGCTGCATGCAAAGAGTTGCAGTCAATGGCTCAATGTCCAGATGGAGATCAGTAACAAGTGGTGTCCCTCAGGAGTTCATATTGGGACTGGTACTGTTCAATATCTTTATTAATGACATAGACAGTGTGACTGAATGCACCCTAAGCAAGTTTGCAGGTGACACCAAGCTGAGTTGCGGTTAGCACACCTGAGGGAAGGGCTGCCATCCAGAGGGACCTGGACAGGCTTTGAGGAGCGAACCCATGCAAACTTCATCAAGTTCAACAAGGCCAAGTGCAAGGTCCTGCACCTAGGTCGTTGCAACCCTTGGTATCAATACAGACTGGGGGATGAAGGGATTGAGAGCACCACTGCCGAGAAGGACTCGGGGGTACTAGTGGATGAAAAATTGGATATTGCACTTGCAGCCCAGAAAGCCAACCGTATCCTGGAGTGCATAAGAAGACGCATGGCCAGCGGGTCAAAAAAGGTAATTCTGCCCCTCTACTCCACGCTTGTGAGACCCCACTTGGAGAACCGTGTCCAGCTCTGGAGCCCTCAGCACAGGAAAGACATGGAGTTGGAGAGGGTCCAGAAGAGGGTCACAAAAATGCTCAGAGGGATGGAGCAACTCTCCTATGAAGACAGGCTGAGAGGCTTGGGGTTGTTCACCCTGGAGAAGAGAAGGCTCAGGGGAGACCTGATTGCAGCCTTCCAATACTTAAATGGGTCTTATAAGAAAGGTGGGGACAGACTTTTTAGTAGGGCCTGTAGCAATAGGAAAAGGGATAATGGCTTTAAAATAAAAGAGGGTAGATTCAGACTAGATATACAGAATTTTTTTACGATGAGGGTGGTGAACCACTGGAACAGGTTGCCCAGAGAGGTGGTAGATGCCCCATTTCTGGAAACATTCAAGGTCAGGTTGGATGAGGCTCTGAGCAACTTAATCTAGTTGAAGATGTCCCTTCTCATTGCAGGGGGGGTGGACTAGGTGATCTTTAAAGGTCCCTTCCCACCCAAACCATTCTATGAGTCCATGAATTTCTTAAACTTTAAACTCAATTTACTATATAGTCTAATTAATCAAGAGAAGGCATTAAGGGATAGGCAAAGGTAGACAGCTGGGCACTGGAACAGGTTGCCCAGAGAAGTTGTGTTAGCTCCATCCCTGGAGGTGTTTAAGGCCAGTCACAACTGGTGTTCCCCAGGTCTCAGTATTGGGGCCAGATCTGTTTAATATCTTTATCATTGATCTGGATGAGGGGATCGAGTGCACTCTCAGTAAGTTTGCAGAGAACACCAAGTTGGTCAGGAGTGTTGATCTGCTTGAGGATAGAAAAGCTCTACAGAGGGATCTGGACAGGCTGGATGGATGGGCTGAAGTGAACTGAAGGGGCCTAGAAAACAAGTCTTATGAGGAGAGGCTGAGGGAACTGGGGTTGTTTAGTCTGGAGAAAAGGAGGCTGAAGGGAGACTTTATTGCTTCCTACAGCTACTTGAAAGGAGGTTGTAGCAAGGTGGATGTCATTCTCTTTTCCCAAGTAACAAGAGATAGGAAAGGAAACGAACTCAAGTTGCACCTGGGGATGTTTAGACTAGATATTAGGAAAGATTTCTTCACCAAAGGGGTTGTCAAGCATTGGAACAGGCTGTCCAGGGAAGACATAAAGTAGGAAAATGAAATATAAAATGTAATTGAAGCAAGCAAGGAAACCTGCTGCTGCTCAAGTCCTCTGTACTGCCCCAACCCTATTTAATCATTTACCTAATATTAAAATAGACAAATAGTAACTAGACATGATTTATCTATGACTCAGTTAAGGAACTAACCACCAGACAATGTAGCATTGTTGACAAGCAGGGTATTCCTGTAAAGAGAGTGATGAACTGTAGGCCTGGTCAGCAAACCGAGAAAACCACTTGGAACTGCCAAGATCAAAGGAGAAGTAGGTAAAAGGTAATTCCGGCAGGGGGAGATCACAACCACTGACTCATTGACTACCTACCCAAATGATACCACCTACTCAAAAGAGAACAATAGAAGAAGAAGACAGAGTCTGCGCACTAATTTACATGGGAAGTGAAATCTCAACCAATCATTAAAGAGAATAACAATGAATCTGTATTAAATGTTTGAATATGTAATAATCAATGTATAGAAGTGGAGATTTTTGTTTCTTATCTCTGGGAGAGAGATCAGGGCTATAATTTTGCTGTCGTGTGCAATATCAGCTTATGATATGATAACATCACTATTGAGGTGGCTTTGTCGGGGTGTCTATGCAGTATTGCTGTCCTGTTCATACCTTGGTTACCATCGCTCAGAAGTTATTCATAATCACGCCCAATCTATGGGGGAGATAGGGGGAGATACTTTCCCCGGCTCTTT
>NW_009647287.1:16772-20579 GCF_000708025.1 Charadrius vociferus | reverse complement strand
CTCTGCAGCCCTTCCTTCAGCTGAGGAGCTGGGGCTACCCCTGCCCTGAGGCGCAAGCCGCGGTGCTAGACAGGGGGTTCTCTGTGCTGCGAGTGGGGGATCCCACCCTGGTGTCACTTACACAGCTGCTTTTAACATCTTTTTTTTTCCCACTCCAGCGGAGGCTGGAGGATGAGCCCTCTCCATTGTCCCGCTGCCCTGAGTTAGGGCTCCTCCATCTATGAAAACAGGGTAAACGTCTACTGCACGTTGCCTGGGACTGCTTCTCTTTGAAGGGCTCTTTCTGTGGCGGAGCCATCCCAGGGCCATGCCGGTGAGCCGTGACGGCTCCTGGTAATGCCAGGCTCGCAGCTGCCGAGCTCTGTGTACTCAGACCTCCGGACTGGGGCCAGTGGTAAGGTGACTCCCTCTATTTTTTATTTTTTTTTCTTCACCACCTTTGTATCAAAACTTGATCTGCGAGCGCTGGTCGCTCTCTGTTTGCAGCTTGGGTTACAGCTCCCCACCCGTCTGTTAGTCATCGCTGGGGATACGTGCGTCCCTTTTATTGCTTCCAAGGCCACCTCTGTCACTGTTTTCTCTCCAGCTGGAAGGGGGAGAGGTGGTTTTTTTTTCCTTGCCCCAGCAGCAGAGGCCCCGTCACTGCCCCTGTCCGGGGGAAGGAGGGCAAAACAAAATAAAATCAAGGCTTTGGTGTGGGTAAGCAGCTGGCTGCCTTCCCGGGCTGGCGGGCTGTAATCGGACGGTGCAGCCCGCTCTGCCCCGGCTGCTGAGAACGGCTGTGCCAGCGCCTGATTGCGGTGCTGGGTCTCCCTCGAGTCCAAGAGAAAGGAAGGGACGCGGTGGGGACACGGCGGTGACAGCCGTGCCTGGCGGGGGCACGGTGCCGTGGAAGCGGTGAGAGCGCGGTGCTGCCGTGGCAGGGAGGACGGCGGGCGGCCTTGCTGCTCCCCTCCCAGCCCTGCCCGCACGGTCGTGTCGGGTGGTTTGTTTTGGTGGTGTTGGTTTTCTCGCCCACCTTCTGCTGCGCTAAAGGAAACCCACACAAACCGGAGGGGAAGCTGCGATGCAGAGACCTTAGCGAGTGGGCACAGAACAAGTGAAAAGATAGTGAAACTTCCTGCCTCTGGCGGAGTTTTAGTGAACTTTGAAACCAAAGTGGTTGCGTTAAATGCCCAGTGAGCTTCTTGCTCATCACTTGGTTTACTTTTCACACAAAGTCAGCAAAGTTATGGCCATTCCCAAGTTGTGCATATGTCCAAGTAACGCCCTGACCATAGAATTGTTACTAACAGAAGGCAAACGCCTTTGGGTGTACCTGGGAGCGGTGCAGTCCTCCTCCTGGGGGCTGTAGCTTTATGGCAGTGAAGGCTCTGGGGCCGGCAGGCTCACTGCCCGTTGCCCACTCTTGGTGGTGCTGGGACGGTCTGTGTCAGCTCTGGGCCCCCCCAGCCGCATCCCCGGAGGATGGAGAACCAGCAAAACCAGCCCTTGCTGGGGCAGGGGAGCGCCCGGCTCCGGGGGGCGGCGGGGAGCAGCCGCAGCGGCGTAACGGTCTGGAGGGAAGAGCCGGCCCAGCCAGTAATTGTATGGCCAGGGCGGTGTTACCGCTGCCTTCGGTGATGGCGTAGCGTGGCCCGTTGCCGACGGCTGTGGAGGCCGTGTGGCAGGACGGTGCCGGTGGCCCCAGCAGCGTGCTCAGGCTGGGCGATGGCGAACGCGAGGTGCGACGGGTGTCGGGCTGCGTGGGGCACCTCGGGGTCCCTGCCCAGCCTCTGCCTCCGCAGAAATGAATCTCTTCGTCTTGCCTCGCGTGCTGGTGGAGTTAATTACCCAGAACATCTAGCTGCTATCGCGCAGCTGCTTTAAACAGGCCAAATCCTTGGAGCACGCCGTGGTTCAGCACTGTGGCATGCCGTGAGGCTCTTAGCTGTGACCGGAGGGGTGCAGGGCCCCGTGGAGGAGGAAGCGGTGCCTATTGCGCTGACACTGATGGCTGATGCTCTGCCTCCCTCGTCATCCCCGCTGTGGGCAGCAGCTCCCTGCCCTCGCGCTGCTGCAGCCGCCCCAGGCCCTGGGGGTCTCGGGTGGGCTCAGTCCCTTCTGCCGTGTGTCCCTGCAGGAGGATCGAGGACTGCCTGCCCCCGCTGGAGGACTCCCCGTCCAAGAGGTTCTCCCCCTCCAAGCGAAAGCAGTATTATATCAACAAGGCCATCCGCAACTCGGACCTCATCCCCAGAGCCAAGGGGCGCAAGAGCCTGCAGAGGCTGGAGAACAGTAAGGATCCGGGCAGGCTCGAGTGCTGACTCTTCCCGGGCTGGGTCTCTTGCCCAGGGCGGGTGGCCACTGCCCCTAAACCCTCCGCTGCGTGGCAAGGGGGGGGTGCCGGGGTCTCTGAGGGTGCTGCCTCCCCTCTCAGGGGGTTTTGCTCTTCCCCCCAGCTCGCTACCTGATGACCCTTCTGGAGCGAGACGAATGCGGGAGCGATGAGGGAGAGCTCGCCCACTCCGCCACCCCGAGCATCTTCACCGAGGCCTGTAACAACGAGACCTACGGGGAGGTAGGCGCAGCCGCCCGCCTGCTGGGGGAGCACTGGGGGGGGCCCTGGCACGGCACGTGCGGTTCTGGCAGTACCTGGTGTCCGTACCTTGTTCCTCCAGCCCGAGGAGCCCTCTGCCTCCCCGGCCTGAGCTGCTGTGCCCTAGCTCCTGCCCGGTGCTGGAGTCGGGGCTGGCATCTCTGTGCCCTGTGCCAGGCTGCTGCCATGCGCCGGGGGCAGACCTGGTCCCGGGACCGCTGGTCCTGCAGCCCGTGGGGTGGGGGATCTCCAGGCACATCCTCTTGCAGAGAATATGCACAAATGTGCGGTGTGAGGGGCCAGGTCCTGCTCAGAGCCGGGCCGGGCCGGCTCCGTGGAGGCTGCTGCTGCCCCGGCAGTGCCCGGAGCGCTGCCGAGTGCCCCAACGTGCAGCGTTGTACCCGCAGAGCGCCTGACGCCGGGTGAGCTGCAGCACTTCCTCCAAAACAGGCCCCTTGCCAAACCCCTCTCTTGCTTCACGCTGCCCGGCCGGCGTTGCGGTACCGGCTCTGTAACTGGGCGTTTTGAAACTTGGCTTCTCTCCTGTGTGTGATGCTCAGGGCTTTGGCCGCAGAGTGACCTGCGCGGTCTGTGTGCGCGCTCTTGGCTCCACAGAGCTCTTCTGTCACTCGCGCCAGGCTTCGGAAGCCTGATGTAGACCTGGGTCTGAGGCTGGATTGCACGGACGGGCTGTCGTGTCAGCACTTGGACTCCTGGTAACCTTCAAAAAAACACCTTTACGTTGGCCCCGAGTGCTAAATCCATGTCTCCTCCCAGAGCGGTGGTTACAAACTGTAATGGGCGATCAGGAGCTGGAGAGGCACGGAGAAAGGTCGTCATTGCTGCAGCTCGTGGCTGCCGTGGTCTGCCTCTGTGACGCTCTGCCCGGCCCCGTTCCTTCCCCCCCCCGAGCTGCTGTTCCTGCGCTGCCTGGGCCGTCCCTGGGGACGGGGGGGTGAGGAGGAGGAGGCTCTCGGGTGCCGGTTGGGGCTCTGAGGGTGGCTGGGCACTGCCGGGGGCTCCCCGGAGACCTCTGCCATGGCGGCTTGTGTTGTCAGATCTGGAACGACTTCATGAACCGGTCGGGAGAAGAGCAAGAGCGAGTCCTGCTCTACCTGGAGGAGGAGGCCAGGAAGAAGCACAAGAGGAAGCTGCCTGGCAAGAACGAGGACAAGTGGAAAGGTGCTGGGAGGGGACGCTGGGTGGGGTGGGCCGCTACGTTTTTTCCT
>NW_009647287.1:13408-16668 GCF_000708025.1 Charadrius vociferus | reverse complement strand
CCAGGGGGTGACTGAACTGACCCCTCGGGTGCTGCAGGGGGGGAATGATGCCCGGCAGACCCCCACCTCGGATTCAGGAGGGTCTGTGGGAGTGGGGGGTGGTTGGGGCGATGGGCACAGAGGCCGTCCCCAGTTGCGGACCCCCAAATCTCCTCTCCAAACGCTCCTTGGCTGGGGAGGGTGTTGCTGGCGCGGGGGTGACCTTGTGCAGATCCAGGAGCGAAGGAGGTGGCCGGCTGGGCTCCTCCAGGGCGGTGAGGGGGCGTTGGGCTCCTTCCGAGAGGTGATGCCACCCGTGGTGCCGGGGGTGTGAACTGTGTCCGAGTCCCTCCTGTCTTCTCTCTGCCGGCTCCAGAGCACCCTGCCTACACGCCCAAGGAGTGCTTCCAGCGCATCAGCCGCCGCCTGCGCTCCACCCTGAAGCGGGGCCGGATCCCCATGGTGAGCTGGGGGCTACTGGGGGGCAGCGGGGCTGGGGCAGGCAGGGCTGCAGCCGCCGGTGCCCCACACGCAGCTTTGTCTGGAGCCGTGTCCTGAGGGCTGTCCCCTGACCTCGCACACGGTCACCGAGCCAGACAAGTGCCGAATTTCAGATGAGCTCCTGGGGAATGCGCTCCGGTTCTCGTGTGACCTCTGCGGTGGGGGCTGGTTACAAACAGACATTCAGCTCCCTGTGCAGATGGGTTTCCCGGGCTCAGTTCAGATTTTTCTGGTAGTTACAGGACACTTTTACGTGGTTGTTTCCCAGTCGCTGCTCGATGAGCGGCAGGTGACGGGGGCAACCCGGCGTGTTTGCCCACAGGGGCAACAGCGGAGCCTTTGGGCTCTTCAGAATGGTTCACACAAAGCTATTTGGAAAAACTCGAGTGCATTTTGACTGCGTAAACTGCTGAGCGGGCAATTAAGCCCAAACGGAGAGGCACAAGCGTGGCCTCGTGCCGCCTGGCCCGGGGAGCCGAGCTGCCGCGCGCAGCCCCTGCGCTGCGCTGCCTGCCCAGACACTTGCTCTCCTGGGCCCCGGGGGTGCCTGGCTCCCCGCTCCCTCTTCTCAATGGTGCTGTTTTCCTGCTCTGTTTGTTTTCCTTGCTCTAATTAGAGTCTCTAAAAGCAGCCTCGGCTCCTCCTGCCCGCTGGCTTCTGCTCAATTTGTTCTCAAATGAGACTCGCTTCTGTTGCTTGTCTCTGGGGTCACGGTGCTCCGGAGAGCTGCATCGAGCTGATCTTTGCCTGTCGGGAGAAAAGGAGATGCGAGGCACGAGGCTTTCCTGGCTGCCGCTGCTCCACGCGTGAGGGACGATGCCAGCCCTTGGCACACACAGTGCGGAGTTGGCAGGGGACGGATTCTTCCCAGCCTCGGGGGCTGGAGAGGGGAGTTGTCTCCTTTCCGGGTGCCTTCCTGCCGTCTCCCATCCAGACGCTTTGCCTGGGAGCTGCTGGCAGGAACTCCGCGGGAGTCGGAGGCCCCGTCGTGCTGGGGCTGTGCGGACGTGGCGGGGAAAAGGTGCTTGTGGTGACAAAGTGCCCGTGGCTCTGCCTGGCCCTGGCTGGGGCGGCAGCTCCTCAAAGGCAAAACGCGGGCGCTGCGAGGGGCGCAGAGCTGTACGGGGCAGGCGGCTTTGCCCCGCGTTGCGGCACGCATGGCGCGCGCTGTCTCCCCTCGCTGGGCTCCATGCTCTCGCCTGCTGTGGCAGGCTCTGAGCAGGGTTCGGCCACCGCTGCCCTCTCCTCGCTGACAGCCTCTGCCTCTCTTGCAGGGGACGCTGGAGGGCCTGGAGGAGGAGCTGCTGGCCTTCTTCTCCGTCACCCCCCACTCCGTCTACACAGCGCTGATGGACAACAGGTATTTCTCCCCCCTCGAGTTCTGCGGAGTGTCGCTGCTCCCCACGGAGCGGAGGTCGGGGTCCCGAGCTGTGTGCGCCCCACGTTCGGGGGTCCCCTCTTCACCACGGTGTTGGCAAACTGCCGTGCATGGCGGCGCTCTGCCTGGGCTCCCTGCGCGCCAGAGCTGCCCCGGGCTGCAGAGGGGCTCTGGGAGCCAAGGGGAGACCCCTCGGCCGGGCTCGGGTCTCCGGCTGCGGACACTCGCCTGGCCCAGCCCCCGCGGAGCCCCCGAGGGAGGGATGCGCTGGGGGTTCCCTGCCCAGGGGCTTGTGGCACTTTGTGCTCCCCATCTCTAGCCCGTGTGAGGAACGAGGGCAGGGCAACACTCGGGAGACGCGGATCTCAGACGTGTCGGCTCTAACCCTCTCCCCCATCTCCCCCAGCTTCGAGCGACTCCTGCTCCATGCGCTCTGCCAGTACATGGACCTCGTCTCTGCCAGTAAGAGCCTCATGTTTGTTTGTTTGGGTTTGTTTTTGTTTTTCCCTTCATCACTATCTCTCCTCTCCAGCGCAGCCTCTTCCTCCCTCCCTCCTCCCGGCCCCACCTCGCACTGCGGCTCACAGATAACCCCGCTCTCCTGCCTCCGCTGCCCCGAGCTCCTCGGGAGCCTCGGCTGTGCTCACGCCGCTTCGCCAGCACTGGTGGCGGGTGGGCAGCATCGGCCGCGGCGGGGGGCTGAAGCCCAGCAGCCAGGGTGATGGCCAGGCCCGGCTCTGCCGAGGATGGGGTTCTCGTTCTCTGCCATTTCTCCTCTTGGTTCTGGGTTTGGGTGGCCCAAAGCAAGAGATCTGCTCCTGGAGCTGCCTCTGCTGCGGCCGCCGCCTCCTCCCGCGGAGGCGGCCGTCCCTGAGCCGTGCCCGCAGGTTTCCCTCGAAGGTCTTGTTGCCAAGGCAGGGGAGGAGAGGCACCGGGCTCTGTCCCTGCGGAGGAGTCTTTGCTGCTGAGCGTTTCATTAGCAGCTGCTGGTGGAAAACAGCGTGAGAGCGCTAATGATGTGGAGCCCATGGTGCCGGTGGGGACACGTGGGGATGGGGGGGACAGTCACCTTTGCCGAGCACGGGAAAACCTGTGCTCACCGCGAGGCGCAGAGGTGGCTGGGCTGGTGAGGCCGTGTTTGGGACCCACGGCGGGGACGGTGGCGCGCTAACTGCTCCCTCTCGCCCCCAGGTTCGGACATCGAAGGGAAACGTCAAATGAAAGTGAGCAACAAACACCGCGTCTTCCTGCCCCCTGAGCTCCTGCTCTCAGACTACCTGGGGCAGATGAGCTGATGCTCCCGGGGGTCGCCCTGCCCCTCGCTTGGTGCGCTGAAGGCTTCCTCCATCGTCTCCCAGACCCACCGTCCCCTGGGCTCCGGCCTGCCGCCTGCCTCCCCCCC
>NW_009647287.1:0-11730 GCF_000708025.1 Charadrius vociferus | reverse complement strand
CGCGGGCTGGGGTCCCCGTTTGCCCCTTGGGAGCAGGGGGCTGCTGCCCTTTTTCCCCTGGGTGCCGGGGGTGCGGCGCGGCGGGGCCTGGGCGGGTCCCGGTGGGGGCGCCGGTGTCACCGGGGCTCTGCCTGCGGCCTGTGACCCGCGGAATTGGCTGTTTCTTGCTTCCAGGGAGGAGCGAGCGCCTTTTCCCTCTCTGCGAGGTCCCAGGGCTTGGCCAGTGGCGCGATGGACTTGGCCTATGTCTGCGAGTGGGAGAAAAAGCCAAAAAGCAACCACTGCCCTTCCATTCCCTTAGTGTGCGCGTGGTCCTGCCGGAACCTCATCGCCTTCACCACAGACCTCAAAAATGAGGAGGAAAAAGGTACGGCGTGCTTGTGGAAGGTTGGGTAACATCTCCTGGAAACTCCCAATGCGTTTAGGCAAGTCCTGCCATCAGGAACCGCTGGGCCAGACGGCCTGTGCTCTGCTTTGACCCTAAAATCTCTCACTTGTGCTAATCAACACAGGGAACTTGTGCTCGTTCTTTTCCTTCCATTTTGTAGATTTATTTGGTGTTTTGTTCGCTGGCAAGTGGTTCTCGCTCTGCTACGCCAGAGCAAGCTGTGCGCTGGTATCTGGTACCTCGCCTGAGTTGCCAAGGACAGTTGTTATCATTCCCAAAATTGCTTGATGGAAAATATTTTTTGTCTTCCCCTGCATCAGCTGAGGCTCTGGGGGTTTAGAAATGCCAGCTGGGCAGCTGGTAACCAGGGACAGTGATTCACTTCTCTTTTCGTGCAGATCTCACCCATATGGTCCATATCATTGACACCGAGCATCCGTGGGACGTCTATTCCGTTAACTCTGGCCATACTGAAGTCATCACTTGTTTGGAGTGGGATCAGTCAGGTGAGCTTGGATCCCTTCTCGTTACCCCTCTGTCCCGCCGTTTATGCGTGTGCATTTCCTGAAATGATGGTGTACGATTTGTCATGGAGAGGGGGTTTGTCTGTTGCTTCGCAGCCATGAATTGGCTGTCTCCATTCAAACTGTGCTGGTTTGATTTCTTGGTCGATTTTTGTGGCTGTACCTCCTGGTTCTTACGAGGTGTCCTTGTTGTAGGCTCCAGGCTGCTCTCGGCAGATGCAGACGGTCACATCAAGTGCTGGAGCATGACCGATCACTTGGCCAACAGCTGGGAGAACACCGTGGGCAGTATGGTGGAAGGGGACCCGGTTGTGGCCCTGTCCTGGCTGCACAATGGCGTGAAGCTGGCTCTGCACGTGGAAAAGGTTTGTCCCAGCTCTGCAGGGGATCCGGTCAGGAAGGCTGGACTGGGTGGTTAGCAAAGGACTTGGGAAACCCCCACCTGTGTTTCTCTCTGCTCTGGGCTTCCTCCATGGCCTTGGGCAAGTCAAGTAGGGGATGTTTTCCAGTCAAAAAGAAAAGTCGAGATTCCCAGTTCCTGCTGAATTTCAACGGGGGTTGGATGCCTGTTTCTCTTGGTGCTTTAAACGTGTCTTCCTTAGTCTGGTGCTTCAGTTTCCTTGGCTGTAAAATGGAGATAAAAGCATTTCTTTGCCTACCGGTAGTATTTCAGAAGAAACACATTCAAGGTCCTGAGGTTTGATCCAGGGATTTGGAAACGGGAGCCGTATGTGTACAGAGATAAGCTGCTTGTTTAGAAACGTGTCTAATTCTGTCAGACTCAAAAAGAGCAAGTCTGCCAAGAAGTTATCTACTTATGTTTTTTTAAACGTTAACTCTCAGGGTGTCCTACAGAGAGAAGCCTTTCCCTCTCTTTAGTACTGGAGAAACCGAGGCACAGGGACGTAAAGGGTTGTGCAGCGGGTTGGTGTTGCAACTGGATTTGGCCCCAGAAAGGGGGAGGGAGTGTCAGTCTTCCAGGTTCAGTCCACAGGAGTGAGGTGGGAGCTCTGTGTCTGGGGTGTTCGGAGAGCTTTGCGAGGGGCTGGCGCGTTCCTGCTGCCGCCTGCGTGGCTGGAACTGCCCTGGTGTGGGGGCAAAGGGGCCTCTCCAGGGTCACGTAGCAGAGTTGGGTGTGTGAGCTCGGTGCCCTCATCTGACTCTGGAGACCGCACTGCAGTGACTTAACGAGGAGAGCTCTGCAGTCGTGAGCGCGCTGCATATATCGGGTGCAAATGTCTTTGTGTTGTTGACCTTTGTTCGCAGTCTGGAGCATCGAACTTTGGTGAGAAGTTTTCCAGGGTCAAGTTCTCTCCGTCACTGACGCTGTTTGGTGGGAAGCCCATGGAGGGCTGGATTGCTGTGACCATCAGTGGGCTGGTGACGGTCTCTCTCCTCAAGCCCAACGGGCAGGTGCTGACGTCCACAGAGAGCCTGTGCCGCCTCCGCTGTCGCGTTGCCTTGGCAGATGTTGCCTTCACTGGTGGGGGGAACATCGTGGTGGCCACATCAGATGGCAGCAGCACCTCCCCTGTCCAGTTCTACAAAGTCTGTGTCAGTGTGGTGAACGAGAAATGCAAAATTGACACCGAAATCCTGCCTTCCCTCTTCATGCGCTGCACCACGGACCCTGCCCGCAAAGACAAATACCCAGCAATCACTCACCTGAAATTCCTTGCCCGGGACATGTCAGAGCAGGTGAGCATACGCTGTAAAGCAAGTAGGAGTTAAGTGAATAGCAAGGAAAGAGCTGTTTGCTCCACCTTTGGCTTCCCTACGTGGTTCTGGAGGTGAACGATTGCGTCCTGCAATGCCCTTTGCATTATTTGCTGCTGTTTCTGGAAGTGCTGCTAGTTCAGCTTCGCTGTCATGCAGGCTGCACTTAAAAGGTCTGGGGCTGTAATGGCCGAGCCCTCCAGTTCGTGGAAAAGCCCTGTCCTTCGTTAGCCTGATTACGCTTTGCTTTGTTTATTTTCTGGATCTGGCACTGGTTGTTAGGGGAGCTCTGCTGGGCTGTCCGGGAGGTTCTGGGATGTGAAGTCTTTCATCTTAAGGTCTCAGCTTCAAAGCAGCCCCTCTCCAGAACACTTAGAGCTCTTGGTCTGTGTGACTTAATTTAGTAGCTTAACTCTATTTGTCAGGGGACTCATAATACGATTCTGGAAAGCTAAGTGATTCAATGAAGCCTAACCTCCCTTCTCTCTCCTCTGGTTAGGACGGAGTGCCTTGTTGGAGAACACAGTGTCTGCTCTGGCTTCAAAGCCAGTTCAGTTCCTGCCCTTTCCTTTACATCTAGTTTACGATGTCTGTGAGTGACACCAGCAGGTCACAGGCGTGTGAGAGATGAGATCGTTTGTGATGTGGAGAGGCACAGGCTGTGATAGCACATGGCAGAGTTCTGCCTCTCTTTCCTTCTAGCTGCAACTAGGGACTTCACCGTTACGTATTGCTGATACAATCCTCTGCTTTTCACTGGTGGAATATAAACTAATTAGGAGAAGGATCCTCAAAATGGAGGAGAGAGAGAGGGGCGGAAACTGCGACGGGGTAGTGTCTTTTCCTATTGTAAAGTTTGTGTGTGCGGTTGCAGTATGGGTTTCTATTTTGCAGGTGTTGCTTTGTGCCTCCAACCAAAACAGCAGCATCGTGGAGTGCTGGTCTCTGCGGAAAGAGGGCTTGCCAGTCAATAATATCTTTCAGCAAATCTCCCCTGTGGGTGAGTTTCTGCACTGGATACTCTTAAAAATAGGAGGAAGGTCTAAGTGAAAATGCAAGACGGGTTCTCACATCCATTATCGCATATATGGGATTATCCAGAATCCCGTATTTATTTTTCAGGTGTTCTCAGTCACATGCTCGATTCCATCTGTTTGCATCTTAGGCAACAAATTGCTGGTTTCCAGGAAGTGGTTTGATTGTTACTTTCACTCAATGAAAGACATTTTCTGTGTTATGCTGTGCAACTGCTCTTCCCGCTGCGAACCAAGCACACTGAGCCTTCTAAAGGAAAAAGATCGTACAGCAGGGCTAGTTTCATCACGCTATCCGGTCTGCATGTTTTTTCCACCTGATTTGAAATATAACAAAATCAAATCTATGCGGTTTCTTCCAGTGAAATATAAAGGATTCTTGTACATAAGGATTTTCTTGATCACTACCAGCAGAGCCTTCCATCAAAAGGGACTTAGCTAAACAAGTCATTGTTTGTACAATTACTGAGATCAGAAAAAAATAGGGAAGCATGAGAGAAACATACTGGTCTGGTGGAATGAACCAATACTCAGTGCTTGATCTGTAATCCACTTGTTTGGGGAGGGGGAGTGTGGGCAGAAATTGGTGGGCGGGTGTTATCGGATCTCTTTGGGGAGAGGTGTCTCACTTACTTGCTTCTTTTTCAAAGTTGGAGACAAGCAACCCATGATACTGAAATGGCGAATTCTTTCTGCCACCAATGACTTGGACCGGGTTTCGGCTGTGGCTCTGCCCAAGTTGCCAATCTCCCTCACCAATACTGATCTGAAGGTAGCGAATGACACCAAATTCTTCCCTGGATTAGGTAAGGAGTTTCTATTGTCTTTCTCCTAAATATGTAGCTGTTGCCTGAAACTTTACCTTCTTCATCTTCTAAAGTGTAGCTGAAGGAAGAATTCAGAACAAACCATGTGAAATGCTGATAGGAAAACCTCGGTACCTTCCTAGCCATCCCGTTTCATTTCCTTGGGAAGATGTGTATCTCTGAAACGCTGATGTGGCCTCAAGATACGGTTGTGCCTGCGAGCCCGCAGCCTTTTGGGTGCTGTGCTGTTGCCGTGTGGGCTGTCAGTGGCGGCAGCTCCTCTGGGCGAGGTCTGGATTGTACCAGGAGTAGTTCCTTGCTCAGCCTCGGTTCTCTTCTCTCCCCAGGTCTGGCTTTGGCTTTTCACGATGGCAGTGTCCACATTGTGCATCGCTTGTCCTTGCAAATGATGGCCGTCTTCTACGGCTCTTCCTCCCAGCGCTCAGTGGATGAACAGGCTATCAAAAGGCAGCGAACCGCTGGTCCCCTGGTTCATTTCAAAGCCATGCAGCTCTCCTGGACGTCTCTGGCCTTGGCTGGCATTGATAGTCATGGGAAGGTACTGTGCTCTGTTATGGGGGGAGTGTGTTAGTTCTTCTCATCCGGGCTCTTTGTCTCTCTAAGAGGCGATGGAGCACTCAGAAGAACGCTGGGAATGTTACTTCCAGCTGTGTGATCCCTGTTAAACAAGAAGAGATGTATCCTGTTACTGCAGGAGTTGTATCTTTGGGTTGGGAATGAGGTGCAGTTGGCCCTGTGCTTCGTTACAGCTTTTTGGAATGTTTTCAGTCCAGTTCTCGATACGGTTTTCTGTCGCCTCCTCCCTTCAGCTGAGCATGCTTCGCATCTCCCCCTCCATGGGCCACGTGCTGGACATGAACATGTCCCTCCGTCACTTGCTGTTCCTGTTGGAGTATTGCATGGTGACTGGCTACGACTGGTGGGACATCCTTCTCCACGTCCAACCCAACATGGTCCAGAACCTGGTGGAGAAGCTGCATGAAGAGTATATGCGCCAGAACGCGGCCCTGCAGCAGGTCAGCGGGAGCTCCCAGGCGTACTGCAGAGGGTGGGCACGTGGGGGGCTCTCGGTGACTGGGAGGAGGGAGTCGTAATTGCCGGTGCTCAGAAGACGGAGGGCTCTAACTGCCTGGCTGTGCTGTCTCTGAATACTCTACTCAAGCGGTACTTGAGGTGTGAAGAACCTCTGTTTAAGCAGTATTCATTTTCACGAAAATTAATGGGTTGGAAGCTTCTTGGGAGATGGTAAAGTCTATTTTTGGCAGAGATTCTGGGAACAGTAGCGCTGTTTGTACATGCACAGAGCAGTATTCACATGCACAGAGCAGTATCTGCTATTCCTGTCATTCATGTGGCAGAAACGGAGAGTAAAGAATAAAGCAGCTTGCTTTAATGAGCTTATTCTAATTCTGCCTTTACTTCTGTATTTTTCCTGGCGTCTCTCTGTCAATCAGGTCCTCTCCACACGCATTGTTGCCATGAAGGCATCTCTCTGCAAGCTCTCCTCCAGCACGATAGCGCGTGTGTGTGACTACCATGCGAAGCTGTTCCTGATCGCCATTAGCTGCACCCTGAAATCGCTGCTACGCCCGCACTTCCTGAACACCCCGGACAAGAGTCCCGGGGACCGACTCACCGAGATCTGCTCCAAGATCACAGATATAGGTAGTGATTGCTCATACATCGGGCACTGCATTCTGAGTGTTTTGCATCAGATCGTTCCCCTTTTAGGTTCCCTGTAAAGAGTCTCATAGTAACTCCCTGGGTTTGAGGAAGAGGAGGGTGAGCTCTCGTGGCACCACAGGGACAGGGGGTGAAGTTGGGATCCATCTTCTTCCTGAGCCAGGAGATGTCTTGCTTCTGTTTCAGACATTGACAAGGTGATGATTAACCTGAAGACAGAGGAATTTGTCCTGGAGATGACCACGTTGCAGTCCCTGCAGCAGCTCATCCAGTGGGTGGGAGATTTTGTGCTCTATCTGCTGGCCAGCCTTCCCAACCAGGTGAGAGCCTGGGGTGCTGAGGACAGACCCATTGGTGCAAAATAACATCTGTGAGCAGTGTTCGGGTAGCTTCAGCCACGTCACAGACAACCCCAGTGTTCCTGTCAAAACAGACGCTTGGGGGACGAACGTAAGAAACAGCAGAAGTACAAAATGGTCCCTTCTGTGCCCGTCTGGGCATGAGGGATGTAGCGACTGGCAGCTGCCTTCAGAGAAGCAGACTCAGTAGCTGCGTGACTTGTCTAAGCTTTTCCTGAACCTCTGCATACCTCTGACCTCCGCAGCGTCCTCCGGCAGCGAGCGCTGCGGGCTGTGTGGTGCTGTTGTGCTTTTCAGACAACAAGGAGTGTACTGAAAACAGAGCAGTGGTTCGGGCAGGCTGCGTGAGTCCCAACCTCAGCTGGTTTTCCCCTCCGCAGGGCTCCCCTGTGCGGCCGGGACACAGCTTTCTGCGAGACGGGGCCTCCTTGGGCATGTTCAGGGAGCTGATGGTGGTGATCCGGATTTGGGGACTGCTGAAGCCAAGCTGCCTCCCCGTCTACACGGCAACCTCTGACACCCAGGACAGCATGTCCCTCCTCTTCAGGCTCCTAACGAAACTCTGGCTGTGCTGTAAGTGTTTGCCAGTTTCCCTGAACAAAAGAATCCTGCCTTAACGTGGATGGTGTGTGAAAGGAATAATTGCGGGGAGTCAGTTCTGAGTGGGTCTGTCGTGTTTAGAAAGGGCACGTACAGCTGCCAAGTTTATTGTTTTCTGTGCTGTGTTGGCGGATGGAGGAGGAGACTGCACGCAATTCTCTCCATCTCTAAATGAGAAGTTTAAAGATCATGCTGGTTCTCTCTCTTTGCTTCATTTTCCACGCAGGTCGTGAGGAGAATCACATAACGGAGCCAGATGATACCCTGATAGACGAATGTTGCCTCCTACCTAGCCAGTTGCTCATTCCCAATATTGACTGGTTGCCCATCAACGATGGCATTATCAGCAAGCTGCAGAACAAACAGCTTGTCCGACTGCAGTTTGGGAAAGCTCCTGGGCTCATTGGTCACACCGTCTCTTCCCAGTTTGATGCCTTTGTCAGGTACAGAGGCCTGAAACGAATGGGGGTGTGGTGAGAAGAGGGTGTCCGGAGGTTTTGGGATCTCTTTACAGCTCTGAGAGGTCAGTGTGTTTGGGACGCCTGTGTGTTTTGGCTCATCCACTTGCTGGTGTGACCCAAGAGCAGTTTGTTCTTTCTGCTTGAATTCATTTCTTAACTTGCGATGGGCTGGGAATTCAAAGCATTGCAAAGAGATGGCGAACGGAGCGGGGGGAAATGCTGGTTTGTGATGAGGCTCGTGTCAGTGTGGCCTTGAGTGGCGCTGGATGGATGAGGTAGTCAAAGCCTGTGTCATGTTGGCCACTGAAATGCAGCTCACTGTCCTGGAAACAGCTTTTAGAAAGCGATATTCTAGAAAGTTCCCATTCTTCTTCCTCCCCAGGGCGCCTGGACAGCCCAAAATCGATCATCTGAGGCGGCTTCATTTAGGAGCGTACCCAACAGAGGAGTGCAAGTCGTGTACCAGGTAAGCGCTGCAAGCGCAGTCCCTGCAGTGCAGAGGAGGTCTTGGCAGAAACTCAAACTGGTCTTTTTGTCATTCAAAAGCTCTTTCGGTCTCTGTTTACCGTCCTAGCTGGCATCCCAGTAACATTTCACGTTAGTTGTGTCTGCAGGAGGAAATGCTGCCTCTATAGTGAGGCTTTTGGCGTACGGCACTGCCCCCTGCATTGGAAGAAAGCAGTTGTGGTTGTGTTTAAGGCATCCCTACCCTGGGAGACCGAGATCCTTAAAGTGCTTGTTGAAGAGCAGCGTCGCTGCCTCGAGATAGCCGCTGCTGGGTCATTGCAGCGTGGCTGTTAGCTTAAAAATCTTACTACTTTGCTCGGCACAAAGTAAGCCCAGCTCTGTGCGAATTAGCTACGTTCATCAGTGCCAGTGACTGAACTGCGTTTCACCTGAGGGCTGAGCTGTGTGTCGTGGAATAGATCCGGTTCTGCTGTAACAAAACAATCTGAGAGCAGTCAGACTGCACAGGTAAACGGAGACCAGAATTTGGCTCGTAGGAGTCTTTGTAAGTGCTGAGAGATCCTCAGCTTGTTTTGCAGGTCTGGTCTTTAAATAAAACTACCTGTGTTCGCGGAGAGGAGCTGGTGAGAGGAAGTAATCGCAGTATCCGTGGTGCCATTTTTGGGTTGTCCTTCAAACGAGGCCTGCGTTTTAAGTCCCTTTGTGCCACCCTCTTCATCCACCCTCACAAAAGAGCCTGGATTTCAAAATAATGGTGCAGGGAGCAAACATCCATCTAATCATGTGATTGAATTAGCTTTAATTATTGGTTTTAATAGAAAGTCTCTGTAGCAGATCATTTTCACAAGATGGCTGTCTGCTGTTTTATGTATAAATAGCAGCTGGGGGCTGTTGCCTTGAAGACAGCCTTCTGTTCCGAGATAACCTCTCCATTTCAGATAATTGCTCGCGTGGTTTCAGCTGGTTTTTAGCGCTCACAAACATCACCTGCAGATGACAAAAGCTGTTTTCCCTCTCAGATTCCTTGCTCCCTGCCTGGTGGCACAGGCGCCCCAGCAGCGCTGGCTCTTTTTCCTGGGCTTTTGTGTCTCCTGGGCCTGGCTGTATCTCTCGGTTCCTTTCCAGGTGCGGTTGTGTGACGATGCTGAAATCGCCCAACAAAGTCACAGCGGTGAAACAGTGGGAGCAGCGCTGGATCAAGAACTGCTTGTGCGGGGGGCTGTGGAGGAGGATGCCCCTCAGCTATTCCTGAGCGGAGGGGACGGCGGGCGCCAAGCAGAAGAGCTGCTCCGAGTTTCCTTCCTTGGAGGTGTTTGGGACAAAGGAACGGCAGCTCTTCTCCTGAGCTCTCCCAAAGCACCGCCCTGATGCTGCCTGCCGGACGCTGCCAAGCAGCCGACTGCTGCTGCTTTTCTTGCATTGATCTTTCTGCCCTGCGAAGGAGGGGAGGGAGCTCCTCCTCTCCCGCAGGGAAGAGCTGGAAGGGCACGGCAGAGGTTTCCCTGCCAGGGTCAGCTGGGGCCGAGGGCCCGGGAGGAGAGTGCCCGGCTGCCTTTGTGTCTCCGGGCTGAGCAGGCGGAGCGGCCGGACCCCGGTGGAGCCGAGAGTGGTGACGGGTGGTGGTTGGGGGTGAACTGACAAAGTCCCCGATGAAAGGGGAGCAAATACCTGGTACCTCGTGTGCATCCTTTGCTACGGGCTGCTCGGCAAGCGCAGCAGGGGCTGGTTACTCCCCGTTTCCCTGCGCTTCTCCGCCTCTTGAGGAAACTTGCCCCTCTGATGGGAGACTTCACCGTCGTACCTGTCTGTGTTTTAACGGGGCCGTTTCTTCCCTCTCCGGAGGGGCAGGAACACGAGACTGTTGCTCCCTGGACCAAACCCTCTGTTTGGCTCTCACTGAACCAGCAGCTCTTTTGTAAATAAAAGTTCCCTTAATTTTGCACAGAATGTTTGGTTTGTTTTCAGAACTTCAGCAGTCTTTCATGTGACTTTGGTCGTGCAGTACCTGTCCAGGACAATCGACGCACGGCCAGAAAAGCGGGCGAGCCCTGTTAATTGCGTCTTTGTTAGGAAAGGAGCGGCTGTCATTTGCAGAATTGGAAGGGGAAATGAGTGTTTTCAAGCTTCTGTCAGGTTATTATGGACACAAGAGGAGAAGACATCCAGTCATGAGGATGGTTGTAAGTCTCCAGACAAAGCCGGACCCATCAGCGTGTTTGGGGGAGAGCGTTCCCGGTGTGCAGCTCTGCTCCGCTCCCAAGGTCAGGCGTCGGTCGCATCAACCTTTTGCCTTCATTTGGCAGCGCTCAGCTGCCACCTCACCGAGCACTCTTGTTCGCTGGAAACGGCGCGGTCACGGTGCCAGCGCTGTCACGTCAGCTCCGTGTGGTAGCCCTGTGGTAGCCCTGGCTGTTTGGGCGGTACGTGGACCCGAGCTGTTGGTGTGCGCTTGCTCTGCTCTCTGAGGTCCTCCGGTTCTTAGGGTGGGCTTTTAATTGCTCCAGCAGAGCCCTCCGGCCGCCCGCCCCGCAGCGAGTCGGGGTGTAGCTGGCTCCTTGCGTGGCACAGATTCGGGATTACCGACAGCGGAAGCTCCTTCGAGCGGTTGCTCTGGGTTCTCCCGGGCACGTGGCTGCTGGAAGCCCGAGTGGGGAAGGACCTGCCCGCGGGAACCTGGCGGCCCAGTGGCGTGTGGCCACTGGGAACTGGGCTGCAGCAAGCAGCCCCGGGGCAGACCTGCCCTGCGCCTCTGCTGCGATCAAACCGGGCTGAGGGCGCTCAGCACCTTTCCAGAATCGGACCTAAACACTTAATGTGCTTTGACAAAGCTCAGCGGAGATGCTTGGGGCTGATCTGTGGCTTGGCCAAATTCCTGCCCAGCCAGGCGAGTCCTGGCTGTCCCCAGAGACCGTTGGAGGGAGAGAACACGCCCCGTTTTATATATTCCCTTCCCTCTGGAGCTGCATTTTCATTTATTAGTGAAAAATTGAGCTGTGGCAAAGAGCTCGTCTCTCGGCTCCATTTAATGTTTTGCTGTATGGAGCTGGTCTCTGCCTTGCTATTCTTCTGGTAATTAAGGAAAATCAAATGGCTAATTAGGAAACTACAACTTCTTGTTAAGGCTCTTTTCCCCTGTAAGTAAAACTGTAATCAACCCGGGCCCTCGCTAATCTCCTTTTTCTCAGAGAACAGGTTTGGGGTTATTTAATGTCTGATTGCTGCTGCTGGCTGGTTGCATGGAGGTGGGACCGAGCGGCCGCTCGGCGCGAGGATGGACGGATGCAGCGGGAGGATGGACGGATGCAGCGGGAGGATGGATGCTGGTGTCCACCCTTTGCCTCCCGCCCCAGATGGAGCCCAGGGGTGGGAGCAGCTCCCCGAAGCGCTGCCCGAGCTCCGCCGGTGGCTGAGCCCCGGTGTGGCTGTGTGCGCAGCAAGGGACAGAAGGTGGGTTTTGAAGTCCAGAACCACTTTCTCCTCCATCACTGATCTGAGGACCTTCTGCCTGTACCTCTCTCATCCTGCTGTCTGTCCATTGCTCCTTGTCCCGCTCTGCCCCACTCCCAGGATGGGGATGCTGGAAGGGTCTCGCGGTTCCCTGCGGTGATGCTGCTGCCCCGCTCCGCTCCTTCGTGCCTTCACCCTGTCCCACCGCCCTGCTGCTGCTGCC
>NW_009647286.1:0-236 GCF_000708025.1 Charadrius vociferus | reverse complement strand
AGTTTGAAAGGAGCCCTGATCCCTAGAATGATCACCTTTTACTTACGCATTTTATTTGCTGGAAGTCTGTACAGCTGTAAGAGATTCGCCTCCCCTCTGTCTAGTCTTGGGGGTTACTGAAATGAACAGCAAAACACAGATAGAGGGATAAACCTAGATATAGATAAGTTAGCAATCGATTTATATATATAGATACATGATTTTTTTTTAAGAGATGTCTTTATCTCAGGTAGCTG
>NW_009647285.1:0-966 GCF_000708025.1 Charadrius vociferus | reverse complement strand
TTTCAAGAAAGCTCAAGGAGGATACACTCATGTACTGGTAGCAATCGACAAATTCACTAAATGGATAGAGTTCCAGCCCATTGCCTCTTTAACCTCTGCTTATCTAAGCTTTTTAAATTCATACAAGACATAATATTCAGATTCGGGATACCAAACAGCATCATAACTGACCTAGGATCCAACTTCACAAGTTCAGAGTTCTTCGACTTCTGCGAGCAAAAAAGCATTCAGATCAAGTATGCTTCTGTAGCACACCCAAGAGCCAACGGGCAGGTTGAGCGAGCCAACGGGATGATATTGGAGGCACTCAGGAAAAAGGTCTTCGATAAGAATGAAAAATTCGCAGGAAAGTGGATAAGGGAATTGCCCTATGTCGTTTGGAGCCTAAGAACCCAACCTAGCCGAGCCCTGCATGGAAACACTCCTTTCTTCATGGTCTATGGGTCGGAGGCAGTGCTACCTGCTGATCTCAAGTTTGGGGCGCCAAGATTGATCTTCGAAAGCATAGCAGAAGCCGAGGCCACCAGGCTGGAGGATATTGATGTACTTGAGGAAGAACGACTGAATGCAGTAATCCAATCAGCACGGTACCAGCAGACTCTAAGGCGCTATCACGACAAGGCTGTGCGGCAACGGTTCTTTTCGATGGGAGACCTCGTCCTCCGCCGAATTCTAACGGGGGAGGGACGGCACAAGTTATCACCCTTATGGGAAGGACCCTTCATAGTAGCAGAAGTCACTCGGCCAGGATCATATCGTCTCACTCAGATGGACGGCACAGAGGTCGGGAACTCCTGGAACATAGAACACCTCAGGAAGTTTTACCCCTAGCTGTATTTCAAAAGCTATCGGGACGACGATGTACTCTGTAAAATGGGAAATATGTCATCAATAAAAAAGGCTTCAAGAATACTCAGTTTGTTCATGATTGACTTGCATTCTTACTTAACTCGGGGTGACCACTAT
>NW_009647284.1:21498-23294 GCF_000708025.1 Charadrius vociferus | reverse complement strand
GCTCTCACCTGTGGAGTCCCGGAAGATCCAGCTGTCCCCCTCCGAGGTGGCCCCGGGACGGAGGGCCGGTGCCCGGTGCCTGCGCTTGCGGCCCAGGTTGGCCTTGCTGCGGTACACGCTGCTGTCCAGGACCTCCGTGTCCTGCGGAGCCCATGGGGACAGGTCAGTGCCCAGCACCGGGTAGCCCTGGGATCCCCCCCGCAGCCACCATGCCCACGGACCCCCACAACAGCACAGGGGGACCCTGAATCCGCAGCCTGTCCAACAGGGGAGGCTAAGGCCGGAGCGTGAAGCCCCTGTCCCCAGAGGGGGACAGGAACAGGGCACCCAGACAAGCCAGGCACCCCCCAGACTGTACGAGGGGGCTGGAGGCTGTGCCCTCCCCACTCACCTCCAGGAAGGTGAATTCCTGCCCAGTGGGGTCCGTGGGTCCCTCGGGCTGAGGGGCACCCAGGGAGAGCCGCTTCTCCTCCCAGCTCGGTGGTCTCTTCCCATCCGGGTGGTCCGAGGGGGCTTCTTCGCTCTGCGTGTCTGGCAGTGTCCCGCCGGCAGCCTCCATCAGCAGAGGGGAGGCCCCGGGGCTCCGGGGGGCAGCGGCCGGCTCCGGGAGGTCCCTCTCCTCCGCGGTGGGGCTGGGCGGCTCACTCCCGGGGGACATGGCAGCTGGGGGGTCGGCCGGAGCGTCACCCATCGGCAGGCTGGCGTCCCAGAGACGGGTGCTTCTGCTCAGGGAGACAAGATGAGACCCCAGAGTTCCTCCAGCTCCAGCTAACTCAAGCCCTTCCCCTGCCCCGAACCTTGCCTCCATCAGCCTCCAGGGGAAACTGAGGCACGGGGAGGGCCAGACGCTGCTCCCAGGAAGTCAGGGCAGGACCCAGGCGTCCAGGACTCTCCCCCCTCTCCTGGGATGTCACACCAAGGGGGCGGCACCTCTGGGAAGTTCCCCCAAAGCCCCTTCCCAAAGGCTGCAGCAGAATTCGGGGTCTGGGGAGGGCAAGGAGGCTGCCAGACCCACAGGGGACTCAGGGCAACTGTCACCCTTAGGGCAGAGAAAGAGGACAGACCCCCCAGTAGGGTCCGCAGCCCCAGGAGGTGTCCACGGGGACACCAGGTGACCAAGGGGAAGGAGGAGGAGCAGGGCCAGCCAGGGTGCGGGACGGCGCTGGCAGCAGGAACCCGCACGGCTGCCGGGGCAGGGGATGGGGGGTCCCCCCAGCCCCACACAGGCTGACCAGGCTGGGCCCTTCCCGTGGCCCGCGGGGCTTTTTCTTCCCTCCTCCTGGGATCCTTATTTTCAGGCAGCTTGAGGGAATTTATCATTTTGGGAATCCCCAGCTGCGTAAGTTTGGCTGAAATCAGGGTTACCACATCTTGGCAAAGTGATATGGGCACAGGGCTAATTCTGCCACTTTTTCAGGGGGGTGAGGGGACACCAACACCCACAAAACTTGGTACACAGCTCCCCACATCAGAGGGAGATGGGTACAAGAAGGTCCGAAGGCATCATTCCCTCCTAGACCAGCTCAAGACGGCAGATCCTGCCAGGACAAGCTGAAACCCAGTCCCTCGAAAAGTTCCCGCTCCAGTTGCAGGGCCGGAGGTTGCACGGGGAAATGTGGAGACTGGGGAAGAGGCGCTCTGGCAGCCCGGGGCCGGAGGCAGCAGGTCCCCAGCTATGAGCAAGGCATGGCAGTACACCAGCATGAGGCCCATGGCGTCACAAAGTCCCCACCGCAGGACCACACGGGCACCCGAGGGGGACGGATCCCTCCCTGGGACCGCGCTGCCACCACCAG
>NW_009647284.1:18834-21093 GCF_000708025.1 Charadrius vociferus | reverse complement strand
TGTGGCGCTCGGCTCCTCCAAGCTCTTCAGCCCAGTCCCTGCTATGGGTGGTACCACGCTCCTGCCGGTCAGTGCTGCCCCAGCCGGGCTCCTGGGCCAGGGGATCGGGGCCACGGGCGGCAGGCAGGTCACCTTTCCTGACACCAAAAGCATCGACCAGCTCAGTTTGGCCAATGCTGCGCTCACCAGCCCAGCTCAGCCGGCCAGGACTAAACTCGCTTTCTTCCTTTTCCGTGTTCGTGGAGCTGTACCCGCTGGCCCAGGTTGGTCTGCTGGGGCTGAACTCCCCGTCCTGCGTCTCCACGTCCCTGGTGCTGTATCTGTCATCCCAGGCCGGTCTGCTGGGTTTGAACCCGCTGTCCTGGGTCTCCATCTCTCTGCTGCTGTACTCACTGTCCCACGCTGGTCTGCTGGGGCTGAATTCCCCGTCCCGGGTCTCCATGTCCCTGGTGCCGTGGTCATCATCCCAGGCTGGTCTGTTTGGTTTGAACCCGCTGTCCTGGGTCTCCATGTCCCTGGTGCCATACGCGCCAGCTACGGCCGGTCCGCTGGGGCTGAACTCCTTGTCCTGGCTCTCCACGTCCTTGCTGCGGTACTCGCTACCCCAGGCCGGTCTGCTGGGGCTGAACTCCTGGTCCTGGCTCTCCACGTCCCTGGTGCTGTGCTCATCATCCCAGGTTGGTCTGCTGGGTTTGAACTCCTTGTCCTGCGTCTCCATCTCTCTGCTGCTGTACCCATCATCCCAGGCCGGTCTCCTGGGTTCGAACTCCCCATCCTGGGTCTCCATGTCCCTGGTGCTGTACTCGCTGGGTTCAGCTGGTCTGTTGGGGCTGAACTCCCGCTCCTGGCCCTCCATGTCCCCGCTGCGGTACTCGCTATCCCAGGCCGGTCTGCTGGGCCTGAACTGGTCCTGGCTCTCCACATCCCTGCTGCGGTACTCGCTATCCCAGGCCGGTCTGCTGGGGCTGAACTCCCGGTCCTGGCTCTCCATGTCTCGCGTGCTGTACTCGCCAGTCCAAGCTGGCCTGCTGGGGCTGAACTCCCTGTCCTGGCTCTCCATGTCCCTGGTGCTGTATTTGCTGTCCCAGGCTGGTCTGCTGGGGCTGAACTCCCGGTCCTGGTTCTCCATGTCCCTGGTGCTGTATTTGCTGTCCCAGGCCGGTCTGCTGGGGCTGAACTCCTTGTCTGCGGTCCCGGTGTCCCCAGTGCTGGATCTGCCAGCCCAGCCCAGCGTAAAATCCTTGTCCTTGGTCTCAGCATCCCTGCTGCTGTATTTACTGGCCCAGTCTGGGGTGAGCTCCTTGTCCTTCATCTCCGCATCGCTGCTGCCATATTGGCCAGCCCAGGCAGGTGTGACCTCCCTGTCCTGGCTCTCCGCGTCCCCGGAGCCGTACCTGCCAGCCCAGCTGGGCTGCCTGGAGCTCAGCTCCTCGTCCCGCTGCTGGCCGTGCCCCACGCCGTAGCTGCTGCTCCAGTCAGCCTTCCCGGAGCCGATCTCCTCCCTGCTGCCTGCGCCGTCCAAGCCATAGCCCGTGCCCCACTTGGGTTTGCCGGCACCAAAGTCTTGATCCTGCAGACAGCTTTCCTCTGCGCCATGGGATTTGGACCAGTCGCTGCAGCCCAGTCTCGTTTCCCCCACCAGCTCTGTCCCTTTGTAATCGCTGCCCCAATCCTTCCTGGCGGTGCCGAAGGACCCGTCCTGCTGGTCCCCAGTCCTGACGCTGCGGGTGCTGACCCAGCTTGATTTGGTCCCGAATTCCCTGTCCTGCTCCGTCTCACCAGGCCAGTCTCTCTCCCCGGCCACAGCCTCATGGGTCCAGTCGAAGGTGGTGGCCTGGCGAGGTCTGCCAATGCCAAATTCACTGCACAGGTCCTTCCGCGACCAGCCGAGCAGGTCCTGGGGAAATAGGGTGAGAAGGGGGGAGAGGGGGTTAAAGGGGATGACAGTCCTGGCTCACGCAGCAGAAAGGAGACTCAGAGAGGAAAAGAGAGGGGGTAATATCCTGGGATGCCTGTGGGACACAGCACAAGGTCCCATCCTGAGGGGAGGACAGACCCTGCTGTCTGCCCCCCACCCCGTGGGACCCCCCCCATTCCCAGGCCTGGGGGTACCAACCTCAACCCTTCCCCGCCCGGCGCCCCACTGACACCGCAGCCCGCCACCACCACCCCCAGCTCCCGCACCCCCTTACCTCCGGAGAGCTGTGGGGCCCGGGCGAGGACAGCAGCTCCGCCAGCCAGCCCGCGTCGGCGTGGCGA
>NW_009647284.1:17115-17384 GCF_000708025.1 Charadrius vociferus | reverse complement strand
CCTGCCGGGTCACCAAACCCTGGCTGGTGACTCACGGCTGCTCCCTGCCCACGCCTCGGCAGCTGTGCTGGCACACACCACCCCCCTCCAAAATAACCTGGCCCCATGCCCGGGGTACCCCGATTCCCCCAGGGAAGGGGCGGTGGGCACCCCAAGGAGAAAGGAGAGACACGCACCCCGCAGAGAGGGAGCCCCGGAGGAGACAGGAGAGCCCCGAAGGAGAGAGCCCAGGAGCGGAGCCGCCGCGGTGCGGGAGGGTGAGGCGAGAA
>NW_009647284.1:16452-16955 GCF_000708025.1 Charadrius vociferus | reverse complement strand
AATCACCTCCCCACCCCAAACCACCCGCTCTGGCCGCAGGAGGATGGGGTCGGGTGAACCGCAAGAGGCCCTTCAATCGCTGCAAGCCATACCCAAAACCAGCACAAATTACCAGCAAGGTTTTGACTGCAGAGGGGAGGGAGGGAAGTCAGCCCCAATCCCCCTTCCGGAAAGTTTTCAGTCCTTTAGAAAATGAGTTTCTCACACACTGGTTTAAAATAGCCCCTGTCTCGCTCTCCCGGAGGTACCCGGCTTTCGGGAGCATGGCCAAGCGCTGGCTCTCACCCAGGACATCCTGCAGCCAGGAGTCCCACAGATGTGTCGGCTCCCTCCGCCTTGGCACAACCCGGCAGGAAAAAAATAGCAAGGGTGGGAAAAAGGGAGCGTTTCCCCAGGGGAGCGACCCCCTCCCCGTTATTCCCAGCCTCGGGGCGGCCCCTGCCCGGGCAGCGGGACGGCCGGCTGGCTCGCGTCCCCGCCCCCGGGGGCGGCAGGGCGGGGGG
>NW_009647284.1:8135-12668 GCF_000708025.1 Charadrius vociferus | reverse complement strand
CCGAGCCGGACGCCGACTCCTCCGAGCTGGGGGGCGGGCTGGGCGCCCCCTCCTCCTCCGAGTCCTGCGGGTGGGGGACGAGGTCAGGGCTGTGGGGATGAGGTCATCAGGGTGGTAGGGATGAGGTCATTGGGGTGGTAGGGATGAGGTCAGGGCGGCTGGGACTGACGTCAGGGCGGCAGTTGCCGTTCCCCCACCTCTCCTGTGCCCCACAGCAGGGAGGGGGTGATAGTGGTGACGGGGGGACACAGAGGTACCAGAGGGTCCCAGCTCCACGGGGACGGGAGGAGCGGGGTCCCTCCGCAGACCAGGCCAGCAGACCCAGCACGAGCCCTACCTCCTTCTTGCTCTCTCCGGAGGAGCTCTCGTCACTGGAGACGAACTCCTTGCTCTTGAAGCTCTCGCTCATATTCTTGGCAGGGGACTTGGTGGAGGACGAAGACTTGGAGGCGGCGCCTTTCTTCTCCACTTTCCCCTTCGTCTGCTTCTCCTGCTTCTTCTTCTTCTTTTTAGACCTGTCCCTGTGCGCGTCGAGAGGGCAGAAGGGAGAGGAGAAGCGTTACCCTGCTGACAGCCCACCGCAGAGCCAAGGACGCCCGTCACACCCCCCGGCACCGGAGAGGCCCAGGCACCGCGACGGCCGGGGAAGAGCAAGCCCTGCCACCCCGCAGCCCACTCACGCCTTGGAGCTCTCGGACTTGCTGCCCACGCTGTACTCCTTCATGGCCTTCTCGTAGTCCCTCCGGGCGTCTTCCGCCTTGCGATCCCACTCCTGCAGCAAGAGCACGAGGTTAGCGGGGACTCCTCTCCTCCTCCGCCACCAGAGCCCAACGCCGTCCCCACCCACACCGTACCACCACGCTCCCACCACGTCCCCCCACACCAACCCAGACGTCCCCCGCAATTCCACTCTGTCCCTCACCTCTTTCTTCTCCTTGGACATGGCTTTCCAGAGCTCCCCGGCCTTTTTGGACAAGTCTGTGATGCTGATGCCAGGGTGGTCTGACTTGATCTTCTCTCGGCTGGCGTTCAGCCAGAGCATGTACGCTGACATCGGCCGCTTGGGAGCGTTGGGGTCTTTCCCTTTCTTGCTCTAGAGAGAACAAGCATGGAAGCCTCCAACGGCACCACTCACTAAAGACCGCGGGACCCGGGGTTGCCCCGCCGCGGGGCTGGGTCTCAGCCCGCCTCCCACGTCCCACCAGCCTTTCGGTGACACCGTCAGGGGAGAGGGGCTGTCAGGGCACACCCAGGGAAGCTGACAGGGAGTTGGAGACAAGTCCTCCAACCACCGAAAGGCCTGGCCAGGCGCGGGCGCTACGCGCCCTTTGGGGGAGACTCCACCTTGACTCATCTGCAGGAGGCAGCGAGGTCAGGCTCGGACAACTGACCCGGCCAGGGCAAAGCACAGCGAGGTGGCGGCACCGGATCGGACCGTGGCAGGAGGTTGAGGTGACGCAGCTCAGCTGATGGGCTGCGACCTGCATCTCCCCGGCCTCGCTCCCAACGGGGAACAGCAACGCGTGCTGCAGGAGCAGGTCCCGCTCTCCACAACCCGCCGGCAGCAACCTCTCACCTCCAGCTGCTTCTTGCGGGGTTTGCGGTCTTTGACAATCTTGGCCTTCTTGGCTGGCTTCTTCTCGTCCCGGTCACTGTCACCATCACCGCTGGAGGAGCTGGCCGAGGCGTTGCTGTCAAACCTGCGTGGAGGTACTTGGCGTCAGCGACAGCTCGAGACCCCCACCCCAAAAAGACGAAGCACGAGGTGGGGGAGACGTAGCAGCGACAAGCAGGTGGCAAGACCTGCCCCCGAACTCTCCCAGCCTCCAGCAACCCATAACTCGGAGCCTTCCTGAGCTGAAGCTGTTGTGTTTGTGCTTAACAGCTCTCAGGGGATTTTCCTTCCACGAACACGGCTCATCATTTTCTGACTTCCTGTAAATTTTAGACACTCACAAGGCCACACGGCTCAACTTCACCAAGATCCACCTCCTCCTGTCGGGCCGAAGCTGGCTCTCACCAGCAGAGACGACGGCCCTTCACGTTGGCACGGGGACTGCAATTCTCACCCCCCTTCTCCCCCAGCGCAGGATTTTCCGGAGCCGTGTCCCACCCTCCCCCCGCTGTTCTCTCTTCCAGCCGGAACAGCCGAGCCCTCATCCAGGAGCCATCCGATCCCCCTGATTGCCCTCGGCGAACCCTCTCAAGCTCTATAATGTCATTATAGCAGAGAGCGCCCAGAACTGCGCCCGCTTCTCAAGATCGTTAAGATCAGAGATTTAGAAAGCGATACTGGCTGCGCCTGCAGCATTCCCCTACGTACACACAGCCCCACGCCGCCACCGCCACCCCCACACGATGCCTCAAACAGCACCTTCCGAAAGCGCCCCCCTAGACAGACCCCTGCCCAGCCTCTACTCACTCTTCAGCCACGTCGTCATCCTCTTCTCCGGGGTTGAAGGACTCATCTGGAAGGAGGGAGCACAGGGGTCAGCTTACAGCAAGGCGAGGATGGACAGGACTTCACCAGAGGGGGTGGAAGAAGCCTGAGCACTGAAGAGAGCCCCCCGGCAGTCCCCGACGCGCCCCCAGCCTCAGCCCTCACCCGTCTCCTCCCCAGAGCCGTCGCTGCTGTCGTTGGCGTTCTCCTCCCGGATCTTGCCCTCCTCCTTCATCCTCTCCAAGTAGGCATCGTGCTGGTCCTCATCGGAGTCGGCGTATTCGTCGTAGCTCTGCTTCATGCCCTGCGGGAGAGACGGCGTGAGAGCCGCCCCCTGCGCTCCCCCCACCTGCACGCGTTCCCCCTCTGGAAACTGCAACTCCTGGCATGCTCCTGGGTGGGCACGGCCCCGGGCAGGTCCCGCACGCATGCACGGGGCAGGGAGGACAGGACAGCCGCCACGTCCCCTCCTGCTCCCTGTCAGGGCTCCAGAGAGAGGGGCAGAAAAGTTATCTGAGTTAGGGGGGGCCCCTCTCGCAAATCATGCCGAGTTATGGGTTTAGTCAGGAACCACCACGGCCATGCAGAGGAAACCTGCACCAGGAGGAGGAAGAGGAGAAAGAGGAAGGGGTATCGCACGGACCTTTTTCCTCTACAAGGGCAAGGAGAGAAAAGAGAGGTGAAAAAAAGGGGAAAAGCAGCAAAATTCTGGAGAGAAGACAGCCCCCAGCCCTCTCCCCACCCCAGCCAGCGGGGCAGCGGTTCCAGCGGGGCGCGGGGAACCAGCCCTGCTCAGCAGGTACCTCCTTGAGGCCTCGGTTCTTGATGTTCAGCTTCTTGGCGTTGACGAAGTCAAAGAGCTTCCCGTACTCCTCCCTGCAGGACAGGGGGGGCAGTGAGGGACGGGTGGCAATCGGGGCGCCAGCAAGGCGACCGCCTGGCAGCGCAGGGAGCAGCCCAGCGGCGGCGGCGAGAGCTTCCCCGCGCCCACCTCTCTATGCTGCTGAAGGTGTACTGCGTGCCCTGCTTGGTCTCGATCTCGAAGTCGAAGGAACGGGTGGTGGTGGTCCCGCGGGCGAAGTTGACGAAGGAGATCTCGTCGAAGCGGATGTGCACGGGCGGCTTGTGCACGTAGATGAAGCCGCGCTCCAGCGGGTAGAGGAGCCCCGAGCTGGCCTTGTAGGAGCAGGTGATGCACTGGGCTCCGGAGTGTCTGCGAGAGCAAACGCAGCCATTTTACACCCGCGGGGAGCAAATGCCCTCCCCACGGTGAGACAGAGGACCCCGGCAGCCCAGACGAGCCCATCAGCAGCTCCCCCAGCACGAATCCCACAGAGCCCCTTCTCCCTGACGACCAGAACAAGGGAGAAAGAAGAGCTGGTCCTGCTGCCAGAGTCAGGGAGGGATCTCAAACAGCTGGCCTCAGCCTGCCAAACCAGCAGCTTCTCCGGCCCAAGGGAGGAGAAGGCACGCTTTGCATCTCTCCCCATCTCCGCATCCTCTCCTGCAGCAGGAAGATCCCACGTTCCCCCCTCCACACCCGCCTCGGCCGGCGGCAGCAGCACGCCTCACCCCTGGAAGTTGCCAGGCACGGTGATCTTGCGATTCACCAGCGCCTTCATGACCCGGCTGACCATCTCGTAGAGGGACCCCGACATGTTCTTGGTGAGCCGCCCCTCGAAGCGCTTCTCCACCTCCTCCCTGCGTGGCCGAAAGAGAGGGCAATGGTGAGAAGGGGAAGCCAGGAGGTTCGCTACCTCCCTCCCAGCTCCCGCAGCCCCCAGATCCAGGGAGGGGGTCAAGAAGTGTCCCGGCAGGAGCGGAACTCACTCATTCATGTTGAGGGTCAGCGAGATGTCCTCATCCTTGGAGAAGAGCAGGATAAGGAAGTGGTAGCGGGTCTGGCCTTGCTTTATCGGGGGGTCCAGGCTGATCTGAAAAGAGAAGAGGAGGCGAGGACCTGAAATCCCCCAAACCCATCACTTGTCACCCTTCCCTGGGGGAGGGAAGAGCCCTCGTCCCCTCCTCACCACAAAGAACATCTGCCGCTGGTCCTTGTGCGGGAGCAGGAAGAGGCGCAGCACGGTCGTGTA
>NW_009647284.1:6084-8113 GCF_000708025.1 Charadrius vociferus | reverse complement strand
TTCAGTGGAGGTGCAGGAAGGTGGGGTAGATACGGATGTCGTATCGCCCGCGAGGCGTCAGACATTGCAGTTCCCGGAAGATGCAGATGGCATCGCCGGTGGCCTGGATCACGTCCGCCTTGGAGAGGACGTTCTGAGCGAAGGCCTGCAAGGGAAGGGAGTTACGTCCAGGTGCGGTTGTCCAGCTACCCGCTGTGCCCACCCCGCTGTCCCTCCAGCCCCCTGCTCACCTCCACGGGGTCCACGCCGTCCTCCTGCGTCGGGGGCACGTAGAAGCGAACCTCCATGAGCGAGACCTCAGCGTCATCGTTCTGGTGGAACTCTAGCGTCACCTCGTTCTTGCCCGTTGTGCACTGGGAGACGTTGCTGAGGGGGATCTCGAACACCGGCTGCTCCCCGATGTCAAAGGACAGCAGCTGCCCTGGGGGGGAGGAGGGGAGACGCAGCCCGTCACAGCAGGATCAGAACTACCGTGCTACGAGGTGAGGATAAGGCCCACCCTGCGGGGCAGACACGCAGTGTCCTTCTAAATCCCATCTCCAGCAGCAGGCTCCGTCTTTTCCCAAAATCCAGCAATGCCTCTCCTCTCCCACCCTGCATTCCCATACTCCCTCCCAAATCTCCAGGCTTTCTCCTTCCGGCTACAGCCCCAGACACAGACACTGGTCAGAAATGAACAGGAGGAACTGCCTGTTCCCATGTTCACCCGGTCTCGAGACCAGGGAGGAGCGTCCACCAGCTCCCCGGGCTCCATCAGGAACCGGCAGGCTCTGCCACACGCTCGCAACTCCCACACCAACCATCCTTTTACGATGAGCGTTCCCCGCCTGCAAAACCTTCCCCCAGCATTTGAGGCCCGCAGCTATCTCCTGCTTTCCTGGGATGGCTAACGTCCTCGCTGTCCCCGAGGACACCACTAGAAATCGGGCTACTGCCCAGGGGATGGGCTGGGTGTTGCAGGAACAGCCGTGCTGGTGGGAAACTGTCCCAGCCACCAGACCAGCCCCATCGCCTCGGGCTGCACCTGGCACGGAGGTTCCCTTCCCCCAGTAACAGCCTCATGGCAACTCACCTCCAAACCTCACCGTCCCCCAGTTCCAACCCTTCACGCACAGGTCCTTCTCCGCCAGCTCCAGCCGATAGTGGGCCTTGAAGAAATCTGAGAGCTTATCGAACTCCTGGGCCGGGGTGAGAAGGAGGGAACGACTGTCAGAAACCACCACGTACAGACAGGCGTTGCCCAGAGCCCGTAACTGGGACGCAGATCCCCCAGCACAAGGGAAGCGGCAAGAAAACAGGGGGTCACAGCTGTTCTTGGGGGGGTCAGTGCTGCGAGACTCGCAAGGAGCACAGCTCAGTATTGGACAAGCACAAGCCAGAAAGAAAAAAGATGCCAGCCAGGGACAAGGAGGGGCCAGGCAGGCAGAGGCCGGGGGACTCACCGATTCCCGAAAACCATCGTATTTGTAGACGTGGCCGTTCTTAGTGAGCAGCTTGAGGCCGTGACCGAGTGCCACACGCCGCCACACGCCCTCGGCCAGCTCCGAGGCCTGGATGTTGTCCACCTTCCCCGTCTTGCTGTTCTTGAAGATAACGCCTTGGCGGCTCAGCCGCAGCCGCCCGTCGTTCTGGCGGGAGAGGCAGGCGTGAGGGGGAGCAGCTCGCCCCACACGCAGGGGCACAGCCCAACGGCACCGACAGCTCCAGCGCGGGGAACCGCCGCCCTTTGGGTGCAACAGGCGGCTGCACAACCCCACCGGCACAACACTGCGACTTTCCCAACTGCCCACCAGCTTTGGTCCTCTCGCTCTCTTTACTACCCAAATTCGGGATTCAAGTGCCCACAGGAGAGTTGGCAGCACTGCTGGAGCCGCTACAGTGCCGTAGCTCTGCCGGGCTTTGGGGACAATCTCCCAAAAGCCAGAGGGTTAAGGGTGACCCAGAAACACTCAGCACCACCGCGAGCCCCCACTGCCCTGTGCTGCAACAGGCTGTCGGACGAAACAAAACCCACTCACAACAGCTACAG
>NW_009647284.1:0-236 GCF_000708025.1 Charadrius vociferus | reverse complement strand
GGGACACAGCGGGAGGGGGTGGGATGTGGGGACACGGGATGTGGGATGTGGGGAGGGGGGATGTGGGGACGCGGACCTTGGGGACACAGGGATGTTGGACATGGGGACGTGGTGATGTGGGACATGGGGACAGGGGGACGTGGGACATGGGGACATGAGACACGGGGTGTGAGGACACGGGGATGTGGGATGCGGGAACAGGAGCCATGGGCTGTGGGGACACGGGGACGTGGGGA
>NW_009647283.1:25551-26169 GCF_000708025.1 Charadrius vociferus | reverse complement strand
GATGGGTGCCCAGAGGGGGGGGAGCTCAGGGTGGTGGGTGCTCAGGAGGGTGGTGGGAGCTCAGGGTGATGGGTGCGAGTGGTGGTGGGTGCAATGGGTAGTGGGTGCGATGGGTGGTGATTACTTGGGGTGGTGGGCACAAAGTGTGGTGGTTACTTGGAGTGGTGGGTGCTTGGGGCCATGGATGCCATGGGTGGTGGATTCAATGGGTGGTGGGTGCAAAGAGGGGTGGGTGTGATGGGTGGTGGGTGCGATGGGTGGTGTTTGCAAAGGGTGGTGAGTGTTTGGGGCGGTGGGTGGAAAGTGTTGTGGGTGCTCAGGGTGGTGGGAGCTCAAGGTGATGGATGTTCAGCTGGGTGGGTGCTCACGGTGATGTGTGCAAAGCGTGATGGGTGCTCAAGGTGGAGGGTGCAAAGGGTGGTGGGTGCTTGGGGTGGTGGGACCTCAGGGCAATGGGGTCCCAGGGTGGTGGGTGTGATGGGTGGTGGTTGTGATGGGTGGTGGGTGCTCGGGGTGGTGGGTGTGATGGTTGGTGGTTGTGATGGGTGGTGGGTGTGATGGGTGGTGGGTGTGATGGGTGGTGGTTGTGATGGGTGGTGGGTGTGATGGGTGGTGGGT
>NW_009647283.1:24571-25467 GCF_000708025.1 Charadrius vociferus | reverse complement strand
GGGTGCTCAGGGTGATGGGGCAGGAGCTCTTGCCCTCGCAGGTGACGGACTCTGGACACTACGAGTGCGTGGCCACCAGCTCGGCGGGTGAGGCACGTTGGAGCGGCTCCTTAGAGGTGCAAGGTGGGTCACGGGGACGTCACCGTACCGGGGACACCATGGCACCGGGCATGAAGAAACCACAGATCTCCATACATCTGCCCACAGATGAAGGACCCAGCCTCTCCCCACCGTCGCCTGAGCCTGGCGTCCTCCCCAGGCCACCCTCCACCCCCGTTGTCACCAATGTCACCGAAAGCAGCGTCACCCTAAGCTGGAAAGGGAACGAGGACAGCAGGGCCACTGATGTCACCTCCTACATCGTGGAGGCTTTCAGGTATCACACAAGCATCCTCTCCAGCTGCAGGGGTGACGTGGTGGCCCGGTGCTACCCCACCACCGTGTCGCTCCTGTCCCCTGGCAGCCAGGCCGCGGGTGGCCCGTGGCAGACGGTGGCAGCCAACGTGGAGAGCGAGACGTACACGGTGAGCGGCCTCGTCCCCGACACCGTCTACATCTTCTTGGTGCGCGCAGTCAACGCCTACGGGCTCAGCGACCCCAGTGGCGTCTCAGAACCAGTGCGTACCCAAGGTGAGACCCAGAGGTGATGCTGGTGGAGGTGTCCCTACACCCACCACCTTTGGGTGTATCTGTGCCTGGTGCCACTGACTAAGGTGCACATGCATCCAACACGCTTGGGCGCATCTTCACTTGGTGATGCTGGTGGAAGTGGCCATGCACCCACCCGCCTTAGGTGCATCTCCTCTTGGTGACACCAATGGAGGTGCCCATGGACCCACCACCCTTGGGTACATCCCTGCTTGGTGACATCAGTGGAGGTGCCCATGCACCCACCA
>NW_009647283.1:23353-24187 GCF_000708025.1 Charadrius vociferus | reverse complement strand
TCCACCCCGCTGGGGCGCATCTTCGCTTGGTGATGCTGGTGGAAGTGGCCATGCCCCCACCCGCCTTAGGTGCATCTCCTCTTGGTGACACCAATGGAGGTGCCCATGGACCCACCACCCTTGGGTACATCCCTGCTTGGTGACATCAGTGGAGGTGCCCATGGACCCACCACCCTTGGGTGCATCTCCTCTTGGTGACACCAATGGAGGTGCCCATGGACCCACCACCCTCTCACATTTTTGGCAGACACCAGCCCGACGCAGCAAGGGCTGGACCTTGAGCAGGTTCAGCGGGAGCTGGCACAAGTGGCCGTGCACCTCCAGGAGCCCACGGTGCTGCCGCTGGGCGCCGTCCGCCTCTCCTGGACCGTGAGTGCTGCGCCGCGTGGCCGCTACGGTGCTCCCAGCGCCGAGAGTCTCCCTCCCCATCCCACCCTTCCCTTTGGGTCCCCAGGTGGACCGCCAGGCGCCCTTCCTTCAGGGATACCGGGTGCTGTACCGGCAGCGCGGTGGGCGCTGGGAGGAGGCGCGGGCGGTGCGAGCGCCGGGGGAGCGGGGGACCCTGCTCACCGAGCTGCGCCGGGGCCAAGACTACGAGGTCAAGGTCCGACCCTACTTCCATCACCTCCACGGCCCCGACAGCGCCGTGCAAGCCCTGCGCACCCCCGAGGCGGGTGAGTGTGGGTGAGGAGGGGGTGGCAGAGGTCCCGGGGGACCACCCCCTGGAGGTGACACCTCACCCGTGTCCCCCTGGCAGCCCCCAGCGCCCCGCCAAGAGCTGTCAGCGTGGCTGGTAACGGCACCCGCGGCCGCCTCTCGTGGCAGGCGGCGCCC
>NW_009647283.1:20842-21858 GCF_000708025.1 Charadrius vociferus | reverse complement strand
TGGGAGGAGGAGGAGGAGGAGGAGGAAGAGGAGGATGAAGAAGAAGAGGCGGCTGGAGGGTGAGTGTGGGGGCCTGGGGGGGCCGGGGCATGGTGGCCCCGGCACCCACCTTCTGGCCCCCAACCCGCAGGTTGGGGAGGGAGGAGTGGTACCCCGGTGAGCACGTCCCCTGTGCCACCGCCGCATCCTCGCCCGCCGCCTCCTCCGGCTGCCGGTCCACTGCCACGCTGACGCCATCGCCCCACGCCGCTGAGGACATCCCTCGCCTGCGTGACTTCGATAGCCCTGGCCTGCCCCGGTAGGAGATAGGTCTCACTTGGTCCAGCTGTGGCATTGGGGTCTGGATGTCCCATCGGGGCCTGGATGTCCCATTAGGGTCTGGATGTCCCACCATGGTCCAGATGTCCCATCACGATCCAGCCATGTTGTCACAATCTGACCTTGACAAGCCATCATGGTCTGGCTATGTCATCGGGGTCAAGATATCTCATAGGGGTCCAGATGTCGCATTGGGGTCCAGATGTCCCACCATCGTCCAAATGTCCCATCACAATCGAGCCATGTTGTCACGATTCGACCCTGCTGTGCCATCATGGTCTGGACATGCCATTGGGGTCCGGATGTCCCACTGGGGTCTGGATCTCCCACCATGATCCAAATGTCCCTTTGTGATCCATCCATGTTGTCACCATCCATCCCTGTTGTCCGGTCATGCTCTGGCCATGCTTTCATGACCCATCCGCGATGCTGTGGGCAGGCTGTGGCATGATAATCCAGCTGTGCCGCCGCGATGCAGCTGTGTTGTCACAAGCCGGTTGGAGCATTGCCATCCAGCTGTGCTGTTGCGGCCCGGCTCTGCCCCAAATTGGTGGTGGTGGCGCGTGGTGCCGTCGCGATCCAGCTGTGCCATCGCCATGCTGGCGTGCCACTGCAATGGGGCCGGCCGTACCGTTGCAATCCAGCTGTGCGACGGCAACCCAGCTGTGCCGCCATCGGCTGCGCGTCGATCCAGCTGT
>NW_009647283.1:17805-20021 GCF_000708025.1 Charadrius vociferus | reverse complement strand
GCGGGGAAGGGACCGGCCATCGCCGCCGCCCGGGTCCCCCATTTCCATGCCCGTCGCAGGAGAAACGATGAAGCAGAGGGCGAGCCCGTGGCAGGGTTGGGGACATGTGGATGGGGACATGGGGGGGACGGGAGGGACGGTCTTTAATTTCTGAGTGGCACCATGTAAATAGGGTTACACAGAGCCGGTGGCCGGTGGGTGGCAGCGCGAGGGGGGGACGAGGATGCTCGGGGTGGGACAAGGACATCCAGGATGGAGAAGGATGCTTGGGAGGGATGAGGATGCTCAGGGTGGGACAAGGACAGTCAGGATGGAGAAGGATGCTTGGGAGGGATGAGGATGCTCGGGGTGGGACAAGGACATCCAGGATGGAGAAGGATGCTTGGGAGGGATGAGGATGCTCAGGGTGGGATGCGGAAGGTGCTCAGGAAGGGAGGAGGAACCTGGAGACAAGGACAGTTGGGAGAGATGAGGACACTGGGGAGGGACAAGGATGCTCAGGAGGGATGAGGGCCCTGGGGACAAGGACATTTGGGAGGGACGAGGATGCTTGAGGAAGGATGAGGATGCTTGGGGAAGGCAAGGACAGTCGCTAGGGATGAGGACACTGGGGAGGGATGAGGAGGATGCTCAGGCGGGGCAAGGACCCTGGGGACAAGGACAGTTGGGAGGGACGAGGACACCGGGGAGGGACAAGGATGGCTGGAAGGGATGAGGATGGTGGGAAGGGATGAGGACAGTTGTGGGGACAAGCATACATGGGAGGAACAAGGACAAGGACGCTGCAGAGGGATGAGGGTGCTGGGGAGTGTCCCTCCCCAGGAGGAACGTTGGGGGATGAGGACACTGGGAAAGGACGAGGACACCCAGTAGCTGAGTATTGCTGGGATGAAGAAGACACTTGGGAAAGATAAGGTTGCTTGGGAGGGACAAGGACAGTAAGGAGGGACCAGAAGGATGGTCACAGGGGGACGAGGATGGTGGGGAGGGACAAGGAGACTTGGAGGGGGGCAAGGACAGCTGGGGAAGGGTGAGGATGCTCAGGAGGGAGGAGAACCCTGGGGAGGAGGGTGACGGGGAGGGATGAGGACACTTGGAGGGGGCCCAAGGACATTCAGGAAGGACAAGGTGGCTTGGGAGGGATGAAGTCAGTTGGGAGGACCAAGGATGGTCGGGGTGGACAAGGACACTGGGGAAGGATGCAGACAGTCAGGAGGAATGAGAACTGTCAGTGGGGATGAAGACGGTTGGGGGACAGTGACCATGGGGAAGGACAGGGACACCTGGAATGGACAACAGTGCTTGGGCTGGGCAAGCATGGTTGGGGGATGAAGACGCTGGGGAAGGAGGAGGACACCGGGGAGGGACAAGGACACTTGGAGGGGATGAGGACACTTGGGGAGGATGAGGATGCTGGGGAGGGATGAGGAATTTGGGGAGGGATGGGGACACTGGGGAGGGATGAGGAATTTGGGGAGGAATGAGGACACTGGGGAAGGATGAGGACGCTTGGGGAGGACAAGGACGCTGGGACACCCACCCACCTTGGTGCTACCCACCCTTTGTGGGTGGCTTTTGGTAGCAAAAAGCCCCATTTTGGAGAACTGCTTAATAAAGCTGGATTTTAGCCGAGCTGAGGGGACTCTGGCCTTGCCGTGCCCTACACCCTGGGGACTGCCACGGTCCCGCCCCTCTTGTCCCTGTCTCACCCCCCGCCCTGGCCCAGGGCCTGCCACTCCCCATCCCGTGGCCACCTGAAAAGAAAAGGGGACATTTTCCAGCACCCCGCAACGAGTGACATCCCGCGCCACCCCTGGTGCCCATCACCCCTGCGTCGGGGCGCCGCTCACCGTGCTGCGGGACGCCCACGGCCGCTTCCATCCCAGGTCTCCGTGACACCCCCATCCCCGTCCCCCAGTCCCAGGTGGGGATGGGGACCCCGGGCGAGAAGACCCCCTCCAACGGTGATGATGGTGGTGAGGGACCTGCTTGGGGAGAAGGCGGGAGGTGGCGATATCACCGTGGTGTCATGAGGGGGCCACCTTCCCCGAGGAGGTGACGATGCTCGGGGTCGGAGTGAGGGTCTGGGAACCCTTGGCTCACCCCCATAGCTCCCGTCGGTGTCCTCGAGGCTGAAGCAGAGGCCATCGACGGCCACCCGCAGCGCCCGGGCAAAGCTGGCGTCCAGGAGGAAGGAGCCATCGCAGGAGCTCCCC
>NW_009647283.1:16061-17702 GCF_000708025.1 Charadrius vociferus | reverse complement strand
CCCTCCTCCTCCTCCTCTCCCAGCTCGGGGGCTGGTTGCCCGTAGATGTAGCCATAGGTGTGCGGCGGCGAGAAGGACCGCGGCACGGTCGGCGCTGGGGGGCTGGGGGGGACACGGCGGTGACGCTGTTGGCACCGGGAGATGCTGCCACCGTGGTGGTGTCCCAAGGGGATGGAGTGTACCTGGGGCAGATGGTGTCCTGGTCCGTCTCCAGGTCCTCGGCCACCCGCTGCGGTGTGAGGACTCCATCGCTGAGCACCGGCGAGAGGCGGCCAGCGAGCGGGGACCTGTCCCTGGGGTGCCTGGTGGCTGGGGACGTGTCCTTGGTGTACCTGGTGGCCAGGAACATGTCCCTTTGGTGCCTGGTCACCGGTGATGGGTCCCTGCGGTGCCTGGTGACCAGGGACATATCCTTGCAGTACCTGCTGCCCAAGAACGTGTCCGTGTGGTGACCAGGGACTGGGGACGTCTCCTCAGGGTGCCTGGTGACTGGGGATGTGTCCCTCGGGTGCCTGGTGGCTGGGGATGTGTCCTTGGGATGCCTGGTGACTGGTGGCATGTCCTCAGGGTACCTGCTGGACAGGAACATGTCTCTTGGGTGCCTGGTCACCGGTGATGGGTATTGGGGTGCCTGGTGGCCAGGGACATGTCCTTGCAGTACCTGGTGGACAGGAACTTGTCCCTGCGCTGTGCGGTGGCTGAGGACTTCTCCTTGGGGAGCCTGGTGACTGGGGACTTGTCCCTTGGGTGCCCACTGGCTGAGGACTTGTCCTTGGGGTGCCTGGTGGCTGGTGACGCGTCCCTCTGGCACTTGGTCACTGGTGATGGGTCCCCAGGGTGCCTGGTAGCTGGGGACATGTCCTTGGGGTACCTGCTGCCCAGGAACACATCCCTGCGGTGCCCAGAGACTGGAGACATCTCCTCAGGATGCCTGGTGACTGGGGACATGTCCCTGGGGCACCTGGTGACCAGGGACGTGTCCTCAGGGTGCCCGGTGGCTGAGACTGTGTCTCTCTGGTGCCTGGTGGCTGATGATGCATCCCTGTGGTGCCTGGTGGCCGGGGACAAGTCCTCATGGTATCTGGTGACTGGGGACACAACCCTGGGGTGCCTGGTGACTGGTGACGCATCCTTGGTGGCCAGGAACATGTCCTTGGGGTTGTCAGTGACCAGGGACATGTCTCTAGGGTGCCTGGTCACCGGTGACACATCCCTGGGGGTCTCAATGACCGAGGATGTGTCCCTGGGGTGCCGGGTGGCCGGAGACATGTCCCTGGTCATCCCAGTGACAGTGGCGCCCGTGTCCTTGGGGCGCTTGGTGACTGGAGATGTGTCCCTGGAGAGCCCAGTGACTGGGGACACCTCCTTGGGGCGCCTGGTGACTGGCGACGTGTCCCTGGGACACGCGGTGGCCGGGGACCTGCAGGTAGAAGGGACACGGTGGCTTTTGAAGCATAGGGTCAGGGTGGGGGGCACCCACCTGCGTCCCCAGGGTGGGGACACCCAGGCTCACCGTGTCACCGGCGGGTGCCAGGCGTGGGGTGGCCTTGGGGGTGTCACCGGTAAGCCAGTGACACCGGCGGCCAACGAGGCGCTGCCCCCACGTGGGTTTGGGGGGCTGAAGACCGGGGCCCCCCCGGC
>NW_009647283.1:14158-14662 GCF_000708025.1 Charadrius vociferus | reverse complement strand
TGGGTGGGGGGCGCGTGGCACCAGATGGGGGTCCCAACCCCAGGGGCTCACTGGAGGGGTGGGGGTCCAGTGGCACTGGGTGGGGGTCCCAGTCCCCGTGGGGCTCACTGGAGGGGTGGGGGTCCCATGGCGGTGGGTGAGGGATCCCATGGAACTGGGGACACTGGGTGGGGGTCCCACAGCATCACGTGGGGGTCCCGTTGGGGTGGGTGGGAGTCCCATGGCACCAGATGGGGGTCCCAGTTGCTGTGGGGCTCACTGGAGGGGTGGGGGTCCCATGGCGGTGGGTGAGGGATCCCATGGAACTGGGGACACTGGGTGGGGGTCCCACAGCATCACGTGGGGGTCCCGTTGGGGTGGGTGGGAGTCCCATGGCACCAGATGGGGGTCCCAGTTGCTGTGGGGCTCACTGGAGGGGTGGGGGTCCCATGGCAGTGGGTGAGGGTTCCCATGGAAGTGGGAGGACTGGGTGGGGGGCCCACGGCATCACGTGGGGGTCCTGTT
>NW_009647283.1:10915-12966 GCF_000708025.1 Charadrius vociferus | reverse complement strand
CCCCTTAGATGAATCCCCTTGATGGCCCCCCATTGATGGATCCCCCTTGGATGACCCTCTTAGATGAATCCCCTAGGTTGAACCCCCTTGGATGGACCCCCTTGGGTTAGACCCACTTGGATGCCCCCCTTCCTTAGATTGACCCCTTGGGATGGACCTCCTTGGATGAATTCCCCACTTAGATGGATCTCCTAGGATGGACCTCCACTTTGGATGGCCCCCTTGGACAAACCTCCTTATCGAGATCCCTCTTGGATGGACCCCTTGGATGGTTTTCCCCTTGGAAAAGCACTCCTTGGATGGCCGCCCTTGGATAGACCCCACCTTTGATAGGCTCATTTCTTGGATGGATCCCCCTTAGACAGCTGCCTTGGATGGACCCTCCTTGGCCCCCACCCACCCACCCCATCACCCCAAACCTTGTAGCCCCGGATGACGCCGTTGTGGGCCTCAGGAGGAGGTGGTTCCCAGCTCACAACCACGGTGCCGTTCCCCGTCTCAGCCTGGCCCACGGTGACGCGTTGGGGCGCCGCGCTTGGCACTGCCGGGACAGCGGTGCTGAGACCCCTGGGACCCCCCAACCCACCTCCCCACACTTGGCCATCCCTGGGGGCACCTCACGCCCAACACACCTTCCTCAGGTATCCAGAGGTGCCTGCTGTTGCTCTCCAAGCCCTGGGTCCCTCCAGCGTAGGGTCGGACCTTGAATTCATACTTGTAGCCCCTGCGGAGCGCGGGGATGATGGTGCTGAGCTCCTTGCCCGCGTCGTGCTGGACCCAGAAGGTGCTGGAAGGAAGCAGGCGGCGGTACAGCACCGTGTACCCGTCCGGCGTCGGTGCCGACGTCAACATCTGGAGGGGATGGGAAGGGTTACGAGGCATGGTGGGAGGCAGATGGGACACGGGGATGGAGCTCCAGCCTCAGCCCTGGGTCCCATCCCACCCCTCCGCTGGGGACATGCTGACATCACACCAACCCGCCAGCGGAGCCAGACGGCGGCGGTGGGCAGTGCGGTGCCGTTGTCCAGGTGCAACCGCACGGCCAGCAGGTCCCGTGGCGCAGCCTCCCGCTGGCCCGTCGGCAGACGGTCTGTGGGGCAGAGGGAAGCTAACGGTAGGACCAGGCAGGAGCAAGGTCCCTCAGCACCCACCCCAGATACCCATGCCTGGAGACCCTCAAGTCTCCTTGGAAGGATCCACTCAAATGGACCTCTTGGATGGACACCTCCTGGATGGACCTCCTTTGATGGACCCCATGATAGACTCCCATTGATGCATCCCTCTTAGATGGATCTTTTGGATGGATACCTCTTGGATGGACCTCCTTTGATGGACCGCATGATAGACTCCCATTGAGGCATGCCTCTTAGATGGATCCTTTGGATGGACACCTCTTGTTGGATCCTTCTTTAATGGACCTCCCACCTTGGACAGACCCCCTTAAATAGATCCCCTTGGAGGAACCAGTTTGGATGGATCCCCTTTAGATGGACTCTGTTGAATGGATACCCTTGGATGGACCCCCACCTGGATGCATCCCCTTAGATGGATCCCCTTACATGGACATGCTTGGACGGACCCCTTGGATGGATCCTGTTGGATGGATGCCTTTAGACGGACCTCCTGAGATGAGACCCCCTTCAAAAGCACCCCCTTTGATGGACCCTCCTTGAATGGACCCCCTTAGATGAGTCAGTTGATGGACCCCATTGGACAGACGTCCTTGGATGGGTCCCCCTTGGATAGACTCCCCATGGACAACCACCTTGGATGACCCCCTTGGATGAACCCCGTTAGATAAACCCCATTAGATGGATCCCCTTGCGTGGACCTCCAGATGACCCTGGGTCCCCATGGCGGTGGAGGCCACAGAGGTCCCCCCACTGACCCTCCACGCGGAGGCGGGCGGTGGCGGCGGCGGTGCCCAGCTGGCTCTGCGCCGTACACACGTAGGTGCCGGCGTCGGTGGGCGTCACGGCGTAGAGGCGCAACGTGTGCTCCCGGTCCACCTCGTGCCTGTGGGTCACCAGCTCTCCGTCCGCCCCATCACC
>NW_009647283.1:10553-10854 GCF_000708025.1 Charadrius vociferus | reverse complement strand
CCTCTCCCAGGGCAGGTCCCCACGTGCCTTGTGCCCCTGCACCCGCGGCGCCGGGTCACCTTGGGCGCCGCAGCCCAGCTCCACGCTGCTGCCGGCCACCACCACGGCGTCGCTTGGGCGCCGCACGATGGTGGGTTTCTCTGCGGGGGATAGCGAGGACGTGACACCTGGACCAGGTGTGACGTGTCCCTCATCCGTGGGTCACCCTCGGCTTACCCAGGACGGAGACGCGGGCGCCCCGGCTCTCCCTCTCGCCCGCCGCGTTGGCCGCCACACAGACGTATGGGCCGGACGCAACCCG
>NW_009647283.1:6380-7050 GCF_000708025.1 Charadrius vociferus | reverse complement strand
GGTGGGATGGGATGGGATGGGATGGGATGGGATGGGATGGGATGGGATGGGATGAGGTGAGATGGGAGGTGATGGGGTGGGATGGACAAGATAGGCTGAGATGGGATGGGATGGGATGGGATGGGATGGGATGGGACAGGACGAGACGAGATGAGATGGGACAAGACGTGATGGGACAGGACAGAATAGGATGGGATGGGACAAAACTGGACAGGCTGAGATGAGATGGGGTGGAATGGGATGGGACAAGATGAGATAAGATGGAATGGGATAGAATGAGACGGAACAGGAGAGATGGATCAAGGCAGGATGGGATGGATGGGCTGTGCTGGGGCGGGATGGGCTGGGGTGGGATGGGCTGGGACAAGATTGGATGGGGTGGGATGAGGTGAGACGAAATGAGACGAGAGGAGACGAGATGCGATGAGGCAACATGAGACGACAGGAGACAACATGAGGACATGAGATGATGTGAGATGAGATGGGACTGCATGGGATGGGACTAAATGAGATGAGGCAAAATGGGACACAATAAGATGGGACGAGATGGGTCGGGATGGGTCAAGACGGGATGGGATGGCACGGGACAGGACGGCACGGGATGGGATGGGATGGGATGGGACGGGACGGGACGGGACGGGACGGGCTGGGACGGGCCTGGATGAGGGGT
>NW_009647283.1:4836-5444 GCF_000708025.1 Charadrius vociferus | reverse complement strand
GGAGAAGATTGGATGGGGTGGGATGAGGTGAGACGAAATGAGACGAGAGGAGACGAGATGCGATGAGGCAACATGAGACGACAGGAGACAACATGAGGACATGAGATGATGTGAGATGAGATGGGACTGCATGGGATGGGACTAAATGAGATGAGGCAAAATGGGACACAATAAGATGGGACGAGATGGGTCGGGATGGGTCAAGACGGGATGGGATGGCACGGGACAGGACGGCACGGGATGGGATGGGATGGGATGGGACGGGACGGGACGGGACGGGACGGGATGGGACGGGACTGGATGAGGTGTGCTGTGCTGTGTTGTGCTGGTACAAAATGGGATGGGATGGGATGAGACGGGACGAGAGGAGACGGGACGGGATGAGGTGAGACAGGACAGGATGGTATGGGACAAGACATGATGGGACAAGACAGGACAGATAAGAGGAACCCCCTTTGGCTCCCGCGTTACCCCTAGCCGTACTTCTTGGAGGGTTTCCAGCAGGCACAAACTGTCACCAAGGTGACGAGGAGAAAGATGCCACCCGTGGAGAGGATGATGTAGAGGGAGCTCCGGCCTGGGGGAGAGGAAAGAGGGGGGACAACCAC
>NW_009647283.1:4073-4811 GCF_000708025.1 Charadrius vociferus | reverse complement strand
CCCCCCGGGGGTGTGGGAGGGGGGAACGGGTGGCTTACGGTAGACGGTGAGCTTCACGGGGACACTGCGGCCGTGACTGATGGGGTTCTCCACCAGGCAGCTGTAGACGTCGTCATCAGCCATGAGGACGCGGGTGATGGTGAGGATCTTCTGGTCAGGGGAGAGGAGCAGGCGGGAATCGTTGCTCAGTGGCCGCCCGTCCTTCAGCCAGGTGTAGGTGGGCTTGGTGCCGTTCTCATGCGAGCAGTTGAGGGTGAAGAACTCGCTGAGCTCCAGCACCGTCGAGGAGGCCACCAGCACTTGTGGCTTTGAGATGGGGACTGCAGGCAAGAAGGGGAACCAGCGTGACACCGTGTCTCATGGGATGGATGGGCCCGGGGGATGGGAAAGAGGACAGCAAAACCCCACTTGGCAGCGTGGGGTGGTTGAACCTCCAAAAACCACCTCCCAGCTGGAGAAAGCCCTCCCAAAAAGTGGTCGGGGAAGACATCTCCTGGAGGATCCCATCTCCGCTGGACATCCTCCTTGCACTTACTGTCCACGGTGAGGTTGATGGTCTTCTCGCCAGTGAAGGTGTCGTCGGTGATGGACACCTCCACCTCGTAAGCACCTTCGTCGGCCAACTGCAAGGGGTTGATGAGCAGCGAGCCATTCTCCAGCACCCGGATGCGGTCGCGGTAGTCGGGCCGCAGGTTGCCGATGATCTCGGTGCCGATGGACTGGACGACGGTGACGGGC
>NW_009647283.1:1929-3058 GCF_000708025.1 Charadrius vociferus | reverse complement strand
GGGACACCACCCGGGAACCGCGTCTGTCTGGCCAGGGGTGCATCCGTGCCCCCCCCCCGCATCGGGATGGCGTCATGCGACGGCGAACAAACCCCGTATTGAAGCGGAGAGGGGGGGAAAGCATCTGGGGAGGGCGAAGAGGGAGCGAGAAAGGCTTTAAAGAAGCCCGAAAAGTCATGGGACTTATTGGTATGCAACGGCCGTCCGTCCGTCCATCCGTCCGCCCCGGCAGCGGCACAGCTCAGCCCTCCCCCAAAAAACATGCCCTCGACCCCAGAAATTTTGGGGAAACCCCTAAGGAAAAGCCAAGCAGGGGATGGGGATGCGGTTTTTAATGCTCCGAATGCGTCCCCCTCCCCTCCCAAAAAAAAAAAAACCCCCCCCCCCCCGCGGCTCTTAATTGTTTCTTCTCCTTTTTCTAACCCAATCCCGAATTTTTTTTCGCCGAAAAATTTGGGGGTTAAGGAAGGGATTGTCAATGAATTCAAGAAATTTTAAGAATGTGTAAATTTTACAAGAGGAAATACATTTTATAAAGGTAAAGAGATCTGATGAAATGAAATCCCGGAAAGAAATGAAAGAAATTTGATAAAATGGAATCGATGAAATCAATGAAATCCATTTGATGGAATGAAAGAAATGAAATGAATGAAATAGATGAAATGAATGAAATAAATGTAATGAATGAAATAAATGAATGAAATAAATGAATTAAATTTGATAAAATGAAAGAAATGAGAGAAATGAAAGAAATGAAATAAAATTGAGTAGACGATATAAAATGAAAGAAATGAAAGAAATTTTATAAAATTAAATAAATTGAATAAATTAAAGGAATTAAAGAAAGTTTATAAAATGAAAGAAATGATATAAAATGAAATAAATGAAATAAATGAAACAAATTTCATAAAATGAAATAAAATTTTATAAAAGGAAATGAAATTTTAGAAAATGAAATGAAATTTTATAAAATGAAAGAAATGAAATAAATTTTATAAAATGAAACAAATGATATAAAATGAAATACATGAAAGAAATGAAATAAATTTTAGAAAATGAAATAAAATTTTATAAAATGAAATGAAATTTTAGAAAATGAAAGAAATGAAATAAATTTTATAAAATGAAA
>NW_009647283.1:0-511 GCF_000708025.1 Charadrius vociferus | reverse complement strand
CACCCCCCCCCAAAAAAATAAAAACATGGACAAAAAATGGGACAAAACCCTTGGAAAAACCCATCCCCTACCTGCGTGCAGCGCCAGCAGCCAGGTCACCGGCAGCAAGCAGGGGGGAGCGAGGGAAACCGCTGTAAATCCATTGAAACAGACCACAGAATATATTCAAATGCTGAAGAATTTCTTATGGTGGAAGGCAAGGATTAGACTGGCCTTTAGAGACCAAAGGTTTAGAGAGAGGTAACTTGATAGCTAGTTGTCAAAATTATTGCTTTTCCTAGATTATATTCTTATGATCCCTAAAATTTCAATCCCCAGGTTTTTTTTGTTGTTGTTGTTGTTGTTGTTGTTGTTCTCTTCTTTCTCAATAGAGCACTGTGTCCTGGCGGCTTTCGCCTCCCCGGCGGCCTGGAGCTGACATTTAATTTGGGGAAAAACCACTCAAGATTTGCCATTTTTCTCCCCCACCTCCTCCAACCTCAGCTCCGCGTTTTCCCCACGGCGGGGGGAG
>NW_009647282.1:11554-15108 GCF_000708025.1 Charadrius vociferus | reverse complement strand
GGTCCCCCAAATTGGGGTCCCCCCAAAGTCCCCCAGACGCCTGGGCCCTCCCAGTTGGGGTCCCCCAAGCGTCCCCAGACACCCGGGTCCCCAAAATTGGGGTCCCCAAGGTCTCCCAGATGCCTGGGTCCCCCCCCAAGGGGGTGACATCGGCTCCCTGAACTTCTGGGTCCCCAAAATTGGGGTCCCCAAGGGTCCCCAGACTTCTGGGTCCCCCAAATTGGGATCCTGGATGCCCGAGTCCCCCCAAGGGGGTGGCACGGGGTCCCCCAAGCGTCCCTGGACACCTGGATCTCCCCAGTTGGGGTCCCCAAACTCCTGGGTCCCCCAAATTGGGGTCCCCAAGGTCTCCCCGAACACCTGAGTCCTCCCAGTCGGTGTCGCTGAACTCCTGTGACCCTCAAATTGGGGTCCCCGTGGTCCCCCTTTCGGGTCCCCGCGCGCCCCGGGGGGGGGGGGGGGGGTGACACAGGGTTCCCCGGCCACTGGGGTCCCCTGATGTCCCCATCCCTCCCCTCCACAGGCACTGGTTGGCGGGGGCGTACCCCCAATTTGCCGTCCCCTACTTCATCTACGACGTCTACGCCATGTTCCTGTGTCACTGGCACCGGGGACGGGTGAAGGGACACGAAGTGGCGCCTCCCCCGTCCCTGAGGGCGGCCGCTGGCGCCTACCTGCGCAAGGACTTCCTCATGGTGCTCCACCACGCCGCCATGGTGCTCGTCTGCTTCCCGGTGGCCACCGTGAGTGGGGATGGGGACGTCAGGGGATTGGGGACACCTTGGGGACAAGGGAAAGGGCTGGGGCCATGGGACATGGGAGGGGGAGTGGGATGACATCTTGGGATGGACGTGGTTATGGAGATCCACCACACCGCCATGGTGCTCATCTACTTCCCCGTGGCCACCGTGAGCGGGACGGGGACGTCAGGGGCTTGGGGACACCTTGGGGACAAGGGAAAGGGCTGGGGCCATGGGACATGGGAGGGGGAGTGGGATGACATCTTGGGATGGACGTGGTTATGGAGATCCACCACACCGCCATGGTGCTCATCTACTTCCCCGTGGCCACCGTGAGCGGGACGGGGACGTCAGGGGCTTGGGGACACCTTGGGGACAAGGGAAAGGGCTGGGGCCATGGGACATGGGAGGGGGAGTGGGATGACATCTTGGGATGGACGTGGTTATGGAGATCCACCACACCGCCATGGTGCTCATCTACTTCCCCGTGGCCACCGTGAGCGGGACGGGGACGTCAGGGGCTTGGGGACACCTTGGGGACAAGGGAAAGGGCTGGGGCCATGGGACATGGGAGGGGGAGTGGGATGACATCTTGGGATGGACGTGGTTATGGAGATCCACCACACCGCCATGGTGCTCATCTACTTCCCCGTGGCCACCGTGAGCGGGACGGGGACGTCAGGGGCTTGGGGACACCTTGGGGACAAGGGAAAGGGCTGGGGCCATGGGACATGGGAGGGGGAGTGGGATGACATCTTGGGATGGACGTGGTTATGGAGATCCACCACACCGCCATGGTGCTCATCTACTTCCCCGTGGCCACCGTGAGCGGGACGGGGACGTCAGGGGCTTGGGGACACCTTGGGGACAAGGGAAAGGGCTGGGGCCATGGGACATGGGAGGGGGAGTGGGATGACATCTTGGGATGGACGTGGTTATGGAGATCCACCACACCGCCATGGTGCTCATCTACTTCCCCGTGGCCACCGTGAGCGGGACGGGGACGTCAGGGGCTTGGGGACACCTTGGGGACAAGGGAAAGGGCTGGGGCCATGGGACATGGGAGGGGGAGTGGGATGACATCTTGGGATGGACGTGGTTATGGAGATCCACCACACCGCCATGGTGCTCATCTACTTCCCCGTGGCCACCGTGAGCGGGACGGGGACGTCAGGGGCTTGGGGACACCTTGGGGACAAGGGAAAGGGCTGGGGCCATGGGACATGGGAGGGGGAGTGGGATGACATCTTGGGATGGACGTGGTTATGGAGATCCACCACACCGCCATGGTGCTCATCTACTTCCCCGTGGCCACCGTGAGCGGGACGGGGACGTCAGGGGCTTGGGGACACCTTGGGGACAAGGGAAAGGGCTGGGGCCATGGGACATGGGAGGGGGAGTGGGATGACATCTTGGGATGGACGTGGTTATGGAGATCCACCACACCGCCATGGTGCTCATCTACTTCCCCGTGGCCACCGTGAGTGGGGACGGGGACGTCAGGGGATTGGGGACACTTTGGGCACAAGGGAAAGGGTTGGGGCCATGGGGTTGGCTCGGGAACATGGGATGGAGGGCCATCACCTTGCGGTGGACGTGGTTATGGAGGTCCACCATAGCTCCATGCTGCATGTTGATTTGCCCATGGCTGTGGGGATGGAGGTGGGGACACTTGGGGACAATGGGATGGGTTGGGGACACTCGGGGCTCTGGGATGGAGACACATCAGCTTGGGATGGACGTGCTCATGGAGGTCCACCACGACCCCGTGGCGCTCATTGCCTTCTCCATGGCCATGGGGAGCGGGAACGGGGATGGTGTCCCCTTGGGGCCACCGTGGGGCCACGGGGCCACCTCAGGGCCACCTCTGGGCCACGGGGCCACCTCCAGGCCATAGGGAGAGGGAGATGGGGACAACCCAGGTTGGGCATCGCCTCGTCCTCCCATTGCCCCATGGCCTTGTGTGACCTCTGTGTCCTCATGGCACCCCGATGTCCGTCCCCCCCCGTGTCCCCTGTGTCCTCCCGTGTCCCCCCAGCTGTGGCGCCAGGGGAAGGGTGACTTCTTCTTGGGGTGTCTCCTGATGGCCGAGCTCAGCACCCCCTTCGTCTGCCTCGGCAAGGTCCTCATCCTGGTGAGTACGGCCACCGAGGTGACCACAGGTCCCCAACTCCAACCCTGGGGTCACCAGGAGGACGCCTTGGGTGGCCGAGGGGGTCCTCCAAACCCTTTGGGTCCTCATCCCGATGAGGGGTGGCCGTGGGTCCCTCAAGCCCTGGGTGGGTGGGGGGTGGCCGTGGGTCCCTAGAACCCTGGGTAGATGTGGGATGGTCATGAGTCTCCCAAGCCCTGTGCCCCCAGGAGAACACCTGATGTCTCCATGGGTCCTTCCACCCCTGGGGTGCCCATAGCCACGTCGGGTGTCCCTGTGTCCCTCAACCCATGTCGCCAGGAGAACATCTTGGCTGCCCATAGGTCCCTCAAACCCTAGGTAGATGCGGACGACCTACAACTCCCCAACCCTTGGTGCTCCCAGGAGAACACCTGATGTCTCCATGGTTCCCTCCACCCCTGGGGTCCCCATAGCAACGTCGAGTGTCCCTGTGTCCCTCAACCCATGTCCCCTGGAGAACATCTTTGTTGCCCGTAGGTCCCTCAACCCCTGGCTAGATGTGAACAACCCACATCTCCCCAACCTGTGCTGCCCCCAGGAGAATACCCGAGGTCTCCATGGGTCCCTCCACCCCTGGGGTGCCCATAGCCACGTCGGGTGTCCTCAAGTCCCTCAACCCCTATCCCCCAGAAGAACATCTC
>NW_009647282.1:10106-10818 GCF_000708025.1 Charadrius vociferus | reverse complement strand
ACCCGAGGTCTCCATGGGTCCCTCCACCCCTGGGGTCCCCATAGCCACGTCGGGTGTCTTCAAGTCCCCAACCCCCGTGTCCCCAGGAGAACATTGTGGTTGCCCGTAGGTCCCTCAACCCCTGGCTAGATGTGAACGACCCACAACTCCCCAACCCGTGCTGCTCCCAGGAGAATACCCGAGGTCTCCATGGGTCCCTCCACCCCTGGGGTCCCCATAGCCACGTCGGGTGTCTTCAAGTCCCCAACCCCCGTGTCCCCAGGAGAACATTGTGGTTGCCCGTAGGTCCCTCAACCCCTGGCTAGATGTGAACGACCCACAACTCCCCAACCCGTGCTGCTCCCAGGAGAATACCCGAGGTCTCCATGGGTCCCTCCACCCCTGGGGTGCCCATAGCCACGTCGGGTGTCCTCAAGTCCCTCAACCCATATCCCCAGGAGAACATTGTGGTTGCCCGTAGGTCCCTCAAACCCTAGGTAGATCCGGATGACCCACAACTCCCCAACCCCTGGTGCCCCCAGGAGAACATCTCAGGTCTCCGTACCTCCTCCCCCCTCACCCTCTCCTCTCCCCTCCCCCGCAGTACCAGCGCCAACACACGGCTCTCCACAAACTCAACGGGGTGGCCCTCCTCCTCACCTTCCTCCTCTGCCGCGTCCTCCTCTTCCCCTACCTCTACTGGGCCTACGGCCGCCACCGGGGACTTCCGCTG
>NW_009647282.1:2107-6344 GCF_000708025.1 Charadrius vociferus | reverse complement strand
ATGGGTGTGTGTCACCGTCCCCAGGGTGTCCCCGTCCTCGGGGTGGGGGTGTCACCGTCCCCAGGGTGTCACCATCTCCATGGGTGTGTGTCACCATCCCCACGGTGTCCCCGGGGTGTCACTGTCCCCAGATTGGGGGTGTCACCGTCACCAGGGTGTCCCCAGGGTGTCCCCGTCCTCGGGGTGGGGGTGTCACCGTCCCCATGGGTGTGTGTCACCATCCCCAGGTGTCTCCAGGGTGTCCCCGTCCCCAGAGGGTCATCAGGAGGGGGGTGTCACCATCCCCAGGGTGTCACTGTCCCCATGGGTGTGTGTCACCATCTCCAGGGTGTCCCCAGGGTGTCCCCATCTCCAGGACGGGGGTGTAAACATCATGGGGGTGTCACCGCCACAAGGGTGTCCCCGGGGGTGTCACTGTCCCCAGATTGGGGGTCAGGGGTGTGTGTCACAATCCCCAGGGTGTCCCCGGGGTGTCCCCATCTCCAGGATGGGGGTGTCACCATCTCCAGGGTGTCACCGTCCCCATAGGTGTGTGTCACCATCCCCAGGGTGTCCCCGGGGTGTCCCCGTCCCCGGGGTGGGGGTGTCACCATCATGGGGGTGTCCCCACCAGTGTCCCCATCCCCGGGGTGGGGGTGTCCCCGTCCCCTCCCCCGCGGATGCCACCGCCGGACCCTCATTAAAGCCCTTTGGGGACGTCACCGGTGTCCTCCTTTCTGGGGGGGAGGGGGGCAGCGCCGGGGGGGACGCGTGATGTCACCCACCAGTACGCCCTCACCCCTCTCCCAGTACCAACTGGTTCCCGCTCGCCCCTCCCAGTACGGAGGGCGTCCCACGTCCCACCCAAGGTCTTTCTCCAGAGCTTCGGTGGCCCTCGTGGTGGCTCCTCCTCGGTGGCCTCCGGGTGGCACTTACACCCCGAGAAGGTCTCGAGGGCCACCGTGGGGTGACGGAGGAGAAGACCTCTCCCATGGGGACAGCCCAACCCGGAGGTGACACCCACCGGGGGAGGAGAAGCCGAGAGGGTGAAGGGGGTGGAGATGGTGTGGTCAAAGGTCACCTTAAGGTGGAGACCACCTCTGGTGTCCCCGTCCCCCCCTCCCCCAAAGCTCTCCGGGGTCTTCTCTCCCAGTCCGGTGGCCCAGTTGGGATGGTGGGGGGCACTCAAGACCACCCAACCATGGAGAACGTCCACCTCCTCGCTGGTGGACCACTGGGGAGAACACTGAAGTTCTCAAGAACTTGGTTGCTTCAGTCTTCGCCGGTGACCACCATCGACCTCCAGGGGGAGATCTGCTCCTCCATGGACATCTGTGGGCCACTGGTGGAGATCTGCTCCATTGTGGACCTCCAGGGGGAGATCTGCTCCTCCGTGGACATCTGTGGGCCACTGGTGGAGATCTGCTCCATTGTGGACCTCCAGGGGGAGATCTGCTCCTCCGTGGACATCTGTGGGCCACTGGTGGAGATCTGCTCCATTGTGGACCTCCAGGGGGAGATCTGCTCCTCCATGGACATCTGTGGGTCACTGGTGGAGATCTGCTCCACTGTGGACCTCTGTGGGCTGTAGGAGGAGATCTGCTCCACCATGGACCTCCAGGAGGTGGCGGTGGAGATCTGCTCCACCATGGACCTCCAACGGGAGATCCACTCCACCATGGACCTGTGGACCTCCAGGGGGAGATCTGCTCCTCCGTGGACATCTGTGGGTCACTGGTGGAGATCTGCTCCATTGTGGACCTCCAGGGGGAGATCTGCTCCACCATGGACCTCCAGGAGGTGGTGGTGGAGATCTGCTCCACCATGGACCTCCAGGAGGTGGCGGTGGAGATCTGCTCCACCATGGACCTCTGTGGGCTTCAGATGGAGATCTGCCCCAACATGGACCTATGTGGGCTATTGGTGGAGATCTGCTCCACCATGGACCTCCAGGGGGAGATCTCCTCGACCATGGACCTCTGTGGTCTTCAGGTAGAGATCTGCTCCACCATGGACCTTTCTGGACTGCACGGGGAAATCCGCTCCACCATGGACCTCCAGGAGGTGGCAGTGGAGATCTCCCCCACCATGGACCTCCAGGTGGAGATCTGCTCCACCATGGACCTCTGTCGGCTTCAGGTGGAGATCTGCTCCACCGTGGACCTCCATGGAACTACCTCCAAGCTCCAGTGGAGGAGGGATGGGGCAGCCTCCGGTGGGGAACCTCTTTGGCCGCTGGAGATGACACCAGACGTCCATCTTTCAGGATGACAGAACCCCTCTCCGTGACCTTTGGCGCCGCCTCCACAGAGGTTCATCTGACGAACGTGCGGCCTCCACCTCTGGGGCCACCACCAGCAGAAGGACGTGGACCTGGTGGAGCGGGGCCAGAGGAGGCCGTGGAGGTGCTCCAAGGGCTGGAGAACCTCTACTGGGAGGAGAGACTGGGAGAGTTGGGGGGGAGGTTCAACCTGGAGAGGAGGAGGTTCCGGGGAGACCTCGGGGACCTTCATATCCTGAAGGAGCTCCAGGAGAGGTGGAGAAGACCTTTCTCCGAGGCCATGGGGTGACGGGACGAGGGGGAACGGCTCCGGACTGGGAGAGGGGAGATTGAGATGGGACGTGAGGAGGACATTGTTCGCTCTGAGGGCAACACCCCCATGGGGTCCCCCCACCAACATCTCCTCTGTGTCCACCTCAGCATCTCCTGGTGTCCCCCCATGGTGGTGTCCCCCCCATGACATCTCCTCCGTGACCCTCTTGGCATCTCCTGGTGTCCCCCCATGGCATTGTCCCCTCGGTATCCACCTCAGCATCTCCTGGTGTCTCCCATGGCATTGTCCCCTCGGTGTCCACCTCAGCTTCTCCTGGTGTCCCCCCATGGTGTCCCCTCTCCGTAACATCTCCTCCGTGTCCCTCTTGGCATCTCCTGGTGCCCCCCATGGCATTGTCCCCTCGGTATCCACCTCAGCATCTCCTGGTGTCTCCCATGGCATTGTCCCCTCGGTGTCCACCTCAGCTGAAGGAGCTCCAGGAGAGGTGGATCCCCTCTCCGTAACATCTCCTCCGTGTCCCTCTTGGCATCTCCTGGTGTCGCCTCATGGTCCCCCTCTCATGTCCCCACGGTGTCCACCTCAGCACCTTCTGGTGTCCCCCCATGGGGTCCCCTCTCCATAACATCTCCTCCGTGTCCCTCTTGGCATCTCCTGGTGTCCCCCCATGGCGGTGTCCCCCCCATAACCTCTCCTCCGTGTCCCTCTTGGCATCTCCTGGTGTCCCCCCATGGCGGTGTCCCCCCCATAACCTCTCCTCCGTGTCCCTCTTGGCATCTCCTGGTGTCCCCCCATGGCGGTGTCCCCCCCATAACCTCTCCTCCGTGTCCCTCTTGGCATCTCCTGGTGTCCCCCCATGGCGTTGTCCCCTCGGTGTCCACCTCAGAACCTTCCTGTGTCCCCCCATGGTGTTGCCCCGCCCCATTGTCCATCTTGGCATCTCCTGGTGTCCCCTCATTGTCCCCCCTCTTGTGACCCCATGGTGTCCACCTCAGCGTCTCCTGGTGTCTCCCCATGATGGTGTCCCCTCCGTGTCCACCTCACCATCTCCTGGTGTCCCCCCGTGGTATTGTCCCCTCCGTGTCCATCTGGGCATCTCCTGGTGACCCCATGGTGGTGTCCCCCCCATGACATCTCCTCGATGTCCCTCTTGGCAGCTCTTGGTGTCCCCCCATGGCATTGTCCCCTCAGTGTCCACTTCAGCACCTTCTGGTGTCCCCCCATGACGTTGTCCCCTAACCCCATTGTCCATCTTGGGATCTCCTGGTGTCCCCCCATGGCGTTGTCCCCTCCGTGTCCACCTCAGCATCTCCTGGTGTCCCCCCATGGCGGTGTCCCCCCCATGACATCTCCTCCAGGACCCTCTTGGCATCTCCTGGTGTCCCCCCATGATGGTGTCCCCTCGGTGTCCACCTCAGCATCTCCTGGTGGTCCCCCTATGGTGTCCCCTCTCCATAACATTTCCTCCGTGTCCCTCTCGGCATCTCCTGGTGTCCCCCATGGCATTGTCCCCTCGGTGTCCACCTCACCATCTCCTGGTGTCCCCCCATGGTGTCACCCAAAGTCCCCCTCAAGGTCCCCCTCGGCACCTCCTGCTGTCCCCACGGTGTCCCCCCTCCACGACCTCCTCCCGGCCCTCAGCAGGACCATCACCTTCCTCCTGGTGGCCCCGGTGGCCCTGGCCACCTCCCGCCCCCCCTCTTGTG
>NW_009647282.1:0-991 GCF_000708025.1 Charadrius vociferus | reverse complement strand
CACGGAGGGCTCAGTGGGCCTGCCCCACGGCTGGGCGTCCAGCCGTCCCACCAGCGGTCCAGCCGTCCTTCTTCCGGCTCCTTCTACCCCGTTCCTCCTTCTCCTGTCCCACCATCTGTCCGATCCCAGATGGACGGTGGGATGAGGAGATGGGTGGAGAAGTGAGGAGGTGGTGGTGGGACGGGTGGGGAGATGGAGGAGGAGATGGAGGAGGAGATGGAGGAGGAGATGGAGGAGGAGATGGATGGAGACGTGAGGAGATGGTGGTTGGGGGTCTGATGGATGGTGGGATGAAGAGATGGTGGTGGGATGGGTGGGGAGAAGGAGATGGAGACACGAGGAGGTGGTGGTGGAGGGTGAGATGAGGTGGTGGGATGAGGAGATGGTGGTGGGATGAATGGAAAGATGGAGGATTAGATGGAGGAGGAGATGGATGGAGACATGAGGAGATGGAGGTGGGACAGGTGGGGAGATGGAGGAGGAGATGGAGGAGGAGATGGATGGAGACGAGGAGATGGAGGTGGGACAGGTGGGGAGATGGAGGAGGAGATGGAGGAGGAGATGGATGGAGAGTGGGGGTGGAGATGGGCGGTGGGATGAGGAGGTGGTGGGGGGACGGGTGGAGAGATGGAGGAGATGGATGGAGACGTGAGGAGATGGAGGTGGAGGGCGAGATGAGGTGGTGGGATGAGGAGATGGTGGTGGAGAGTGAGATGGACGGTGGGATGAGGAGATGGTGGTGGGACGGGTGGAGAGATGGAGGAGGAGATGGAGGAGGAGACGGAGGAGGAGATGGAGACGTGAGGAGGTGGTGGTGGGATGAGGAGATGGATGGAGAGATGAGGAGATGGAGTCTTGGGGTCTTGGTGGGGGTTCTCCACCTCCCCCGAGTGAGGACAACGTGAGGTGGGACCACGGTAGGGGAGATGTGTGGGTCACGGTTGGGGTTCTGGAGGAGGGAGATGTGGGTCAGGGCCACCGGGTGCCACCC
>NW_009647281.1:0-4329 GCF_000708025.1 Charadrius vociferus | reverse complement strand
GGGACATCGAGGTGGTGGCTGAGCTGAGGGTCCCTGTCCCTGACAGGGGGTTGAGGACATGGGATGGGGCTTGGGGACATCGAGGTGGTGGCCAGGCTGAGCGTCCCTGTCCTTGGCTATGGGCTGGGGACATGGGATGGAGATTGGGGACACTGAGGTGGTGGCCACACTGATCGTCTCTGCCTATGGGTTGGGGACGTGGGATGGAGGTTGGGGACATCGAGGTGGTGGCTGAGCTGATCGTCTGTGGTCACGGGTTGGGGACATGGGATGGGGCTTGGGGACATCGAGGTGGTGGCCAGGCTGAGGGTCCCTGTCCCTGACAAGGGGTTGGGGACATGGGATGGGGTTTGGGGACATCGAGGTGGTGGCCAGGATGATCGTCTCTGCCTATGGGTTGGGGAGGTGGGATGGAGATTGGGGACATTGAGGTGGTGGCTGAGCTGATTGTCTGTGGCCACGGGTTGGGGACGTCAGATGGGGCTTGGGGACAGAGGGGTGGTGGCCAGGCTGAGGGGTTTTGTCCCTGACAAGGGGTTGGGGAGGGGGGATGGAGATTGGGGACATTGAGGTGGCGGCTGAGCTGATTGTCTCTGGCCACGGGTTGGGGACGTCAGATGGGGCTTGGGGACAGAGGGGTGGTGGCCAGGCTGAGGGGTTTTGTCCCTGACAAGGGGTTGGGGAGGGGGGATGGAGATTGGGGACATTGAGGTGGCGGCTGAGCTGATTGTCTCTGGCCACGGGTTGGGGACGTCAGATGGGGCTTGGGGACAGAGGGGTGGTGGCCAGGCTGAGGGGTTTTGTCCCTGACAAGGGGTTGGGGAGGGGGGATGGAGATTGGGGACATTGAGGTGGCGGCTGAGCTGATTGTCTCTGGCCACGGGTTGGGGACGTCAGATGGGGCTTGGGGACAGAGGGGTGGTGGCCAGGCTGAGGGGTTTTGTCCCTGACAAGGGGTTGGGGAGGGGGGATGGAGATTGGGGACATTGAGGTGGCGGCTGAGCTGATTGTCTCTGGCCACGGGTTGGGGACGTCAGATGGGGCTTGGGGACAGAGGGGTGGTGGCCAGGCTGAGGGGTTTTGTCCCTGACAAGGGGTTGGGGAGGGGGGATGGAGATTGGGGACATTGAGGTGGCGGCTGAGCTGATTGTCTCTGGCCACGGGTTGGGGACGTCAGATGGGGCTTGGGGACAGAGGGGTGGTGGCCAGGCTGAGGGGTTTTGTCCCTGACAAGGGGTTGGGGAGGGGGGATGGAGATTGGGGACATTGAGGTGGCGGCTGAGCTGATTGTCTCTGGCCACGGGTTGGGGACGTCAGATGGGGCTTGGGGACAGAGGGGTGGTGGCCAGGCTGAGGGGTTTTGTCCCTGACAAGGGGTTGGGGAGGGGGGATGGAGATTGGGGACATTGAGGTGGCGGCTGAGCTGATTGTCTCTGGCCACGGGTTGGGGACGTCAGATGGGGCTTGGGGACAGAGGGGTGGTGGCCAGGCTGAGGGGTTTTGTCCCTGACAAGGGGTTGGGGAGGGGGGATGGAGATTGGGGACATTGAGGTGGCGGCTGAGCTGATTGTCTCTGGCCACGGGTTGGGGACGTCAGATGGGGCTTGGGGACAGAGGGGTGGTGGCCAGGCTGAGGGGTTTTGTCCCTGACAAGGGGTTGGGGAGGGGGGATGGAGATTGGGGACATTGAGGTGGCGGCTGAGCTGATTGTCTCTGGCCACGGGTTGGGGACGTCAGATGGGGCTTGGGGACAGAGGGGTGGTGGCCAGGCTGAGGGGTTTTGTCCCTGACAAGGGGTTGGGGAGGGGGGATGGAGATTGGGGACATTGAGGTGGCGGCTGAGCTGATTGTCTCTGGCCACGGGTTGGGGACGTCAGATGGGGCTTGGGGACAGAGGGGTGGTGGCCAGGCTGAGGGGTTTTGTCCCTGACAAGGGGTTGGGGAGGGGGGATGGAGATTGGGGACATTGAGGTGGCGGCTGAGCTGATTGTCTCTGGCCACGGGTTGGGGACGTCAGATGGGGCTTGGGGACAGAGGGGTGGTGGCCAGGCTGAGGGGTTTTGTCCCTGACAAGGGGTTGGGGAGGGGGGATGGAGATTGGGGACATTGAGGTGGCGGCTGAGCTGATTGTCTCTGGCCACGGGTTGGGGACGTCAGATGGGGCTTGGGGACAGAGGGGTGGTGGCCAGGCTGAGGGGTTTTGTCCCTGACAAGGGGTTGGGGAGGGGGGATGGAGATTGGGGACATTGAGGTGGCGGCTGAGCTGATTGTCTCTGGCCACGGGTTGGGGACGTCAGATGGGGCTTGGGGACAGAGGGGTGGTGGCCAGGCTGAGGGGTTTTGTCCCTGACAAGGGGTTGGGGAGGGGGGATGGAGATTGGGGACATTGAGGTGGCGGCTGAGCTGATTGTCTCTGGCCACGGGTTGGGGACGTCAGATGGGGCTTGGGGACAGAGGGGTGGTGGCCAGGCTGAGGGGTTTTGTCCCTGACAAGGGGTTGGGGAGGGGGGATGGAGATTGGGGACATTGAGGTGGCGGCTGAGCTGATTGTCTCTGGCCACGGGTTGGGGACGTCAGATGGGGCTTGGGGACAGAGGGGTGGTGGCCAGGCTGAGGGGTTTTGTCCCTGACAAGGGGTTGGGGAGGGGGGATGGAGATTGGGGACATTGAGGTGGCGGCTGAGCTGATTGTCTCTGGCCACGGGTTGGGGACGTCAGATGGGGCTTGGGGACAGAGGGGTGGTGGCCAGGCTGAGGGGTTTTGTCCCTGACAAGGGGTTGGGGAGGGGGGATGGAGATTGGGGACATTGAGGTGGCGGCTGAGCTGATTGTCTCTGGCCACGGGTTGGGGACGTCAGATGGGGCTTGGGGACAGAGGGGTGGTGGCCAGGCTGAGGGGTTTTGTCCCTGACAAGGGGTTGGGGAGGGGGGATGGAGATTGGGGACATTGAGGTGGCGGCTGAGCTGATTGTCTCTGGCCACGGGTTGGGGACGTCAGATGGGGCTTGGGGACAGAGGGGTGGTGGCCAGGCTGAGGGGTTTTGTCCCTGACAAGGGGTTGGGGAGGGGGGATGGAGATTGGGGACATTGAGGTGGCGGCTGAGCTGATTGTCTCTGGCCACGGGTTGGGGACGTCAGATGGGGCTTGGGGACAGAGGGGTGGTGGCCAGGCTGAGGGGTTTTGTCCCTGACAAGGGGTTGGGGAGGGGGGATGGAGATTGGGGACATTGAGGTGGCGGCTGAGCTGATTGTCTCTGGCCACGGGTTGGGGACGTCAGATGGGGCTTGGGGACAGAGGGGTGGTGGCCAGGCTGAGGGGTTTTGTCCCTGACAAGGGGTTGGGGAGGGGGGATGGAGATTGGGGACATTGAGGTGGCGGCTGAGCTGATTGTCTCTGGCCACGGGTTGGGGACGTCAGATGGGGCTTGGGGACAGAGGGGTGGTGGCCAGGCTGAGGGGTTTTGTCCCTGACAAGGGGTTGGGGAGGGGGGATGGAGATTGGGGACATTGAGGTGGCGGCTGAGCTGATTGTCTCTGGCCACGGGTTGGGGACGTCAGATGGGGCTTGGGGACAGAGGGGTGGTGGCCAGGCTGAGGGGTTTTGTCCCTGACAAGGGGTTGGGGAGGGGGGATGGAGATTGGGGACATTGAGGTGGCGGCTGAGCTGATTGTCTCTGGCCACGGGTTGGGGACGTCAGATGGGGCTTGGGGACAGAGGGGTGGTGGCCAGGCTGAGGGGTTTTGTCCCTGACAAGGGGTTGGGGAGGGGGGATGGAGATTGGGGACATTGAGGTGGCGGCTGAGCTGATTGTCTCTGGCCACGGGTTGGGGACGTCAGATGGGGCTTGGGGACAGAGGGGTGGTGGCCAGGCTGAGGGGTTTTGTCCCTGACAAGGGGTTGGGGAGGGGGGATGGAGATTGGGGACATTGAGGTGGCGGCTGAGCTGATTGTCTCTGGCCACGGGTTGGGGACGTCAGATGGGGCTTGGGGACAGAGGGGTGGTGGCCAGGCTGAGGGGTTTTGTCCCTGACAAGGGGTTGGGGAGGGGGGATGGAGATTGGGGACATTGAGGTGGCGGCTGAGCTGATTGTCTCTGGCCACGGGTTGGGGACGTCAGATGGGGCTTGGGGACAGAGGGGTGGTGGCCAGGCTGAGGGTTTTTGTCCCTGACAAGGGGTTGGGGACGTGGGATGGAGATTGGGGACATCGAGGTGGTGGCTGAGCTGGTCGTCTGTGGTCACGGGATGGGGACATGGGACAGGGCTTGGGGACAGAGGGGTGGTGGCCAGGCTGTGTCCCTGGCTATGGGTTGGGGAGGTGGGATGGAGA
>NW_009647280.1:1980-3290 GCF_000708025.1 Charadrius vociferus | reverse complement strand
TGGGCCGGGGGGCACCAAGGTATGGAGGGGGACGTGTCCCCCGCATCCGTGTCGCCGGGCGGTTGCGGCCACCCAAGGCTGCGGTGTAGGGGGAGAGGGTCCTCGCACGGGGAAATGGTTTCTTGCAGGGGGAGGTGGTTGCGGGGGAGATGGTGGTTGTGGGGGAGATGGTCTTTGCAGGGGAGATGATGGTCATTGCAGGGAGGTGGTCCCTGCAGGGAGATGGTCATTGCAGGGGAGATGGTCATTGCAGGTGGGATGGCTCTTGCAGGGGAGATGGTCATTACAAGGAGATGGTCATTGCAAGGAGATGGTCCTTGCAGGAGAGATGGTCCTTGCAGGGGAGATGCTCGGTGCAGGGGAGATGGTCATTGCAAGGAGATGGTCCTTGCAGAGGAGATGGTCGTTGCAGGGGAGATGATTGTTGCAGGGGAGATGGTCATTGCAGGGAGATGGTCTCTTGTGGGGGAGATGCTCATTGCAGGGGAGATGATCCTTGCAGGAGAGATGATAACTTGTGGGGGAGATGGTCCTTGCAGTGGGAGATGATTGTTCCAGGGGAGATGGTAATTGTAGAGCAGATGACTCTTGCAGGTGGGATGGCTCTTGCAGAGGAGATGGTCATTGCTGGGAGATGGTCTCTTATGGAGGAGATGGTCCTTGCAGGGGAGATGGTAACTTGTGGGGGAGGTGGTCCTTGCAGGGGAGATGGTCTCTTATGGAGGAGATGGTCCTTGCAGGGAAGATGGTAACTTGTGGGGGAGATGGTCCTTGCAGGGGAGATGGTCTCTTATGGAGGAGATGGTCCTTGCAGGGGAGATGGTTTCTTGCAGCAGGGGGAATGGGAGCCTGTCCAGGCATCCCCTGCCCACCTCGAGGGTACCGTGACACGTTATGGGGCTGAGTGCTGAACCCATCAATGGTCCCACCAGCTCCGGGACCAGCAGGCTTGGAGGATGCCACCAGCCAGGCTGGGGACTGCGCTGCAGTAGTCCCCGGTGGCAGCAAGCACGCCCGGGGCCAGGCCGGAGCGAAAGGGCTGTTGTCCCCCAACCCAGCGTCGTCCCCAGCGGCGTCGGGGCATCCGTGTCCCTGGGGTCCCCTCTTCCAGAGCCAGTCAGGATTTCGGAGCTGTCTCGGCAACGAGTTTCCCCCCATGCCTTGCCGCAGCGCCGGGTGGTCGGAGGGGACGCCAAGACCTGCAGTCACCCCCTGCTGATAGCCCAGTGCTCCCAGAGCCCCCTCTCCCAGAGCCAGGGCGGGTGCCTGAGCCCACCCCGGGGACGTGGCACCCCGGGGTGCCGTGGGAG
>NW_009647280.1:1594-1921 GCF_000708025.1 Charadrius vociferus | reverse complement strand
GCCAAGCCCTTCCCGGCAGCATCGTCCCCTCCCGCAGCAGCGCCGCATCCCGGCACCACGCTATGGGGGGGGGACACACATATTCCCCCACCAGCTCCCTCCTGGGGGAGGGGGGGGAGGGAGGGGGACCCCCCAAAAAAACCCCTCTGCTCTGGCGACCGAGAGCCCCGTGAAGGGAGCGAGGGGCCGAGCAGCTCGGCTGGACCCGTTACCTAAGATGAAACCCGGGCGCCATCTGCTCCGTCTCCTAATTACCAGCGTGGCAGAGAGGGCAGGGCAGCAGGGGGACGCGGTGACAAGGGGGTTGGGGAGGAGGGTGACAAACCC
>NW_009647280.1:0-215 GCF_000708025.1 Charadrius vociferus | reverse complement strand
GGACACGCCGCTCGCCGCCAACCTCTGTCAAGCCCGAAACCGTTAAACTAATTAAAGCTTTGCAGCAGCAGGATTAAGCCCGGGCAGGGGAGGTGGCGAGCCCAGGTAGTCGATTAGTTCACCAGGCGAGGATATTGGATTTCTGCGAGGCGAGTCAGCAGTCTTCGGGGGCTGTTATCTTTGCAGGGCTGCGGGGTCAGGAGGTGGGAAGCGGA
>NW_009647279.1:1924-22305 GCF_000708025.1 Charadrius vociferus | reverse complement strand
TCAATCCCTTCATCCCCCAGCTTGTATCGATACCGGGGGTTGCCCTGACCGAGGTGGAGGTTCCTGCACCTGGGCTTGTCGAACCTCATGATGTTCACACAGGCCCACTTCTTGACCTTGTCCGGGTCCCTCTGGATGGCATCCAGTCCCTCAGCAGGTCAACTGCACCACTCAGCTTGGTATCGTCTTCATGTTTTACTGACCCTTGAAAACTTTAGATTATGTCCCACAGCTTTTTTCTTGGCCCTAGTCACGATTTCTTTTTGATACTCCTGTGTGCAATACCCCTATTATCATTATTACAAACTCTGTCTAAAAGGGACCTTTAAGATTATCTATCTATCTGAGTAATTTTGTCATCTATAATCCAGTCTTACTTGTAGCTTGCACCAGCTGTATTTAAGATTTTCTTTGATAAACTCCTTAATAAAAACCCACGGCAGTGTCAAAGAGTAGTTTTGCACTATAAAAATGATCCCTGGTGGGATTATAATTTATATTTTTAAACTGAAACCCATTGTCTGAGTCATAAATGTTTTTACTATGGAAATCCGTACAGTTTTTATGATTGTAGATGTTATTCTTGACTTCACCTTTTACTTCCCTTTTAATCTCAAAATACTCTAGTTTTAAAAAAATGAAAATAGCAAAAATAACACAGAAATGTTCAAGAGTGTCTTTACTCCTAGAGGTAATAGTTTACTGAGTTTGTTAAAATACAAGCAAGAGGAAGAGAAAATATAAACCAAAAGTGGTCTTGGAGAAACTTGACAAGGTCACTGGAAACGTGGACTGAGTTCTCGACTTAGCCACATACCCCTTGTGTTACCTGAAAAAATTCACTTAGCTGCTGGTCTAGGAAGCAGTTAAATAAGTTGTACACACATGCTCAGGGTCCACAGACTCTAACAGAACTTAAACAAGCGTTCAGCCACTTCCTGAGATGCAAGCTGTTTCCTGAATCAGGAAATATCTTAGCTCCTTATCTCAAACAGGAATGTAATAGCATTGCTTCCTCTTATCCTTTATTTATCTTATTTTTCTGCATTGTAAAGTCCTCAGCAAAGGCCATTTCTTAGACACATTTTCACAACACCCAAAATACTGGAACCTGTTATAACAGCAATATATTCAGGATAATTAAACATTTATTGAGTAGGCATGGCAAAGAGAGGGATTTGAGATGTGAAAAATATTATGTTGGCATGAGCTGAGCAGAGGGAGATTCTTGTTGAAATGGGAACAGGGATTTGGGGAACAGACAAGAAATCAAAGCAGTGTTAGGTGAGGGCAAAGTGCAGAAACAAAAAAAGAAAGAAAGGAAGGAAGGAAGGAAGGATTGTGGAGCCAGAATGAACAAATGTACCGACACCCTAGTAAAACACGGCAGTGGGAGGGTTGAACAGCACCCATTTTAGGTGAAAGCAATAGACTCTGTAGTGTTCTTTGTGCTCATGAAAAAAAAAAGTACACTGCCCTTGTTTGGACAAGGTAGCTCATTAAGTCTTCACTTCATCAAAACCAGCTTCCAGCCATGTCTTCCATGCTGCTCCCCAATCTCATTTCTAACATTACCCTGATCTCCACCACCCTTTTCTTTCCACCTCCATTCCACCCACAAAAACTATTCTGCAGATTTGTTCTGGAGCCTCAGACAGTGATTTTGACTCAGGTGGAACCACCAGACTTGCAACAGTCACAGCTGAAATAATGTCCTAGAGAAAACCCTGGCAATAACACAGGAAGGCATCTGTGTGCATGAGAAGGCCATGATTCAGAGGGAGCAATAGCCAAATGTACAGTCCAGCTGACTTTATAGATAGTTTTTTACATTAGTAGAGACATAGGACTTGGCAAAAATGTCCAACTTCTCAGTAATAACAGTATCATCCCACAAGGAATAATCAAAACTTGGGCAAGGGCTCAAGACAGACTTTGCTGCTGTCAAGGTCACATGAAAGACAATACCCAAGGCTCCAAGACTATGAAAGTTTTCTAAATTTAAACCAGACTCACTTACAATGGTAGGCAGTTGAAACTGTTTATCCACTTTGAACAGATAGAGTTACCTAATCCTTCTATGATTAGAGGCTAGTGAAGTTAAGTTAATTCTGTTTCTGCAGGCACTGCTGCCTTTGATAGAAGCAGCTCATCTCAAAGAATGGCCTGCTGGTGTGATGGCGAAACAAATAGTTTTGTCCTTTTGAGCTAAGGAAAACAAATTTACTATTGATTTTGGCTTAAGACTGGTAAGTGCTTTCTTTATGATTCTCATCATGGCTAGAGAGCTATTATTTTGGGCATTAGCCTCACATACCTTGCTGTGGAAGACTGTTGCAATACAGCATCTTGCAGGAATTTACTGAGAGGATCCACAGGTCTCTTCAGTTTTTGGTTTTCCAGCCAGGAAAAGAGGGCTGAGTATATGAAACAGCCTCTCTACTGGCACAGAGTTTAATAGCCTCGACAGCCTACAGATATGGATTATTTTGGGAGAAAGGCCAAGAGAACATGAGCCTTGCTGTTTTTCTACCTAGGACTGGAGGTTTGGTTTATCAGGAAAGACCACACAACTATTGTCTAAACTCCCCTCTAAAACCAAAAGCCTCACAGGGCTTTCAGGCTGATGACAAAGGGTAACAGTTGTTGTCTAAAGCAGCGTGCAAATTGAAAAGGACAGAGGCAGCGAAACTGGCGAGGCCCTGCAGATTGGCAAGGCTCGTACAATGGTGCTACAGTGAGCAGTGCTGAGGATACGATCAGAAATGCAGACGGGGAAGGTGGAAAAGCAGTAGAGGAATTACTAGGATGGTGCAGCGCGCTTTGAAGATCAGCCTTGCAAAGTCCAGGTCTTGAAAATGGTCCTTCCACTCAGATAGATGTCCCTACATTTTGCAAAAATGAAGAGTGCTTGAGCAAGTAATAAATCTCCATCTCTTGTAGCCAAGGGGCACAAAGATTTGCTGGTTTTTTTCTGTGTCAGTCTTCAGCATAAATGGAACAAAATCATTTAACTTGCCCTTTTTAGGTGAGTGTAAAATAAAATACTCCCCTTATAGCCATTAGTTACATTAATTGAGTAGAAGGAGTAGAAGATATGCAGAATTCCTCTATAGAGAAGAACAGCTCTATGCAAGTACAGTATGGCAGATTCTGAGACCTGGTCTAAAAACTGGAAGTCAAAAAACTTTTTTTTTTCCTCAAAAAGAAAGGTGGAATTTAAAAAAGAAAAATCCTGGTTGTATGCTTTAAAAAAAAATCACTTGCTTGAGCAGTTTCCAAGAAAATCTAAAAAAGAAAATCCCAGGTTGATGTTTTCTTTTGAAATGTGGGGGATTTTTACTGAAAAGAAGAAAAATGACAGTTTAGGTTGTACTATAACGCAATATTTTGTCTTGTTTTGAAATGATCACTCAAAACAATTTTTTCCTTTTGAATTTCTCACTGGCAAAGTTTTGTGTGTGCATGTAAATATAGCTGACATTCTCTTGCCAAAAATTAGGTTTGACAAAACTGTATTTTTTGGCAAAAACTCTTTCCTCCTGAAATTTCCGTAAGCCTTAACTTTAAGAAATAGATATGTTTAAAGAGAAGGGAGAGTAGAAAACCAAGAGATTCTGGGCTAGACACCAGGATAGCAAAGGTGCTGGGTCAGCTGGAGAGTAGAGTAAAAAAATCCATCATCAGAAAGGCTCACTGCTGAAAAGAGCCGTTGATGAATTGTGCGTCAGCGAGTATCTTCAGCTATGAACCTTGGTCATGTGTGAATGTCTGGGTGTGGGAGGGTTGTGAATGAAGGATTGTTCATGAAGGCACAATAAATGTTGCTGATGAATTTTTACCACGAAGCACATATAGGCATGGTTATAACAAAGTTTTATAACAAAAGATTGTTATTCCTTTTCCCATGCCCAGCTATAAGTGCTTTCCCACCTACCAAGACAAATGCCATGGTAAGAAAGGCGCTGATAATGTCACATGCAGACAGGCTATTATTTATGTAACAGGGATCACCATAAAATCGAACAATCCAACAGAAAGCCAAATGAAAGTTCATCGCACTGGGCTCCAAATCAGGCATCCAGCCATAATCAATGCTTGCTGAAGTTGTCAGAAATGCTGCACTAGACAGTGACTTAATATGTCCCTGCCCCCATGGCAGGGAGGTTGGAACTCAATGATCTTCAGGTCCTTTCCAACCTAAACCATTCTATGATTCTGTGATTCTAATATCTGGAGGAGCCACTTCAGCATCATCAAACAGAAGGTACTCGCGCTGCCTACTCCTAGACACCAATCCTTGGTGTCCTGAAGAAATTTCTGGAGGAATCCACTGCTCTTTCCTATCTGTGAAACTTAGCTTGGCATGTAGGTGCTCAACTTTACAGATCTCAAATGTAAAAGTCACCCTGGCTGGTGACTCTACTCAATAGAAGCACTCCAAAGGACAAGTCCTCTAATCTTAAATGTGATTATTCAGAACTCCTCTTTCTCCATTGACTATGGACCAAAATGAACCAAAGATGAACAGCTCAGATGGAGACATCGATCTTTCATTTAAGCAATATAAATTCCCTTAGGTTCCTTCAGTGTGGTACCTAAAGTAGTCTAAGAAAAATATGTAAATATCCCTCTATAGAGTTAATCAAAATCTATAGACCAAATGGGGATAAATGTCTCTCCATAAAATACAGGCAGACGGTTTAATGGGGAATTTTACCACACAACAATCTGAAGAAGATTGTAGGAGGTTAAGGTACTATTCAGCAGTCTGCTATGAGTTTCTGTCTGCCTCAGTTCCTCTGCTGCAAGCAACATCCTCCCCTCATCCAGTATGACCATCTTGCTTTCACAACTAAGTCAACAAAGGGCTTGAACAGGCTCATCAGCCTTAGAAGTGTTCGGCTCGTGTCCCGCCATCTCAGCACACAGGTGGTGTGAGATTGCATCAGTCTGAAATACTTCACAGAAATATCCCTTGCAAAGACAGAGGCATTTGTGGAAAAATCTTGATTACATTCTCTTCTGTTCTTGTTAGACCATGTAATACCATCCCATTGACACTTGCTCATTTGAACATGGCCTGCTCCTGTGAAGAAGAACAGAGCATGTGACTATAAGTGTCACAGTCGATGTCCTATAAGTGCAAAAGGAGTAGAGACAAAGTCCTTTCTATGGAGTCACTAAACATTTGTGCACTTCTTACACAAACATACACACACAGACCCATCCACAGGGGGCATCATCACTCAAGCAGTGTGTCCCATCAGTCTCTTATTTCCCTAAAGCTTTTCGTTATCATCCATATATTATATGCTAACAAGCGGCTGATTTTTCCTTTACCAAATATGAGACCTTCATAATAGAATGAAAACCACTTCTCTCTTGGTACAAGAACACTTTGCCAATGCACAAACAAGTCAAGGCTTCAAAACAAGATATTTTAGATATAGGGTCCTACTTGGGCATGATTTTCAAATGTGTCTTACACCCAGTAATTCCTGCATTGACAGGATATGCTATATACCCACCAGATTTACAAAGCTGACCAGCTTTTGTTGGGGAAGTAAATGGGGATTTAGGAGCTTAATTTTTACCTCCCTTTTTCCTAATTGTAGTTCTGATACTTAAGCTATATAATTACATTGTATTACTAAGCCATTTCATTCAGCTAGCAAAGTCTCCAACTGATCATCAGGAGTGATCGTGGGGGCTGCTTACACGAACATGACACTGAAAGCACCTTGCATTATCACAAGACTCCCTGTTAATAACACACAGCTTGTTTCTACAGCCGGGGGCTGCCAGGTAGCGTCTACACAGCACTGAAATGCCTGGGAAAGGAATAGGTGAGGTTTGGCCATGATGTCCGGCTCATTGCTCAGTTCCTTGTTAATGATAGGCATTAACCCTGGACTGCAGAAAGTTGTTAGTGAGTCACTTTCCAGAACAGAGCTGCAGCTTAAATAAAATTGTAGTAAGGCTTTCATGGATTTGTGGAAAGTAACTTATGAGATGATATATACTCATGAGACACACCACTGTAGACTTAGCCAATGGAGTAGCTTTCAACATACGTTCTACAGGGCATACAGGAACTACACCCAAGGAGGTGGCAAAAGAAAAGCTGACTAACGAAGGAAAACCTGTTGTCAGAAGCTTAACTTTGCAAGACAGCAATCCACATCCTCATTGGAAAAAAAAAAAAAAAAACACAAAAACCACAACACAACAAAGCCACAAACAAACCATGGTTGAAAATCACTGGCAAATTTACCAAAACTGACTCAAGAATGACTGTTTACTTTCCTCATGCATAAGGAGCTCCTCCACAAGAAGCCATGGGAACCACCTACACCATGCCTTTAGGAGGTAGAGATAAATTTCCTGTTCATGCTCATAGACATACATGCCTGTACAGCAATGTGGTAACAGTGAATTAGACCCACCATAGCTTGGTGAACACGCAAGGAAGCATTCAGCATTCCTCCAAGCACATCTCTCATATGAGGAAAGGCTTAGGGACTTGGGTCTCTTTAGTCTAGAGAAAAGAAGATTGAGGGGGGATCTTATTAATACTTACAAATACTTAACGGGAGGATGCCAGGGGGATGGGAGCAGTCTTTTTTCAGTGGTGCCCAGTGATAGGACGAGGGGTAATGGGCACAAGCTTGAACATAGGAAGTTCCATCTTAACATGAGGAGGAACTTCTTTACCTTGAGGGTAGTGGAGCACTGGACCAGGCTGCCCAGAGAGGTTGTGGAGTCTCCCACTCTGGAGACATTCAAAACCCGCCTGGATGCTGTCCTGTGCAACCTGTTGTTGGTGACCCTGCTCTGGCAGGGGGGGTGGACTAGATGATCTCCAGAGGTCCCTTCCAACCCTGACCATTCTGTGATTCTGTGATTCTGTGATTCTGATGCTGCACCAGCATATATACACTTCAGGAACCATTTGTTTCAAATACATCAGGTTGTCCAGGAAAGGCCCCAAAGCAGATCAGCTGTGCAAACCTCCTTTCAGCATAGAAAGTAAAATACATATCTTTTATAAAACTGTGGACTCACCCGACCAGAGTTTTCATGTTGGGGCTCATCTGCTCTGGCTCCTGGCAGTGTTCTGGTTCTCCACACTTTATATTGCTATGGAGGAAAGCCAAATTCTGGATTCAGCTGCCAAAAGGAAAACTAAGCTTTGGGGCACAACTCTAAGGTGGGAAGCATGGTTGTATCTGCAACTCTACATGTTTAATCTCGTTATATGGGCCATGGTCAAGCTTTGCAGCAGAGTGCAGAGTAGTCTAAACAGAGAGCTGGTAGGGATTGTTTATTGGGTCCACAGACTTGTGAGTAATGGAGCAAGGTGTTACATGATAAATTTTTAAATTCTGTTCTGCTAATGTCAGGTTATTAGGTTATTTTATTTTAATTTTGAAGACCACTAAAGCACTTGCTATGCTGGTTAGGATGTTATTATTCACTTTGAGGCTGTAAGTGATGTCTTCTGCTGGTCTTCTTGCATAAAACTGTATCTCAGCTAAGGATCATAAGGATGTGTAAGTAAAAAGGGACAAAACCACACTGGAACTATATAAACACATATTTAAAAATTACATTGTTAAAATAACAAAAATACAGGACCAAATTCAGTTCTAGCAGTATGTACATATCTCTTGATATCAATGAAATTGAGGCCATTAACACCAGCAGAACATGTGATCTATAACTATAAGTTCTGTTCACACCAGAAGAGTTCCAGGAGGCAAATGTTTTACTTGGTAAAACAATATGCGGTGTCTGATTACGCACCCAAATTCAAAACATGAGATTGCCATATCCATGATATGTAAGTTTGCAAGGCATCCAAAGGGTACTCAAATATATAATTCACAAAAATGAACATTCTTTAACAAATAGGTGCTCAATACTTCTCAAACCCAACCCAACAGATTAATTTACAAAGACTGCATTTCTTTGTCACTTTCTTGACCTTTAAAGTAAAGCTAAATTCCCATTAGTTTAGTCATGAAGTCCATAACTCTTGTAGGTACTGCAGTGTGCAACACATTATCATTTTACAATGTTCTTCCTGATTTGCAGCACAAAACATGCACTCCTTATGGGAATTTGTTGGCAGGCATTTAGGGCAGCTGGAAGTGATCATGAAGTGCAATTACTGTCTGTGCATATCCACATCTGGAAAACAGTTCTTTGCAGATTTTAAAATAGCCCTAATGAAGAATGGAACCTTGTACTTGAATAGATGGAAAGGGTGAAGGGGTCTCAACGCCAAATTTGTTAGAGAGCTAGAATGAAAAGAACACACTGTACAGAAATAGAAAATAATTAACGGAAAATTAATTATTGTCAGAAATGTTTGCAATCATTCTTCATGGACGGAGAAATATCATTCTTGGACAGGGGTGAAGGGAAGTTCTCCATTAAATAAAATATTTAACATTTGCCAATAAAGATTTAACAGTGATGATATTGGCTGAGTGAAGTATGTTAGGTGATATTATCTCACGAAGTCTCGTGGCCAGGGAGACACCAGTTGGTGTGAGAACTGCTAAGAGGTTTACTGAAAAAGGTCTAGGGGCAAAATGGAGGCAACCCAAGAAATACCAGCATTATTGTTAAGAGGTTGCAACAATGGGTTCCTTGTGATGGGAGCTGCTACATGACGTGCTGGGTCCAGCCCTTTCATTGCCTCAGATAATCTCCTGTGTGTACACTCACATAAACTTCACGGTATTTATTACTACCTCTCTGTGATCTTGGCCAAACTGGCTGCATTTCTAGTTGCTTTAGGATGATGGAGAGCTGAGGATGGTCACTTTGTAAAATGCTGCAGGTATCTGTAAATTAACATGCACAAGAACCCTCATCTGGAAATGACCCCAGTTCAGTCACGCTGGGCTCAATTATTCTCACAGTATTGATGTCATTCAACTTGAGCTCAAAGCAGAGGATGCCACTGCTCCTCAGCACCTCCAAAATTTGGGCAAATTAAACATAAAGTACGCAAAGCAGAACACAGAGTAATTAAGACACACATTTCCCACATTTAAATGTATTCCAAAATCTCTTAAAAATTGGTTATGGAACTACCTAAAGCTTTCTCTTTTGCTCCTCCCTAGAATAAGCAATCTCTTTTTCTCCTTTATGCGATCGATACTCCGGTTTTAAACCTTCCCCATGCACCCTTTGGGATGAGGCATAAAGTTATGGCTCCGACGACTCGCAGCTGTTACAGATCTCAGAGCAGCACACTCTTCCTGCAGTCTCTCATGCAGGAAATCATCCCGCCAGCTGAAATCTGCCACACAGTTTCTCTGCATTCCTCCCTCCCTATATTTAGTTATTGATGCTGCTAAAAAGCTTCTGCTTTCCACCCTGCAGGTAGGCACACCATTTTGTCCGAGTCTAATAAACTGGATGTGCAATTTGCAAAATTTATTTTGACTCCTTCCAGTTGAAACAATCTTTAACAAATGCACTTGGGCAATTCGGGTTCTCCCCTTTTTTCTTGGAAGACCTGCCTAAATCACTGAGTTTCACGCATTTCAACAGAAGCTGGATCATGTCCTATGTGAGCATTTCTATACTTAGGATATTAATTACTATTATTAAGCTAAACTATACAAGTTGTTAACACAAATATAAACAGACCTCGATGAATATAAAAGATTATAATGGCAAAGGTTTTGCAACCATGCTAAGAGGTTTCCTTTTTTCCCTGAGGGAGGAAAACTAAAGCAACAAAAGCTTTGGTGGGGTGGTAAAAAATTGAAGGCTAGCAAAGCCAGAATGGCTCAAGTGGGAATAGTGAATTTCTGCTGTCTTGAACTAATCTTGTGACCCACACGGGAGCAGGCTGGCTGGGTCACCATGCAGGATGCTATCTTATCTACATTACAAGCACACCACACACCACAGCTGACATGCTGCTCGGAGCAGGGAATGGCCCCAGATTTCCTCACCAACTGCAACCTCCAGATGGCTTTTCTGCATGGTGGGGCAAAAAGGAAAAGAATAAGCTGTTTCTAAAGCAGGTTGTGATTTTATTCATCACCCCAAGCCTACAGGGACAGCTCAGCTTGGTGCTCCCAAGGCATGGGCAGGACCTTGCCTGTAAAGCAGTGCTGGGCAGTGGGTATTTCTGCCACGGCGGCTCTCCGAGATACTCTTTGTGCAGCCAGATTTCATCAGAACAAAGCCAACGCTGATGCAAGGCTAGGCCTCTCTAATGATGTTTTTATTATGTGTAAACACTGGGCTAAGCATAGCCATATTAAGTGGATTTTTCATTGGGAGCATCTGTCCCTACATTAGCATCACAGTGAACACGAGGTTTCATAGGGTAATTCTTGCAGCAAGCCAATAATTTCTGGTAGAAGCTGGAGGATCTCAGGGAATGCTTTGAGGGCTTTACTTGCAATGATCCTGAAGTCATCTATTGTCCTGGGAATCTCTGCCATGAAATAACCCAGCTGGCTTCCCTGGGTGTTGCGTGCACAGGGCACCCTTGTCCTCTCAACTAGATCCATGGGACACAGGAGGGAGAAGAACTAAAATCTCCGTTCGTGGTCTGCCTGCTGTGGGTAAAGTTTGCTTTCAGGTACATCTTAGGCAAAAGAGCATTATTATTATTATTATTATTATTATTAATTCTCATAGCAGGACCTAGAGTGAGCCAACAGATGCAAAAATGAAAAGCATCTCCCTTGTAAGCATTCACAATATGAAAATATAGAAAATGATAAGCAGCAAAGTATTACTGTCAATAGTGCCATGCTTGCATTTTCTCTGAAAGTAGCTTTACATTAGAAAATTGGTGTTTTAGTGAAGTCTAAGTTTGTAATTAACACTAGCTTCTTTTCCACAGAGATTTTTTTATTACTTTTATACTAGAAAGACTATCATCACAAAATAGCCAAAATATTATTGGCTAAAGAAGAAGTGTCATGAAGGCCTCAGGGGTGAATTTTGCTGCCTGCAGTGACATTCTCACCTGGAAATCGGACTCATCAGCAAGACTACATCTCCCCTAACACTTCACTGTCTGAGATTTCCCAAATGTTCAACTTTCCTTCAATAAGAAAAGAAACCATGATGTATTACAGAAGGTTTAGCAGCAAACTCCAATTTCCCTGTGGCACAATATTCAAAATATTTTGGGGACTGAATTAATTTAAAATGAGATGTTAGATGGAAAATCATATCAAAACTGAAATCCCACATCTGCACCCCCACCCTGGAAATTTATGCAGAAAAAAAATTCTGTCCAGAGTTAGTTTTCCCACTTCTCAGATGGAAAGAAAAGCATAACTAAATTAGATGCATTTTCCAATAAATACATACTGAGCCTGTGGCAAGGTATAAACTTAACATAAACACATCATTCCTAGCGCTACACAGATTTCTCTCTGCTGGAAGCAAGAGTACAATTACACATAGGCCTCCAGACAGCTGGTCTGCAGTAGGAATTTTTCAACACTTTGAATTTGAGATAGATGAGAAAAAGAAAAAGCATCTATGACACAAACCTGGTGGGAGAAGTTTTGCCTGTGGGAGTTGATGAATATTCAAATCACAGCTTCCATGAAATACCATAGCACCTTAGTCAAATAGAGTTTGTAACAAAATCATTCCTCAACCATTTTGGGTCTGGTCCACAAATCAAAGTGTTTCAGTTCAAAACAACAAAAATAAAAAGTACAATATAATTTTTCCCTAATTAAAATACAATACTTGAGCAAATCATTATTTTTTTTCTCAAATCCCTATCTTTTCCAAAGCCAGTGTTCAGTGTAATTTACATTGTCTGTCTTCATTTTGCAAACAAGGATCTTTAGCCATATGCAGGTTAAAAAATTTGCCTCATGCCATTAGTCCTAATTAGTCCTCACACATGCTCACACTGTCTCCTCTCTCCTGTCCTGTGGCAGCGAGTCCCATAGTTTATCCTTGCACTGAAAGAGAAAGACTCACACTAATGAATACAGCCTGACAAATGCTTGAGGAGAAATTAATTTATTTTATCAAGGATTTTGCCTTCTTGTACAGAAGGTGTAAACACTAATAAATTAGCAGTCATGAAATTAATGATGACTGTAAATTACTGAGGGACTTACTTAACTCCTTCTACTGAATGTATCCTGAACAATAAAAGAGGAAAATGTATTTGGAGATAAGGAAGACCTCATAAAAATAGTAAATTAAATTAGGGACTTCAGGAAATTCTGGAACAAATATATCAGTAGGTCCATGTGATAAGAAGTAGTTAAAAACAGAATTGCTCCCAGTCTTTTGTGATGATCCCCAGTGCACAGTGACCAGTATTTCTCATGAGTCACAGGATCAGAGCTGGGCTGGAAACACAGTGAAAATATTCAAACACATAAAGGAAAAACAACATTGCCTGTTATCCCCCTTTTTAGGTCCTGGGCAGGGATGTAGTACAGTGTGTGAACAAGTCAGGGGTAACAATCAAAAGCCATGGGCTCATTATAAGCATAATAGATAAAAGCTGTCATGTAGGGAATTGTCGTTGTAGAGACGGACACGACACTCAATATCCAGTTACAGCAATCGTCCTCCGTTATTTTACAAGCAGTGCTCTTTTATATCCTCTTAGCTGGTTGCTTATCTGTGCATATATTCTAACATTCTACTTTTGCCCAATCCACTCTCACATCACACACCATTCAGCCAATACAATTGTTGATCACGCGCTGTTCATGCTCTGGGAAAAGCCAGGATGTTTGCCACCCCTTATCTTGTTTGCTCGGATCTTCTCAGGATTCTTCTGTCTCCTCAAGGGTACACGGGTATCTGTTCAGGGTCAGTGTTAAACTTGTATTTTGATCCCTCGGACCAGCCGAGGTCTCCCACAGGGAATAAGACCCTCCTAATAATAAGAGCACTTTGCATGTTCAAAGGCACCTTGAGAAGTGGGAGAAGGGTCTGTGTTGGTACCCACATTTTGCAAATAGAGAAAATAAGACCCTGAAGCCCATTTTCATTTCAACAAACTTCCAGTTGCTCAAACAGTTGTGTTGGGGCTGGGTTCTCCTAAGCCAAGAGCAGCTAAAAGCCCCCCTCAGTCATAATTCACATCCTATGCCACTCAATTTCCCCTCCAGACAGTAAAGCAATGGCAAATTGAAGGTGTAGATACCAGCCGTGACTACTGTCAGCTTGGAGGTCTTTCACCCTTGTCCCTGCATCTGTCATCCCTGGGGACCAAATCCTGCTCTGGCTCATTGGGGAAGGAGACCTGGACACAGTCATCTCTGACAGCCCAAGCGGGACCCTTGTGGAAAGAAACTAATTTTTCTGGAGCTCTGAGACTATTTTTTTCTCTCCATGAAGGAATGGGAGAGGGATGCCAAGGGACTTCAGATCCAGCCCCTCAAACACTAGGAAGCAGCCAAGGAGTCCACCCAAAGCTATGCAACTTTTCCCAAATGCTACCCCTTCCTAATTCCGCTTTCTAAGAGATTTGCTTACAGTATCTCTGGCTTCCTTCACCCCACCTGCCAGTCAATCAGAGCTAAATGGCAAATGTCTTTGCCATCATCCATGACAGGCATGCTATAAAAAGCAGCTGTCTTCCTGACAAACTGTGCTCTCTGAAAGTCCTGTCTTCAACTTTACTGTAATTTGCAGTCTTCCTTTAATTTTATTTTTAACACTCTCTCCCCCCAGAGGTCTGTTTGTATCCCTGGGATCACTCTGTGGCAAGGGCATCCCAAAGGAGCATGCTCCCCTCCACAATGCCCTGCAGGAGCAAAGATGGGTGGGAATATCTGAATCCCTGCAGACCCAGGGATAAACCGAGCAGTACAATAATCCCATGGTCTGCTTAAATCATCTTGGGAGGGAGATGCTTACAGGGGGACTCCTCTATGACAGGTCCCATCACCACCATGCTCCATACACTTGAGGGATGGCTTAAGGCATCCTTGCACCGTGCCTTTCCCCGTGGGTGCTGACACCATGAACAGGCAGCACAAGTCAGAGCAGGTTTGGAGTTGCCCATGGTGACTTTGGGGACCAGCTATAAGGAGAGCTGAGCAGTGATTACTCAAGCATGGTCATGTACCATGGTACCTGCAATGCAGGTCCTCTCCTGCTCATGGGCACATTTCTCATTTGATGCTGAGACTTGTGGGCAGAAAAATGCTGTAAGCAAAAAAAAAAAAGCTGTTGACTTTTTGACAGAAAATTGCATATTCTGTACTGTTTTCCAGAGGAGTAACATTGTGGGGATTTATAAGGCATCTGCCTATTTCCAAAATTACTTGGTTGGAAAAGGATTTGCTTAGAGCAAAAGGGTAGTTTTTCTCCTCCCCTTCCCACTGTAAAAAGTTTCCAGCTGGCTACATTGGGGCTGCTCAGCTTTTCATCTCCCCCCAGCACAGAGAAGTATGGCCAGATCCCACCCTGTCCACCACCCTCAGACCAGACACGACCAGTGCATGTGCTCCCCCCAATTGCTTTTTCTGAATTTAGCACTCTTCAGCATGCCTCTTGCTGAACCATCAGGAGCTCTGGGAGGAAAGAAAAGCGCGTTTTTTTCAGATGAAGTTAGCCCAGGATCCCACCACTGTTCCTCCCTTCTCCTATAATTACCCAGTCCTGTTTTCATCCCCACTCAGTCTTCACCAGTGAGTCACCTGTGATGTCTCCTGCAAGACATCGCTGTCAGCACTGGTGAATTTTGCAGCAAACATAGCATTTTATCCTCCCTCATGAACCCAGTCCATCCTGCTTGCTTTGAACTTACAGTTTGATTCTGAAAAAGGATTTTTCAGAGAAAATGTCCATATTGACTACCTTGCTTATCTGACCTCTACGAGAGACACTCTTCTGTGTTGCTGAGCAGCAAAGGTATTTTTAGCCTGGCTGTCAGCCCCATAAATCGTTCAGAATTCAGACTTTGTTTTTCCTGTCTCGCTCGTTGCCACCAATAAAATTTTTGCAACCAGAGGCACGCTCACAGCGTGAAGCGTTAGCCACAAGAGAGTCCAGCCCTTATTCCCAGGGACACGTCAGCTCTGCAGTGATACCAAGCAAAACACAGCAAACCTGCCTTTGTTTGCACACAAGAAGATAGGACTGAAATACAAAACCATGTATATAACACACAGATAAAATGGGACTAACAGTAAAAAGGATTCACTTTTAATTCTTCCTTTTCAGGATTAGCTCTGTCAAATTTCCCAGTGTTTATGCACGTAGAAAAGGTATTGAAACTTCAAGGGTGAATCCAACCTAGAAATATTTGATGATGGAGTTTAAAATACTGCTGAGGCAAGTCCATACTTGGGTGACATGCTTTCAGAGGATTTCTTTCTGATATGGGATATTAAAAGTACGTGTGGAGTCAAGAAAATTTACTATGTGCTGAGAGTTTGGTATGCCAGACAGGCTTTACCAGTTTATTTGAGCTGTGTCTTTGCCATGTGGCCTTCACCTACTCTCTCTTCTTCCCTGTTAATTCCTACAGTCACTTGCAGAGACTTTATTGGGAACCTAAATTAACTCAAACAATAATAGAGTGTCCTGATGTGGACACAAAATTAATCTCATTTAAAACCAAGACCCTGCCCAAAAGCTTGAGAAAGCCTGGTTCTGCAAAGTCTGTAAGCAGATGCTTAAATTCATCCCTATTAAACACAACGCATTAGTGCTTCCCTAAAGATTTTGCAGATTTGGGGCTCCTGCCTGGTTTGTAAATGGTGAGTGGCTTTGATTTTAGTGCGCCAAAGGAGTTTGAAAGCAATTTAATTTTCATAATGAGAATCTTTCTGCCAACAAAAGAAAAGTGGTTCTAAGTAGGTCTTTTTGCTGTCTATTTAAATTAGATTAAATAAGATTATGGTATTATTAGCATTATTAGGGTTATTATTAGGATATTACTATTCGCAGCACTTTTATTGTCACATTCTACAATAAGGAAAGCAAATCTATTAAAATGATTGAACATCAATACATAAGCTCTTAATAATCCAATGGTATCAATGAGTTAATCTTTTAGATTCAGTTGCAAAAGTCATCATTTGCTAGTTAATATCCAGTTGTTCATTAGAAGAGATTCTCTGAAACTCAGCAGCTCTCTAATTATGATACATAGTCATTACATTTCAGTCAACCTATTCTTAGTACAGCCACTGAATGGCATTAAGTTGTTGCTATTTTATTATTATAATTGGCATGTAATAATATCATGACCCAGACCATCACATCAGACTCTTATCGTCACACATTTTAAATCAGGCCAATGAGATGTGTCTAGTACTCAAACTGGGGTTTTTAAGGTACGTGCTGCATAGAGTTGATGGGTACGTTGCATTGTTCATTCCTCCAACTCAGGGCTGAACAGTAAGTCCAGCAGGTCACATAATCATACTATATATCAGAAGAGAAGTAATAGCTGTGCATGAAAATGAAAGAAGGGAGATTTAGATTAGATATTAGGAAGAAATTCTTTACTGTGTGGGTGGTGAGACACTGGAAGAGGTTGCCCAGAGAAGCTGTGGATGCCCCATCCCTGGAGGTGTTCAAGGACAGGTTGTATGGGGCTTTGAGCAACCTGGTCTAGTGGAAGGTGTCCCTGGCCATGGCAGGGGCTTGGAACTAGATGATCTTTAAGGTCCCTTCCAACTCTAACCATTCTGTGATTCTATGATGTATTTGCTGTCTATTAACTACTTGTTGGGAAATCTTAAATTTGCAATCCTCATTTGATAGGTGTAGTCTGATGATGGTGGTAGCATCACAGGAAAAGTCTGATGTGTAAATGTCTGATGTTAAGTGTGCACTTAATTCTGAAAATAGCATTTTACCTTCTTCTTGCCCTTTGCCTCATTCTGTTCTCATGCAGCAAACGGCAGGAGGTCATTTCTTTTGGGACAGGGATTGTCAGGGAAAGGAAAGACCTGAACTGTGTTAACTTCATTTGGAAAACTTGAATTTGGGGGGTGGTCTTTTACAATTACTCAGAATTTTCTGCTCACACTGAAATCAGTGGTAGGACTTCCTTGGACTTCAGCAGTCATGGAGCTGTTCAAAAATAATTGTGTTTTCCAGGATATTTCCAGAAATATTGGAAATAGTTTTCAGTTATTTTAGACTTGCTTTTCTCACAGATTTTTACACTGATCAGAATTTTGCACCTTTGAAAAACTATACGCATTCAGATTCTGTGCCTGCATACATCCATTTCATGTACTTGTGTTGTCCCTTGCTACACAGACAGTGACATGTAGACAAGTTTCAATGACAGTCTGGTTCCACACGTTCAGATAGTCTAGCTTCAGAAAATGCGTATCTCTGATATTGCATCTGGGACTAGGTATGAGGTATCTCTTTTTTTCCAGTGTAACAACCTCCAGATTAAGTTAAATCAAAGTGAATACAATACAGATTCTTTGAAATCGCTGTGTTTATTCCTGCATAAAACTAGTCAGGTATCCTAATAAAGCCCCAGCAAAGGCGGTTTCCACAGTTCAAGGAGGATGGTGATTTTGCACCAGCCTCAAAGTTTAGGCTATTTAGAGTTTAAGTTTAAATTGCAGTTGTTGTTGTATGCATTTAAACTGCGATATCACTTTTTGCAACATGCGTGGGCCAAAACCCCCTGTCATCAGTTCAATTTTGGCTAGAATTTAGATGGAGAGCTTCAGGTTGGCAAAGAGGCTCCTAGGGGAAGGATTTCAGTATACATTTAATATGGAGCGCATGCTTCTGTGCATTGCTGAACAGAGGTGGGTTTAAACACAGAGTTAAATTCTTTGCTGAATGGGACTTAGCTAAGTGAGAATGACTGCAGCTAGATAGGGCTAGTTGTGGACCCAAGGGGGGAAGACATTCACAACTTTGTCTCTTAAATCCTCTGAACTGCTTCAGAACCATTTCTAGAGATTACTTTTCTCTCATTTATCCTGCAGGAGTGCTTACAGCATGATGACTTAAACCATAAAGTACCCCCAGCCCATACTCTCCAGCTGCAAACTGGTGGTTTCTATCCTGCCTTTGCAATCCTTTTATTGCCTATTCAGTCTTTGCAAAGAAATAAACAATCCATTTTTTTTAGAGAAGTGAGATATTAATGTGCATGATAGCTGTTGGAGGACAGGGAATGTCTGTTCTTCACAAAAGAGATCAACACGGGGGGGTGTGAGTGTTGCCATTTGCGAGCAGCCCTATCACCGTTTGCATTACAGTCTCTGGGGTTGGCTGAAACACCTTTGGGACCAGCTGTAGGGCAATCCCACTACTGAGATATTTCCAAAGGAAATACCGACAGCACCTGCAATTCAGAGTCAACAGGGTTAGCAGTCTCCTCTACTGTGACAGGATATTGCATGTCTGCCCAGATCCTTTTTCTCTACTCCATCTCCTTCAGTTCAGTTGCTGGTCTCATTCGGGCAGACAAGATGTTCTGGAGTCCTTCTTAGAACCTTCACTGCCTCCCAGGAATTGTACAGAGGAGGATCACTGAGGTTCTAGTCCCAGTGCAGTCCCCCTGTGTCATGGTTGAGGCCAAATCGGCTGCTGGGAACCTGGGGGACCCCAGATGGGACCAACAGATGATCCCCTCTACCCCTCTTCAAAGAGAGAGGCAGAGGAGGGAAAAAGAGACTTAGGAGTTTAGAAGGAATTAAACTACTTTAACGAAATATTAATAATAAAATAAAAAAGATAAATAAAAAGATAAATAGATTCCTCAGTGCTGTCCATATTTAGAAATGGTAAATTTAATCCTGAAAGGACATTGTCTGGCATTCGGAGTTACTTGGAGGAATTAATTTTGCTTGTGACTAGCTGCATATCTGAGAGGGGGAATATTGAATTCAGCCTGAGGGAGAGCACTGCGTCAGTTCAGCACCTGGATGAGGAAAGACCATTGCATTGCTGGGCACAATGACATCCACCCTGAATGTGTCCTGATGATGAGGGCCATTTGCAGAGTGTTGAAGTGGGGTTGCTTTGTCCATGTGCTATAATCAGTGTTGTCTGTGCACTCAACCTCCTACCAAGGTGCTTCACAAGCTCCATGCATCAATGGATGCCTCTTTCCAGTGCCAACATGGCTGGAGCTGCTGGTGTAGAGGCGACTTCCAATGTGTTTAAGCTGTATATAGCAGGACTCCACATTCTCTGAGAATTGTCCCTAGGAGGAGAAGTGGCACTTACCAGAGTGTTGTGGTTTGGCCTCAGCCATCAACAAAGAACCACGTGGCTGCTCACTCAACCCCCACAGCCATGGGGATGAATCAGAAGAAAAAGGAAAAACTCATGGGTTGAGATAGGGCAGTTTAACGGAACAACAAAAGGGAAGAGGAAACAATAACACCGATAAAGGGATATACAAACAGGATTACAGTACTGCTGCCCACCGCCCAGACCCGGACCACCGCAGCCCACCCCCCAAGCAGAAACTGCCCTCCTCCCCCAGCTAGCTCCCTCTTATAGCCTGGGCATGAGTCACATGGTATGGAATACCTGTGTCCCCTGTCGGCTCCTTGGGGAAATTAACCCCATCCCTGCCGGAACCAGGACATTATCCACCCCTTATTCCATAACATCTATGTCATGCCCAGATCTTACAGTTCCCAGTTAATTACAACGACTTTCTCATGTCTTTTATATATATATGTAGATATATACACATACAGATTTAATTCCCATAGTCTATGGGCCATCCCTCTAAAATGTCCATTGAACTCACTTAGTCCATGATGGTAGGCTCCATCTGTGAGAACAGTCTCTCAGGTCACATGAGATGGTGTGTGGTGCTGGACTGGTGCATGCTGTATTTGGAGCTCGTGGCTGGTGTACCTGGTGCAGCCCATGCCCATGGTCTGCAGGTTGAAGATGTCGATCTCAAGGAAGTTGCTGGGCACCAGCTGCTGAGGTCAGTTCTTATTACATCATTACTGCACTTTACTCAGTCTCATCAAAGTCCAGCTGTCATTGATTTGGGTGATTCTTCTGTAGTACCACTGATAGCAATTATAATAATAATGACATACAACAGCAAAGTTATTTAACATTTAACACCGTAAAATTCTATTCATTGGCTATTCTCACCCAGAATCAGATCCCCATGAGGTACGCATCGGACCTCCCCATCTTCTCGCATCACCCACCAAGTGCATCCGGGTCCTTGTGCAAAAGCAATCCCACTGATGGGTTTGCCTTTGCCTGAGGCAGGGCTAACCCAGACTGTCTTCCCTAACATATTCTTCATGTGCACTACAGGGACTTTATCCCCTTCTACTGTATGTGGAAGTTTTGATTGGGCAGGGCCAGCTCGATTGGCAGATCCCCTGGTGTTAACTAACCAGGTGGCTTTTGCTAAATGT
>NW_009647279.1:351-972 GCF_000708025.1 Charadrius vociferus | reverse complement strand
GTATCAAGCTCCCGAGATGACAATCACGACACCGGCTGGCACTGGGGCAGTCCCAGGCTGGACTCAGTGACGGACCGGAACTGGATTCCGGATCTGCATTCAGGATCAGGATCGCAGGCAGACGAACAGAGTCCTCCTCAGACGTCGGCCATTGCAGGAAGAGAGAGAGATGACCTTTCAGTCATACAAAAGTTTAAGTCAAGTTAGTTAATGATTGTAGGATCTCATCTCAGGGCAGGAAAGATGGTACGAAATTAATTCTGGTTTGTGCCCTTTGGGTAGCATGTTCATCTTGAAGAGCTTGCTGGAAGCCACTTGATGAAGCTAGCTCAGGTCTCATTACCAATGTGTTATTCTGAAATACACTTATTGAACACTGTTAGTATTATGTAGTGATCAGTATCATACAGCTCAGGATTGAGTATTCTCACCAAGGGTTAAATTCCCTTGGGGTACACATTGCACTTCTCCATCCTTCAGCATCACCCACCAAGTACATCCAGGTCCTTGGGCAAAAACAGTCCCACGAATGGGTTTGCTTTTGCCTGAAGCAGGAAAAACCCAAACAGTTTTCCCTAACAAATTCCTTTCATGCACCACAGGGACTTTATCCCCTTCTAC
>NW_009647279.1:0-280 GCF_000708025.1 Charadrius vociferus | reverse complement strand
TTAACTAACCAGGTGGCTTGTTCTAAATGCTTGTCCCAATTTTTAAAGGTTCCACCTCCTATAGCTTTTAGGGTGGTTTTTAACAGTCCATTGTATCGCTCAGCTGGTGCATTATAGGGGATATGATATATCCACTCAATGCCATGTTCTTTTGCCCAACTACTTATAAGATTGTTTTTAAAATGAGTCCCATTGTCTAACTCAATTCTCTCTGGAGTGCCATGTCGCCACAAGACTAGCTTTTCAAGGCTCGGGATGGTATTCCGGGCAGTGGCATGAG
>NW_009647278.1:2698-2929 GCF_000708025.1 Charadrius vociferus | reverse complement strand
GTGTGGCTACCATAACTGTGTTGTGGTAGAGAGGGGAACACAGGGATTCCACGACTGTGGTGTCGGGGAAGAAAGAAAGAAAGAAAGAAAGAAAGAAAGAAAGAAAGAAAGAAAGAAAGAAAGAAAGAAAGAAAGAAAGAAAGAAAGAAAGAAAGAAAGAAAGAAAGAAAGAAAGAAAGAAAGAAAGAAAGAAAGAAAGAAAGAAAGAAAGAAAGAAAGAAAGAAAGAAAG
>NW_009647278.1:0-1534 GCF_000708025.1 Charadrius vociferus | reverse complement strand
AGAAAGAAAAAGAAAGAGAGAGAATCCAGCCTCGGTGTTTCTCAGCATGTGGAGCATGAAATCTGGTGTTTCCTGTCTGATCCAGAGCCCAGGTCCAGAATTTTCCCAGTGCCCGCGCAGCCCAGGTTCAGCAAGTTGGTGGCCCCAGATGTGGGCAGTGCCGGCACCAGAACTCCAGATGCAGCAGTTTGCCCTCAGTGGTAGCAGCCAGATGCGGCAATTCCCTGGTGCTGGGGCACACGGGGGCGCTGGCTGAGCAGGAAAGGCGCTGAGCCTGAGGCAGGAGCTTTTCTGGGCTGCTGCAAGGCACTCCTCAAGTTGTTTTTGCTGCAGATGTGCCTGAGGAATGGTCATTGCTTGCAGTCTCAGGTGCTCTGTGTGTTGAGGTGAAATTAGGGAGGGTGGGAGCAGCTCTGCTGGGGGCAGAGTGTTTTTGTGCTTTTGAATGAAATAACTGCCAGTTCTGGGCACAGCTCTAATTCCCTGGTGCTGGGGCACACGGAGGCGCTGGCTGAGCAGGAAAGGCGCTGAGCCTGAGGCAGGAGTTTTCTGGGCTGCTGCAAGGCACTCCTCAAGTTGTTTTTGCTGCAGATGTGCCTGAGGAATGGTCATTGCTTGCAGTCTCAGGTGCTCTGTGTGTTGAGGTGAAATTAGGGAGGGTGGGAGCAGCTCTGCTGGGGGCAGAGTGTTTTTGTGCTTTTTAATGAAAAACCTGCCAGCTCTGGGCACAGCTCTGGTAACTGTATCTGAGCCTCATCTGTGGCACTGTGGGGGAGGCCAAGAAGCCCTACCCTGAGCTGTGTGCAGAGGAGAAAAGCTGCGGCCAGGCCGGCAGAGGCTCAGTGGCCACTCAGTGGTATTGAGTGGACGCAGCTCTGGACACTAGGCATTGAGCGTCTCCTGGCAGGGAAGGTTGGGGCTGCATGCGCTGTGGTGTCACAGAGACGGGAAGGCTGGGGCTGCCCCCACTGTGCTGTCACAAAGGGAGGAGAGCTGCCGCTAAACAACTATGGTGTCCTAGAGAATGGAACATTGCTGTTGACCCCACCGTGGTGGCATAGAGAGTGGAACACAGGGCTGCCATAGCAGTGATGTCATAGACAGGGGATGTCTGGTGCTACCACTGCTGTGATGTCATAATGAGCAGAAGAGTGGGGCTGCGACCAGTGGGATGTCACAAAGGCAGGAGCACTGGTGATGCCACCACTGTGATGTCATAGAGAGGGGAAGAGTGTGGCTGCCATCACTGTGTTGTCATAGAGAGGGGAACACAGGGGTTGCCACCACTGTGATGTCATAGACAGAGGAACACAGGGATTCCCCCACTGTGATGTCATCAAGAAGGGAACAATGGGGCTGCAACCACTGTGTTGTCATAGAGAGGGGAACACAGGGGTTGCCACCACTGTGATGTCATAGACAGAGGAACACAGGGATTCCACCACTGTGATGTCAAAGTCAGGGGAACGCTGGTGCTACCACTACTGTGATGTCCTAGAGAGGGGAACTGTGTGGCTACCATAACTGTGTTGTG
>NW_009647277.1:44755-45063 GCF_000708025.1 Charadrius vociferus | reverse complement strand
TTCCAGTTATGTTCATCAGTGGGGGTACGCTTTCTTGGACCTTTTCTTTCCTTTTCTGGCTGTCATCCCTATAGAAGCCCTTCTTGTTATTCTTTGGGTTCCTTGCCAAGTTCAGTTCCAGCTGTGCCTTGGCCTTCTTGACCCCATCCCTACACAACCAGGCAGCATCCCTATATTCTTTCCAAGATACCTGTCCCTGCTTCCAGAATACAGAATACAGAATGGTTAGGGTTGGAAGGGACCTCTGGAGATCATCTAGTCCAACCCCCCTGCCAGAGCAGGGTCACCTACAACAGGTTGCACAGGAC
>NW_009647277.1:39801-41219 GCF_000708025.1 Charadrius vociferus | reverse complement strand
AGATAATAAGAAGAGATTCTTTCAGTATATCAATAGAAAAAGGAAGACTAGGGAAAATGTAGGCCCACTGATGAATGAGATGGGTGCCCTAGTAGTGGAAGACACAGAGAAGGCCGAGATACTGAATGCCTTCTTTTCTTCGGTCTTCACTGCTAAAGCTGTCCCTCATGAATCCCAAACCCTGGAGGCAAGGGGGAAGGTCTGGAGAGAGGAAGATTTTCTCCCAGTTGAGGAGGACCAGGTCAGAGACCACTTGGCCAAGCTGGATCAATTTGTATTGAGAGCTGGCTGTGTGACAGAACTCAGAGGGTTGTGATTAATGGAGCGGTGTTAAGTTGGAGGCCTGTAACCAGTGGTGTCCCCCAGGGGTCAATACTCGGTCCAATCTTGTTCAATATATTCATCAATGACCTGGATGAGGGGACAGAGCGTATCCTCAGCAAGTTCGCTGATGATACCAAACTGGGAGGGATGGCTGACACTCCAGAGGGCCACGCTTCCATCCAGTGTGACCTGGACAGGCTGGAAGGCTGGGCAGGGAACGTAATGAGGTTCAACAAGAGCAAGTGCAGGGTCCTGCACCTGGGGAGGAAGAATGCTAAGCACCAGTATAGGTTAGGGGTTGACCTGCTGGGAAGCAGTTCTGAGGAGAAGGATCTGGGGGGCCTGGTAGATAGTAAATTATCCATGAGCCAGCAGTGTCAGGAATAGTGTGGTGAGCAGGACTATGGAAGTGATCATCCCCCTGTACTTGGCACTGGTGAGGCCCCACCTCGAGTACTGTGTTCAGTTTTGGGCCCCTCACTACAAGAAGGACATTGAGGTGTTGGAGCGTGTCCAGAGAAGGGCTACAAAGTTAGTGAGGGGTCTGGAGGACAAGTCTCATGAGGAACGACTGAGGGAACTGGGGTTGTTTAGCCTGGAGAAGAGGAGGTTTAGGGGAGACCTTATCACCCTCTACAACTACCTGAAAGGAGGTTGTAGAGAGGTAGGGGCTGACCTCTTCTCCCTGGTGACAAGTGATAGGATGAGAGGAAATGGGTTCAAGTTATGTCAGACGCAGTTTAGATGATTAGATATTAGAAAGAATTTTTTCACTGAAAGGGTTATTAAACATTGGAATAGGCTGCCCAGGGAGGTGGTGGTTTCGCCGTCCTTGGAGGTGTTTAAAAAAAGGGTAGATGTACTTGGGGACATGTTTTAGAAGTGGTTTTGTCAGGGTAGGTTAATGGTTGCATTTGATGATCTTAAAGGTCCTTTCTATCCTCAGCGATTCTATGATTCTGTGTGCCCTTTTCTCCAAAAAGGCCAATGGAATCCTGGGCTGTATAGGGAAGAGTGTGGCCAGTAGGTCAAGGAAGGTCATTCTCCCCCTCTACTCTGCCCTGGTGAGGCCACAACTGGAATACTGTGTCCAG
>NW_009647277.1:22423-39728 GCF_000708025.1 Charadrius vociferus | reverse complement strand
TGGAGCATCTCCCTTATGAGGAAAGGCTGAGAGAGCTGCGACTCTTTAGCCTGGAGAAGAGAAGGCTGAGTGGAGGCCTTATTCTTGCTTACAAATATCTAAAGGGTGGGTTGAAGGAGGATGGAGCCAGACTCTTCTCAGTGGTCCCCAGTGACAGGACGAGGGGCAATGGGCACAAGTTGGAACATAGGAAGTTCCGTTCAAATACACGGAAAAACTTCTTTACCGTTAGGGTGACAGAGCACTGGAACAGGCTGCCCAGGGAGGTTGGGGAGTCCCCTTCTCTGGAGATTTTCAAGACCCGCCTGGATGCAGTCCTGAGTAATGTGCTCTAGGCAATCCTGCTTTAGCAGGGGAGTTGGACTAAATGATCTCTAGAGGTCCCTTCCAATTCTGAAAATTCCGTGATATCTGTCTCAAGGTTTTAAATATGGTACTGCTTGGAAGGCGGACGTGAATGTGTGTGATGTGGCTTGAGCTGATGATTGTAGCCAGACAGAATGGTGAAATAGTCTTATTAATTTAAAAAGTAATTGAAGAAAACCCACCAAGGTTGTTGGTATAAGCTTTTGCTGGGGGGAAAACTTACTCTGGTCCGTTCTGTAGTGATGTGTTTCCAAGCATTTACACCTACTAGTTCCTTCTGTGCTTTCACTAGAAGTGTCCTTGGCATTTTTATTGCAGTAGGCTCTCCAAAGCTGCTTTGCAGGTACAACAACTTTCTGAAAGAGCTATCTTCTCATGGAAGGATTGATAATGTGCTCTTAGCTTTTTTAGTTTTACTTGGAATTGAGCATATTCTTTTGCATACCTGTTGTGTCAGTCATACTTCTAACTCTTCAGAAAAGGAACAGCTGCTCTCCAGGTGAAGAGTCAAATCTATGGGCCTTGTTCCCTTTCCCACCTACTCAGTTCCCTGCAACACTGGAAAAGTACTTACAATGTTTTTAAGATTTTTACTATTTTTTTTTATTAGTTTGCATGTGTGCTTATACTTAAAGAACTTCTCAGCATTGTAGGTCACAGGTGGCAGTTTTGTTATATAAAAGAGTGGTCAGTACTTATTAATAGGGTTGAAATTTTTCCTGTTAGGTTTGGTATTCACCCTGTGGCTGGCTGTATGCCTGGTCAGCTGAACGTACTCCTAGCAGAAGCTGGTGTTCCCTATGATATTGTACTGGAAATGGATGAGATCAACTAAGACTTCCCAGGTTAGCATGTGAGCTATAAGTTTCTGGTAGATTGTTTTTGATCTTATTGATTTCTATTTGATTCTTCTGTTTTTACATTGCACAAGGATTTTAAAAATAGAAAGTCTTAAGCCATCTTTGTGTCTGTTGTGGTACCACTGTAGAGGAGCAGAGGTCTTTCTCTTGCAATCTGAGTGCTCTCCCAGTGAGCACAGAGGAATACAAGAAATGGCCTGACTCAAAAGCAAAAAAAAACTGAGAAGCAGACAGGTTAAAGCAAAGGGAAATATTGGATGCAGAAGTACAGAAAAGAGCAGGTATTGAAGGGAGAGGGATTTGAGGGTAGGATAGTTCTACAGAGAGATCTGGACAGCTTGGATCGATGGGCTGAGGCCAAGTGCTGGGTCCTGCACTTGGGTCATAACAAACCCCATGCAGCTCTACAGGTTTGGGGAGGAGTGGCTGGAAAGCTGCTTGGCAGAGAAGGACCTGGGGGTGTTGATTGACATCCCGCTGAATATGAGCCAGCAGTGTTCCCAGGTGGCCAAGAAGGCCAATGGCATCCTGGCCAGTATCAGGAATAGTGTGGTGAGCAGGACTGGGGAAGTGATCGTTCCCCTGTACTTGGCACTAGTAAGGCCCCGCCTCGAGTCTTATGAGGAGCAGTTGAGGGAACGGGGGTGGTTTAGTCTGGAGAAAAGGAGGCTTGGGGGAGACCTTATCGCTCTCTACAACTACCTGAAAGGAGGTTGTAGAGAGGTGGAGGACGACCTCTTCTTGCTAGTAACTAGTGATAGGACAAGAGGAAATGGCCTCAGGTTGCACCAGGTTAGGTTTAGAGAGGATATTAGGAAAAAGTTCTTCACAGAAAGTGTTGTTAAGCATTGGAACAGGCGGCCCAGGGGATTGGTGGAGTCGCCATCCCTGGAGGTATTTAAAAGACGGGTAGACATGGTGCTTAGTGACATGGTTTAGTGGTGGTTTTGGCAGTGTTAGGTTGATGGTTGGACTTGATGATCTTCAAGGTCCCTTGCAACCTAGACAATGCTATGATTCTATGAAATAGGCCTGTGAAACTTGTTTCCTTCAGAACCAAGAAAACTCTTTAATTGCTTGTAGCCTTGAAATAAATGACAAATGCAATGTCTTTTTTTATCGATGTTACTGCTCCATACAGGAAAACTACTGTTATTTCTTTAGGTCAGATGTGTGGATAATTTGACCCTGTTATTTCTTGCAGACCAGTATAGCAATGTATGTAGAACGTCTTGCTTTCCTATATCTTTATTTAAAAATAAGAAAGTTTCTAGTAAAAGGTTTTTCTAAAGAATATTCAAAGGAAAAGTCAGGCACAGAAAGATTTGAAAATGCTGATACTATATATGTATGAAACCACTTTTAAATATCAAAGGATTTAACTTTGTGTGGCAGAGTGGCCTAATGAGCACCTTGAAATGGGGTTCTAGATGCTTGCGGTTTTGCTGGGAGTAGTTGGTAGCACACTTGGACTCTCATATATAACTTGCCTTTATAATTTTGTAAAATAGTTGTGAATGAAATCCCCATAAATATTTATAGAGTACTTACCATAAGGGGTGGTTCTGCCTATAAAGATCACATTTAACACAATTTTACATGAGCCTCAGTGTTCAGGTTTCAGATAATTTTTCATCAGTTTTATTTTCTTTGTCTTGCTGTAGAAACTGACTTGGTCCTTGTAATCGGTGCAAATGATACAGTTAATTCAGCAGCTCAGGAAGATCCAAACTCTATCATAGCTGGAATGCCAGTTCTTGAGGTCTGGAAGTCCAAACAGGTGAGATTAAGTGTTGTGTTAGCACCTACCTATAGATAGCATGCTTTTAAAAATATGGTTTATAGGAGAAGCTAACAAGATTATCTTCTCATGGAAACCAGAAGAGTCTTTTCTGCAAGGTGTTCTGTGGCGGACAGAAAGACATGGACTCCGGCATGCAGGATCAAATTTTTTTATTAAGCAAGCGTGCTCTTTATATACTTTTCTACCAAGGCTAGTAATTTTCTACTTTACTTGTTTACACCATCACGTGCTCTAAAAGATCATGTTCCCACTGAAAAGGGAATCTCTCTTCCCTGTGAGCATCTAGGGAGTAGCTTCACACAACTTTGTCTGCCAGAACAGTGCTGCAGCTGCTTATTCCTCCCTATTAGTTCTACCACACTTAACCCTTCTTTTGCCTCAGTCCCCACAGTGTCCAACAAAACAGTCAGTGCTCTGCAAGTATGACTTTATAATTATTAGCAAGTCCTTTAGTGAGACTAATGTTGACTGCAGTCGAAAAGACCAGTGAAAGTACTTCTGCTCAAAAAATGTGATTAGAACAAATGATGTTCTGCTCATATCAAGTTTCCTTGATGTGAAATCTTTGATTTCTTGTTCTGAATCCAATCTTAGCCTCAGTTCTTCTATGGGTTAACTATTCATTTGTACCCTTTGTGTGATTTTTTTTTTTTGTTTAGTGTTGTTATACTGAGCCATTCAAGTACTCAGTGTCATAGGCACATACATTAATCAGTGTTTTGTCCATAGCTGTGTTGCAATTTGAGAAATAAACATTTACATGTTTAAAGTTGGTACAGCTTCACAGTTTCTCTCCTGAAGGTGCAGTGGTTAACTAATCTGACATTTAATGGCTAAAACTGTCTGAAATTTATTTTAATTTTTTTTTTAATCCCATGTATGAAGTAATACAGAGTAATAGTCTGGAGAAGTACTGGAGAGTGTTGTACCAAGTATTGATGTGAACATTCATCTGAATTGTGGTGTTGACAGGGAATTGGGTTCTTAAAATAGTTTAAAAATGAAAAAGCCTCAAAAAACCAATGTTATAATCGTCAGTGCCCATCTTGCTTTGTCTTTATTGCATGGAATAAAGTAAAAGCATATGAATAGATGTAGTGTTCACAGTCACTTCATCTGACATGTAATATTGTGTTTAACAATAACATGTTTCTGAAACTGGTCCAGATTTAAATTTATCTGGTATATTAAAAATTGAAATACAGTTTTGTAGTGAGCACCTGTCGTGGTTTAGGCCAAATCGGCTACTGGGGACCTGGGGGACCCCAGATGGGACCGACAGATGCTCCCCTCTACCCCTCTTCAGAGAGAGGGGCAGAAAAGGAAAAAGAGACTTGCAAATTTAGAAGGAACTAAACTACTTTAATGAAATATTAATAATAAAATAAAAAAGAAATAATGAAATGTATACAAAACCATATCAAGCTCCCGAGATGACAGTCACGACACCGTCTGGCACTGAGGCAGTCCCAGGCTGGACTCAGTGACGGACGGGAACTGGATTCCGGATCTGCATTCAGGATCGGGATCGCAGGCAGACGAACAGAGTCCTCCTCAGACGTCGGCCATTGAAGGAAGACCCCGCTGACCCTTTGATCCCTCAGCCTTTATACTGAGCATGAGGTAGATGGGATGGAATACCCTCGTTGGTCAGTTTTGGGTCACCTGTCCTGTCCGCTCCTCCTTGCAGGTGGGACCCCACTATGCTTTTCTGCTTCCGACCCTCCAACGGGGCGAATCACAAAGTTGGTTGGCCTTGGTTGTTATAGCAATAAGTATAAGCAAGGTCCTCTCTGCATACCATGCCTGGGCATCAGCTATAGACATAGGTCTTATCACCCTGAGAGAGTGAACATTGTCTGCACAATATGCTGTTAATTTCAGTAGTTAAAAGAGGCTCAGCTAAGAAGCGAAGTTACTGAACAAAACTGGTTCTGTTTTACCTCAAACCAGGACAACCCTATTTTGGCCAGGGATCTCTCTTCCTGTCCCTTCATTTGTAGAGGTTGGTTTTGTGTCATCTTCATTTGAGGGGGAATGATGGTTGGTTTTCACTGTGTCAAACATGGACTCTATATGCAGGTCATTGTAATGAAGAGATCTTTGGGAGTTGGTTATGCAACTGCGGACAATCCAATCTTCTACAAACCAAATACTGCCATGTTGTTGGGAGATGCTAAGAAGACTTATGATGCCCTACAGGCCAAAGTCAGGGAATCATATCAAAGCTAAATACTGATTTATATTCCATTCATGATTGTGACTACAGTTTTGTCACAGAGGTAATGGAAAACAGGAGTTAGAGGAATTTCTTAACTGTTGCAATGCAGCCAGCATTTGGAGAAGACTGCATTGACTCCTAGGAGATGTGGTTCAGTCAGGGATGTAGGCTTTTGTGAAAGGATGGGCACATTAGCCCTTCAAACTAAATCTCCCATGAGACAATGCATTAAAGAACAAAAATGTGCTTTTTAAGGTTAACGTTGAGCTGTAGGAAGCAGGAAGTAATTACTCTGTCATCTTTAGTTATTGGCTTCCTCCTCCTAACTGTCTGTACTTCTATCATAGAAATTCACTAAAAATTACTGTGCCAAAATTGTATTCTGTCTTATCATCAAAGCTGTTATTTTTGTCCATACTGGCCAAAGAACTATTTCATCAAAATTTAAAGCAGGATTGCAAACAGATGCTTACATGATTTGAGATCGTAAACGTAATATTCTGTTAAATCTCTATTAAAAAAAAAAAAAATTGATCTGTTTCTTTTGTGGATTGTATGGATGCTGTGAATCAGGAACACTTTAGGAAAGTTATTTTTCTTTAAAATACAGTTCCACTTTTTTGTGGTGTCCACTTACATTGTGTAAAACAAAACACAGGATTTCGGGGACCTACCAAGTGATCTTCAAGCCTGACAAGGAAATGTACACTTGTACTGCTTAACTGTTTTCAGCAGCTGCTAAATTCTCTATCTTTTCCAGACATTGCCTTTTTAAGTGTCTGAGGAAAAATATGGTCCAGTTCTGCACAGAACACTTTGCATACCTGATCTGTTCACAGAATTTGGACCATAGTGTTTCAGTTTTTGTTCACTTAGACTTTTAACTGTATTTGCTACTTTAAAATTTAGTGATGCTTTCTGAATTAACATTTTTGTGATGCTTGAAAAAGCATTTTTGAACATATTTAAGATGTTGGAATTTATTAGAAATTTTCTAAATAAACTATTGTTTGGACAGCACAGAAACATACCAAACTTAAAATCCAGTGGTTTGATTATTTGACTTCTCCCTAATATAGTTAAAAGCACTGTTAAATTCCCCTAATAAGTTCGGTAAAGAATTAAATTATGACATAGATTGCTGGGGTTTTTTTAAGTGTACTTGAGTGGAATTCAAATATTTGCCTAATAAAATTAATTTATCATGTTTCCATCATGATGTAGCAACTGTCCATGGTGACAAAGGCTAAATAGAAATAGCTGTCCTTGTGTTAAAGCATTCATATCCGGGCAAGACAAACTACTATGAACTAAGTCTTGAAGTTAATCCATCTTGATTGACAGAACAAACTTTTTTTTTTTACACCATGTATTGAGACCTCATTATAAAATATAGTATTTTCACTTAGCTACCTCTGTTTTTATGTGAAAATCACTTAAAACCCAGACTTTGAGCAGGGAATGCATTAAGAAATCTAATAGTGTATGAAAGAAGCTACCCATATTGCAAATCTCTTTTATATAATTTGAAATAGAAATCATCACATATGCATTAATTATATTGTACACTGCAGGAAAATATTTGTAATTAAAACACTGTGGCAGCTATGTTTGTATGTAGCATGTGTGGCCTCTTGATATCATTGTATTCAATTTTTCTTTTAGGTCTGCAAAAAAATAGGAGGGAAATGGGAGAAGTGGAAAGACTAGGAAATGATCCTCTCTCCCCTTCACAACTAAGCAAAAAAGGGATTTGAAAGGATTTAACATTTTAATTTTTGTCTTGTTAAACTTGAAGTATCTAACTGCAGTATGCAATATATCTCTGCTTATGGGTAGTTAATATAAGACAGCTTTTCTTTAAAAAAAATAATAGAGGGGGGATTTTTTTTCCTTTGTATTTGGAAAAAATCATACAGTTATGTTGGATCAGAGGTTATCAGTGTTATCTTTAAAACTGTGCTTTACCATGGAACACCAGGTAATTGTTGAAGTGCTAATAAAAAGTTGATTATTTTTATCAATCACTGTCTCTTTTCTCTCCTGTTGTATTTCCTAAGTAGATAAGTAGTCTGACATTCTTTCTGGGAGTTAGAAGATCAAAATGCCACCAAAGGATGTTGAGATTAAAGAACGTAGTGAAAAGGAATCATAGTGAAATGTGCAATTTTTTTATTTTTAACTTTTTTTGTATTTGAATGGTTCTTTAAAATATTCATTCTAGGTATGACTGATATCACCTGACCTTAGCAACTTTTATATGAGCTCTTCTAAGTAAATGAAGGGGTTTAGACAAATGCTGAGAACAGTTGATCCCAATATGTTTCCTTTTTGACATAGTTCTTCAGTCTTTCTTTTTTAACTTGGCTGAATGCTTCATTTTCCATTGGCTGAGGTGTGAGATGAATCCTATCCTATTGAGCCTGATACCCTATGTTTGCTTCAGTTCTTAGTTCTACAAGGTGGTCAAGTTGATTGTTATGATGATTTCAGTATCTGCCTTCAAAGTAAATGATAAATGAATAATGTTAGCCATCTGATAGTCTGTTCAATTGTATAGTTGCACAAGTCTGACGTGCAACTTGTGTTTTCTTCAAGCTTTGGTCAAGCTGAGACTTGAGGCCTCTCAGAGGCTGCAGCCTGGTGTTGATTCATGAGGTAACTACTCTTTCCTCTTGATTGAGTAGCCCACCTGGGGAGCATATACCCACAGTATATGATTTGTAGTCTGACAAATGGTAAAGCCATAGCCTTTTGTGGATATGACTGCTAGTTTGAAGATTTTACTCCCCCCCACAGCTGCTTATTATCACCCAAGAGGTATTAAATCTACCCTCAAGCAGGGTAGGAAAATCTGTTCTGCTCAGATCATGGTGAAGCAGTGCAGCAAGAACAAATGGAGAAAGGATGGAAAACGCTAATTTCTGTTCACCTGGTGGAACTCTTCTGTGTGTCCACAGCCTCGAGACACCTTGAATCTTTGTTTTTAATAGAAGTTGTTGCATTATTACAGTGGAATTTAGGTTGGAAGGTTCATCTAGAGATAATTTGGTCCAATCTCCTGCTCAAAACAGATCCAGTTAGATTGGATTGCTCCCGGCTTTGATTTGAAGGTCTCCTGGTTGGAGATTCCACAGACTCTCTGTTCCATTGTTTGATTCTTCCCATTGTGAACAAAATTTTTTGATATCTAATTGGAATTTCCTTTCCTGCAACTTGTGTGTATTACCTAGCCTAATCCTGTTACTGTGCCCCTCAGAAAAGAGTGTTTTCTCCACTGTCTCATGGAAAGCAACAAGAAGATTCTCCCCTTATCCTTCTAAGACTGACAAACCCAGTTCTTTCCACTTCTCCTTGTATGTAATGTGTGAATGATGGCTCCAAGTTTGGCTCACTTCAGTATGTCAATGGTTTCTTGTATTGAATGCGCAGTCTCACAAGTACAAAGTGCAGGGGAATTGTCACTTCCCTTACCTGCTGGCTATATGCGTACTGATGCAGCCCAATATGCAGTTGGCCTTTGCTGCAAGGTTGTTCAACTTATCCAGTGGGACCATCCTGACCTTTTCTGCAGAGCTGTTTTCTAGCTTGTCAGCCCCCACTCTGTACTGTTGTATGGGGTTATTCCATCCTGAATAATGGACTTTGCATTTGCCTTTGAACTTAATGAGATTCATTTCAATCTGTTTCTTTAGTCTTCTGAGGTCCCTCTGACAGTCATGCCCTCCAGTATATAATTTGTTCCTCCAATTTGCTAAAATTTGTGAATTTGCTGAGAGTGCTTTCCTTCCCGTTGTCCAGGTCAGCAATAAAGACATTGAAGTGTTGATTTCAGTACTGATCCCCTCATGAATGCTACTGGTACCTCACCATTAGCTGAACTTTATACTGCAATTGCAACCATTTGAGTCTGGTGGACCAGCTAGTTTTCCATCTAGTTGATATTCTACCTGTGTAAACTATGTCGCTAATGTGCCTGGAAACTGTAAGAACCTTTGTCAAAGGCCTTGCTAAAATCAAGGTATGCAACATCTATTGCTCTTCCTGTGTCCACAGGGTCAGCCATCTCACTGTAGAAGGCAGTCAGGTTGGTCAGGCATGATTTACCCATGTAAAATCTTGCTGCCTGTTCCTTGTCACTTTGTCTTTCATGAAGTTCCCAGGAGAGTTGGCTATGTAACCTTCCCAGGGTCGAGGTTAGGCTGTGTGGCCTATTGTTTCCCTGTCCTCCCCCTTGCCCTTCTTGAGACAGTGACTTATTACTCAGATCAGAAATAAAATTCTAACTTTGTGAGAGCTGCTGTTTCTAGCAAATACACTGTTTACTTTCTGTCCTGAAAAGTATGAAGTTTTGTTTTGTGCTGGTACATTGGCTTTGTAACTTATAAGTAGGTGAATTTAACTGATTACAAAATGACAAGTTTGCAGTTCTGTGACCTGTCAATCAGTTTCTCAAACTTGCTTTAGTCTGGAGTTTTAGAAACCATATCATAATCTAGTGAGTCATACATATCCTGCTATGTCAGTTCCTTGTAGCAAGCATGTGATTCTGGTCCATTCACGCAGGGGAAATTGGGGACTGAACCTACTTCTGCTTTTTAGTTTGAATAAGAAGTTGGCTTTTGGAGTGAATCACAGGGGTGGGTTTTTTGGGTGGATTTTTTGGGTGGTGTGGTTGTTGTTTCCCCTCCACTTGCTATGTTTTGGTTTCTATTTCGGAGGAGTCTTGGAGTGCACAAACTTGTATTCTTTTGAAACTAAGCTAGAAGATGTGTTAGAGCCATGAATGAACATTCAGTTTGCAGGACCAGGTTAGAGGTAGTCCACAGGAAACACTCTCAAACATATAGGTGTGGATTTCATATCAGCATCAAGTGCCTTGTTTGCCAGGTTGTGCCACAATAATTGCTAAGGTAGACTGCCAGATGTCCAGAGCATGAGGGAGAGATTAGAGGGTGTAATTCACTTTCTTTCATTCTAGGGCTTAATTATTTGTAACAATGTCATGGTTTAACCCTAGCTGGCAGCTAGGACAACGCAGCTGCTCGCTCACCACCCCCACCCCCACCCCCTTTCCCCCTTAAGAAGGGTAGGGAGAAAAGGAGGTGTCGTGGTTTGGCCTCAGCTGGCAACAGATAACCACGAGGCCACTCGCTCAACCCCCATGTGTGATCATGGGGGTTCATGTGATCATATTGGTCTGCGTCTGGGTCCGTCCGCACCCATGGCCATGGGGAAAATTGGAAGAAAAAGGCAAAACTCGTGGGTTGAGATAAAAGCAGTTTAACAGAACAGCAAAGGGAAGAGAAAAACAATAACACCGATAAAGGAATATGCAAACGTGATCATGGTACCACCGCTCACCCACTGGACCTGGACCACCCCAGCCCGCTCTGAGCTGCAACTTCCTGCCCCCTCCCCCAGCCAGCTCCCCCCTATAGCGGGGCATGGCTTACATGGTATGGAATACCTGTGTCCCCTGCTGCATCTTTGGGGAAATTAACCCCATCAATGAATGACACTGTCCCGAATAGTGACTGTGAGTACCCACCCCCCACCCCCCCCAACCCCATTTATATGGGGTTATAGAGCATGACGTCTATGGTACACAATATTCCATTGGCTATTCTGTCTAGGCAGCTTCTCAGCTTCTATGGGAAGCTGAAAAAAGTCCTTGAAAATTATAAATATCACCTAGCAACAACTAAATATGTGTTATTGACATTCCTTTAATATTGACATTCCTTTCATACTAAATCTGAAACACAATCACTGCTAGAAAGAAAATTAACTGTCCCAGCTGAAATCAGGACAATTAAGTTAATTTAAAATTTAAATTTACAAAAACCACCCCAAAACAAAAAAGCTTTTTGCTCCACTGACATGTATGCTTTTGTGTAAGCTTTCAAATTCTGCAGGAAAACTTTACAGGAAGGAATTTGAATACTGGGAGATCTGGGCTCTCTCTTCTGTACCTAAGCAGTACAGTTCAAATACTCATTTCGTGAGACTTGCAATGGGCATTGTTCCATCAATATCACTAGTGAGGGGTGGTTTAAAAAAAAATAAAATTAAAAATGGTAATGACTTGCATAATCCAACTGCTCTGTTGCTGCCTAGAGGATATATTACATAAACTGTTAGTCTAACGTGATACATGGTTCTTTCTGAGAGGAAGTTATGTACTTGCACATTTTCATAAATGGGCTTAGTAATATTTGAAACTCCGAATTCCCAAAAGGGTGATGTTTTGAAGTAGCAAGAACAGTCCTAAACCATTAAAGTATTACTTATGAAATTAAGAGACTAATTATAGCCCTTATTCTAGGACAATCTTCATAATGACTTCTACGGTAAGAATTTTTTCTCTAGTTGCAAAGATAATGAGAAATGTTAGCTAATGAGAAGAGTGCGAAGGAAAAAATGTTAGAGGAAGCATGACAACTATTCTGTTTTCTCTATTTCACTTTTACCTGGAGACAGATTCCCCTGAGAATGAGGGGGATCATAGTCTTCAACTGAACATATGCATAGGTAGTTTGCATGCTTCCCTTAATGACAGTTGATCAGTTTTATTTTTCCCCATATACGCCAAGACTGCATGTAGCTCTGAAACCTGGTGCTCTGCAGTCTAATTTCCTGCACAGCACATATAAATTAATACCCAGTTTTACTTGTCTATTAGAGAAATGGCTCTCTGAATTGTACATTGATAATTTTTAAATTCATATCTCTTGATGCTTTTTCAACTCTAGGTTGTACTTCTGCAAAGCAATTATAGTTAGACAAGGATATAGAAAATAACTTTTAAACCTTATTTACCAACTAGCGCTGTCTTGAATGTTATGTGAATAAGAGATATAAAATATGTCTCTTACACGTTTTGAAAATAGGATCGAAGTGGGTCAGACAAGATGTGGAAGAAATTGTATGTCAGAAGTGCAGTAGTCATGCTGCAAAGATCAGAACTTTATTTCATATGTAAGTATAGCTTTGAAAATAAGATTATACATGATGCACTTCTGTTATATGTGCTGAATATGACATTTATGAACAGTGTGATGTTTTACAATTAGGCCCTGTGTGTCTCAAACTTCTTTTCCTGTCCCTTGTTGACAAAATCCATAAAACTGCTTATTATCTAATCCTTTCCCTATTAGAGAAAGGAAGCAACAAAAGAACTGGAGGACAAAAGGGCTGCGGAGGCTTCACACTCAGTAAGAAGTGTCTTCTGAAAGAAGATTGGGGTTGAACTCTAGTGCAGCATGAAATTAAGCTATTACACGGTCAGTCTAACCCATAACTTAAAAAATCCCTAGCAGAATGGAAACTAACAGCTAGTGAATAAAAACAGATCAAGCAGGTGTTAAAGCTGTCTCATGCAGTAATCACTAGCAGTTGCCCATTCTCCCTATTAAAATATTACAAATGATGATAGGAAAACCCATTTGGTTTTCTGATTTAACATTCTTAGAAGCTCATTGTCATAGGTTATGGTACAATGAACTTAAGTTTTCAAGTGTTTTATGGTGGATTTGTTAATGTGCAGACACAATGCAGGAAGTTGGCCCTTCTCTAATTTATAGGCACATCAACAGTCCTTATTTTTCATCAGCATTCTGTCCCCAAATGTATCCACAGAATATTAGTTTAGTGAAGCATAAGAGGTGACCTAATTATATTTGAATTTTAAAACCAGAAAAGTGTAATCAACATAGTGCACTGTGCTGAGTATTGCTATAATTTGCATGTTATATTCCTGATGTAACATTGACTTCTCTTCTTAAACTTTCAGAGATATCATAAACTGCTCTTTCTACCCGGTCAATTAGATTTGTGAGCAGTGTTAAAGTTATCCATGAAGCTGCTGAATTTTGTCTTTAGACCTCAGAACCAATTTTTTTTTTCTGCAGGATGATGGAGCAAGAGTAGGTATCTGTTGCCTTTTTACCTACTTGGTCCTTTTTTGGTTTGTGTAAAATCGTTAGGGCATTTGGTGTTGAAATGCAAACTCGTGCTGAGGGATCCAATTTCTGTTATCCTGTGAAGGAGGTCGTCATCTTTGCATTTTTTTTGTGGAGTTGATCTTACAGGAAAACATACAGTAGCCTCACTTTACTGTCCTGTGTTTATAACTGTTACCAAACCAGAAAAGAGAGGCAGATTCCTCTCTCTGCTGTAGACTGATCATTGTGTTTGGTCCTAAAATGTTACTCTACTGCTTTTTCTAACATTTCTTTTAAAACATAAACCTGCTCATTGGCTCTTTAAGGTAGCTGTAAATTCCTTATGTTCATGAGGCGGCAGGGGCGAAGACAACACCACGCAGCAGTTCTAAACGGGCTGTAAACACGCCAACGGTCAGTGGCCGAGGAGACCGGCTCCGGTCTGGAAGGTAGGGGGCGGGCTGCTGAGGCGGCAGGGGCGGAGACAACACCACGCGGCAGTTCTAAACGGGCTGTAAACACGCCAACGGTCAGTGGCCGAGGAGACCGGCTCCGATGTAGGTAAGGCTGCACTGGGGAAGGGGATCGCGGCGGAAAAAGCCGGCAAATGGCTCTTTTTGGGGCTTTAGAAGCTGGGAAAGCGGCTAGCACGTGCCGGAGCTGGAAGGTAGGGGGCGGGCTGCTGAGGCGGCAGGGGCGGAGACAACACCACGCGGCAGTTCTAAACGGGCTGTAAACACGCCAACGGTCAGTGGCCGAGGAGACCGGCTCCGATGTAGGTAAGGCTGCACTGGGGAAGGGGATCGCGGCGGAAAAAGCCGGCAAATGGCTCTTTTTGGGGCTTTAGAAGCTGGGAAAGCGGCTAGCACGTGCCGGAGCTGGAAGGTAGGGGGCGGGCTGCTGAGGCGGCAGGGGCGGAGACAACACCACGCGGCAGTTCTAAACGGGCTGTAAACACGCCAACGGTCAGTGGCCGAGGAGACCGGCTCCGATGTAGGTAAGGCTGCACTGGGGAAGGGGATCGCGGCGGAAAAAGCCGGCAAATGGCTCTTTTTGGGGCTTTAGAAGCTGGGAAAGCGGCTAGCACGTGCCGGAGCTGGAAGGTAGGGGGCGGGCTGCTGAGGCGGCAGGGGCGGAGACAACACCACGCGGCAGTTCTAAACGGGCTGTAAACACGCCAACGGTCAGTGGCCGAGGAGACCGGCTCCGATGTAGGTAAGGCTGCACTGGGGAAGGGGATCGCGGCGGAAAAAGCCGGCAAATGGCTCTTTTTGGGGCTTTAGAAGCTGGGAAAGCGGCTAGCACGTGCCGGAGCTGGAAGGTAGGGGGCGGGCTGCTGAGGCGGCAGGGGCGGAGACAACACCACGCGGCAGTTCTAAACGGGCTGTAAACACGCCAACGGTCAGTGGCCGAGGAGACCGGCTCCGATGTAGGTAAGGCTGCACTGGGGAAGGGGATCGCGGCGGAAAAAGCCGGCAAATGGCTCTTTTTGGGGCTTTAGAAGCTGGGAAAGCGGCTAGCACGTGCCGGAGCTGGAAGGTAGGGGGCGGGCTGCTGAGGCGGCAGGGGCGGAGACAACACCACGCGGCAGTTCTAAACGGGCTGTAAACACGCCAACGGTCAGTGGCCGAGGAGACCGGCTCCGATGTAGGTAAGGCTGCACTGGGGAAGGGGATCGCGGCGGAAAAAGCCGGCAAATGGCTCTTTTTGGGGCTTTAGAAGCTGGGAAAGCGGCTAGCACGTGCCGGAGCTGGAAGGTAGGGGGCGGGCTGCTGAGGCGGCAGGGGCGGAGACAACACCACGCGGCAGTTCTAAACGGGCTGTAAACACGCCAACGGTCAGTGGCCGAGGAGACCGGCTCCGATGTAGGTAAGGCTGCACTGGGGAAGGGGATCGCGGCGGAAAAAGCCGGCAAATGGCTCTTTTTGGGGCTTTAGAAGCTGGGAAAGCGGCTAGCACGTGCCGGAGCTGGAAGGTAGGGGGCGGGCTGCTGAGGCGGCAGGGGCGGAGACAACACCACGCGGCAGTTCTAAACGGGCTGTAAACACGCCAACGGTCAGTGGCCGAGGAGACCGGCTCCGATGTAGGTAAGGCTGCACTGGGGAAGGGGATCGCGGCGGAAAAAGCCGGCAAATGGCTCTTTTTGGGGCTTTAGAAGCTGGGAAAGCGGCTAGCACGTGCCGGAGCTGGAAGGTAGGGGGCGGGCTGCTGAGGCGGCAGGGGCGGAGACAACACCACGCGGCAGTTCTAAACGGGCTGTAAACACGCCAACGGTCAGTGGCCGAGGAGACCGGCTCCGATGTAGGTAAGGCTGCACTGGGGAAGGGGATCGCGGCGGAAAAAGCCGGCAAATGGCTCTTTTTGGGGCTTTAGAAGCTGGGAAAGCGGCTAGCACGTGCCGGAGCTGGAAGGTAGGGGGCGGGCTGCTGAGGCGGCAGGGGCGGAGACAACACCACGCGGCAGTTCTAAACGGGCTGTAAACAGGCCAATGTTCAGTCACCGAGATAGACCGGCTCCGGTGTGGGTAAGGCTGCACTGGGGAAGGGGTCGCAGCGGAAAAAGCCGGCGAAGGGCTGGTTTTGGGGGCTTCTGAAGCTAGGAAAGTGGCTTGCTCGTGCCGGAGCCGGCAGCTCGAAGGCGGGGTTCTGATGAGGCAGTGGCAGAGATAAAACGACACGGCATTTCTAAACGGGCTGTAAACACGCCAACGGTCAGTGGCCGAGGAGACCGGCTCCGGTGTATGTAAGCCTGCACTGGGGAAGGGGACCATGGCGGAAAAAGCCAGCAAAGGGCTCTTTTTGGGGGCTTTGGAAGCCGGGAAAGCGGCTAGCTCGTGCCAGAGCACGCAGCTTGGAAGCGGGATGCTGAGGCGGCAGGGGCGGAGACCATACCACGAGGTAGTTCTAAACAGGCTGTAAACACGCCAACGGTCAGTGGACGAGGAGACCGGCTCCGGTGTATGTAAGCCTGCACTGGGGAAGGGGACCGTGGCGGAAAAAGCCAGCAAAGGGCTCTTTTTGGGGGCTTTGGAAGCCAGGAAAGCGGCTAGCTCGTGCCAGAGCACGCAGCTTGGAAGCGGGATGCTGAGGCGGCAGGGGCGGAGACCATACCACGAGGGAGTTCTAAACAGGCTGTAAACACGCCAACGGTCAGTGGCCGAGGAGACCGGCTCCGGGATAGGTACGGCTGCACTGGGGAAGGGGATCATGGCGAAAAAAGCCTGAGAAGGGCTCTTTTGGGGGTGTTCCGAAGCCAGGGAAGCGGCTAGCTTGTGCCGGAGCCGGCAGCTCGGGGGTGGGCTGCTGAGGCAGCAGGGGCGGAGACAACACCATGTTGCAGTTCTAAACAGGCTTTAAACACGCCAACAGTCAGTGGCCGAGGAGACCGGCTCCGGTATAGGTACGGCTGCACTGGGGAAGGGTTTCGGGCGGAAAAAGACGGCGAAGGGCTCTTTTTGGGGCTTTCGAGTCGGGGAAGCAGTTAGCTCGTGCCGGAGCCGGAAGCTCGGGGGCGGGTTGATGAGGCATAAGGGGCTGAGACAACACCACACGGCAGTTTTAAATGGGCTGTAAACAAACTAATGCTCAGTGGCCGAGGAGATCGGCACCGGTGTAAATAAGGCTGCACTGGGGAAGGGGATCGGGGTGGAAAAAGCCAGCTAAGGGCTCTTTTGCCGGGCTTTCAAAGCCGGGGAAGGAGCTAGCTCGTGCCTGAGTTGGTAGGGGCGGAGGCAACACCACACAGCAGTTCTAAACGGGCTATAAACACGCCAACGGTCAGTTGCCGAGGAGATCGGCTCCGGTGTAGGTAAGGGTGAAAGGCTGCACTGGGAAAGGGGATCGGGGTGGAAAAAGCCGGCGAAGGGCTATTTTGGGGGGATTTCGAAGCGGGGGAATCAGCTAGCTCGTGCCTGAGGTTGCAGGGGCGGATGTAATAACATGCGGCTGTTCTAATCGGCCTGTAAAATTGGCAAGGGTCAGTCGCCGAGAAGACCGGCTCCGGTGTAGGTAAGGCTTCATTGGGGAAGGGGTCGCAGCGGAAAAAGACGGCGAAGGGCTGTTTTTGGAGGCTTCTGAAGCTAGGAAAGTGGCTAGCTCGTGCCGGAGCC
>NW_009647277.1:1706-2869 GCF_000708025.1 Charadrius vociferus | reverse complement strand
GTCAGTGGCCGAGGAGACCGGCTCCGGTATAGGTACGGCTGCACTGGGGAAGGGTTTCGGGCGGAAAAAGACGGCGAAGGGCTCTTTTTGGGGCTTTCGAGTCGGGGAAGCAGTTAGCTCGTGCCGGAGCCGGAAGCTCGGGGGCGGGTTGATGAGGCATAAGGGGCTGAGACAACACCACACGGCAGTTTTAAATGGGCTGTAAACAAACTAATGCTCAGTGGCCGAGGAGATCGGCACCGGTGTAAATAAGGCTGCACTGGGGAAGGGGATCGGGGTGGAAAAAGCCAGCTAAGGGCTCTTTTGCCGGGCTTTCAAAGCCGGGGAAGGAGCTAGCTCGTGCCTGAGTTGGTAGGGGCGGAGGCAACACCACACAGCAGTTCTAAACGGGCTATAAAGACGCCAACGGTCAGTTGCCGAGGAGATCGGCTCCGGTGTAGGTAAGGGTGAACTGGGAAAGGGGATCGGGGTGGAAAAAGCCGGCGAAAGGCTATTTTTGGGGGCTTTCGAAGCGGGGGAAGCAGCTAGCTCGTGCCTGAGGTTGCAGGGGCGGAAGTAATAACATGCGGCTGTTCTAATCGGCCTGTAAAATTGGCAAGGGTCAGTCGCCGAGAAGACCGGCTCCGGTGTAGGTAAGGGTGAACTGGGAAAGGGGATCGGGGTGGAAAAAGCCGGCGAAAGGCTATTTTTGGGGGCTTTCGAAGCGGGGGAAGCAGCTAGCTCGTGCCTGAGTCGGCAGGGTCGGAGACAACACCACGCGGCAGTTCTAAATGGGCTGTAAACACACCAACGGTCAGTGGCCGAGGAGACCGGCTTTAGTGTAGGTAAGGCTGCACTGGGGAAGGGGTCGCAGCGGAAAAAGCCAGCGAAGGGCTCTTTTGGGGGGCTTCCCAAGCCGGGAAAGCGGCTTGCTCTGTGCCGGCGCCGGCAGATCGGGGGCGGGATGTTGAGGTGGCAGAGGCGGAGACAACACCACGTGGTAGATCTAAACGGGCTGTAAACACGCCAACGGTCACTGGCCGAGGAGACCGGCTCCGGTGTAGGTAAGGCTGCACTGGGGAAGGGGATCGCAGCGGAAAAAGCCAGCGAAGGGCTCTTTTGGGGGGCTTCCCAAGCCGGGAAAGCGGCTCGCTCGTGCCGGAGCCGGCCAATCAGGGGCGGGC
>NW_009647277.1:0-972 GCF_000708025.1 Charadrius vociferus | reverse complement strand
CGGCAGCTTGGGGGCGGGTTGCTGAGGCAGCAGGGGCGGAGACAACACCACGCGGCAATTCTAAACGGGCTGTAAGCACGCCAACAGTCAGTCGTAGAGGAGACCGGCACCGGTGTAGGTAAGGCTTCACTGGGGAAGAGGATCGCGGCTAAAAAAGCCGGCGAAGAGCTCTTTTTGGGGGCTTCTGAAGCTGGGAAAGCGTCTAGCTCTTGCCTGAAGCGTCAGGAGTGGAGATAACACCACACGGCATTTTTAAACGGGCTGTAAACACGCCAACGGTCAGTGGCCGAGAAGACCCGCTCCGGTGTAGGTAAGGCTGCACTGGGGAAGGGGATCGCGCTGGAAAATCCGGCGAAGGGCTCTTTTTCTTGGCTTCCGAAGCCTGGTAAGTGGCTTGCTCGTGCCGGAGTCGGCAGCTCGGGGGCAGGATGCTGATGCGGCAGGGGCTGAGACAACACCACGTGTTAGTTCTAAACATGCTGTAAACACGCCAACAGTCAGTGGCTGAGGAGACCGGCTCCGGTGTAGGTAAGGCTGCACTGGGGAAGGGGATTGCGGAGGAAAAAGCCTGCGAAGGGCTCTTTTTGTGGGCTTTGGAAGCCGGGGAAGGAGCTACCTCTTTGCTGAGGCGGCAGGGGCGGAGACAACACCACGCGGCAGTTCTAAACTGACTGTAAACACGCCAACGGTCAGTGGCCGAGGAGACCTGCTCCGGTGTGTGTAAGGCAGCACTGGGGAATTGGATTGCGGCGGAAAAAGCCGGCGAAGGGCTCTTTTTGGAGGCTTTGTAATCCGGGAAAGCGGCTAGCTCGTGCCAGAGCACGCAGCTCGGAAGCGGGATTCTGAGGCGGCAGGGGCGGAGACCATACCACGAGGTAGTTCTAAACAGGCTGTAAACATGCCAACGGTCAGTGGACGAGGAGACCGGCTTTGGTGTAGGTAAGACTGCACTGGGGAAGGGGATCGTGGCGG
>NW_009647276.1:0-410 GCF_000708025.1 Charadrius vociferus | reverse complement strand
CCAGTGCCTGAATTTGTGAAAATATTCGCCCCGCAGCCAGCTGGGGCGTGTGGGGTTCAAGGTCTCCCTGTTTTCAAGCTCGCCGAGGTGTGAGGACGAGGAGGAGCGAGACCCGGGCGCTTGACCCAAGCTGCCCAACAGGGTTATTTCATACCAGGAATGTCGCATTCAATGTATATAAATTAGGAAGTTCGCTGAGGAGTTCTCTCTCTCCCGTGACGGCTGCCACCCTGAGAACTCCTCGCCCCGGTGCCGCAGCCCCGAGCCCTTCCCTTCCTCCCGAAGCCGCAGCACTCAATATCCCACATTTGCTGTCCCCTGCTGGGAGCGCGCGGCTCCTACTGGTGGAACGGGCTGAGTATGATCTTTGTGTGTTCTATATCGTGTCAGGATCAATACTGGTTCTTTAG
>NW_009647275.1:0-1305 GCF_000708025.1 Charadrius vociferus | reverse complement strand
TTTCTGTCCTGACTCCTAATACATCTAAAAAACAGATATTGATCCTAAGTGTACCTAATTCATCTCTGCACTTGTAATCCCAAAAGAAAATGGCTTCTATGACCAGAGGGCGTTCAATATTTTTTCCATCTTGTAAAATAAACAGCAGTTATTTTGGTGTTTCTTCATGTGTCAGGAGTAACATTGTAAGTAAACAAAGCACTGATTTTTTTCTTCTCATTCCTGAGCAGAGTTACAAGAACTGCTGGGATTTTTGATTGGACTAATTAAATTGTATCAAATAGTTTAGACCGATGAAAGTCTGGAGGCCACAGCACCACAGCTGAGATCTGTGGCTCTGAAAGGAAGCTTTGTTCCTTTATGAGAGAACTATATTTCAGCAGGGATCATGTAGTAAATCACAAAGAAATTAATTTCATCCCGATGATCTAGCGTCAGTAGCAGTGTGGTGGCACTAGCACTTGGGGGGTACTGAGAGTGATGATACATGGAGAGATAAGAGACTGAGTTCTGTTGTCAATTAAATTCATGTAAATGTTGGGAAATTCTATTGATTTTACTGGTGTTGTTTAATATATAGCCTGAAGTCAGGATCTAGCCCATGATTTTATTTATTGTTCCTCTTTTCAGCATGTCATATCAGAACAATTGCAAAATATAAAAGGTTTAGAAGTTCTTTCCTGAGAGTCACTTGTGACAAGAGCTGGATAGGAAGCAACCAACCATCCTAGTTGACAAATATTTTCAGTTTCTAAAGCACACTCAACTAGAAGGACCTGTCCGTGCAGCATACTGTGCATGAAGTCTTCCTCTGATATGGAAGAAACAGTCTGTTGTGGGAAATAACCAGAGGCATTTGAACCTGAGTCTCCCATCATTAATGAGATATTGAATTTTATGGGGCAGCTGGGACTCTTTCTTGACATAGCTAAGATTCATTAAATATGCTGTGAAAAGTTTTCATTTCAATGAATCAGTCTTCTCTGACAGCAATGACAACAAATGCTAAAAATTTCCTGTCAGCTCCAATAATCACACAAGGGAGCATCTGGCTGCAAAAGACTGGTGAGCATGGCAGAGTATTTTATAGATAGGTGAGAGGCGTTAAGTGCAACTCAGCAAGGTTTTGACAATTTTAAGCAAGAGACTGTTATGGGAGGGAGAAAATGAGGACTTTAGTATACAATTTAGATTTTTAAGGGCATAGATAACAATCTTAGAAACAAGGGTAACACGGTGTACTTTTGTGTATATGAATGGTTGTTGAGAATGGATGTAACACATTGTCCTGGTTTGAGGTAAAAC
>NW_009647274.1:0-517 GCF_000708025.1 Charadrius vociferus | reverse complement strand
CACCCGTCTCATTCAGCAGTGGGCCTAACTTTTCTCTAGCCTTCCTTTTTCTATTGATATACTGAAAGAATCTCTTCTTATTGTCTTTAACTGCAGTGGCCAAGCTGAGTTCTGATTGAGCCTTGGCCCTTCTAATTTTCCCCCTGCATAGCTTCGTTATACCTTGATAATCCTCATAAGATGCCAACCCCCTTTTCCAGAGAATGTAAGCTTTCCTTTTGTTCTTGAGGTCCAGCCAAAGCTCTCTATTTAGCCAGGCTGGTCTTCTTCCCTGTCGGCTCATTTTTCGTGCCATGGGGATGGCCTTCTCCTGTGCTTATAAGAGGACCTGCTTGAAGTAAGACCAGCCTTCCTGGGCGCCTTTGCCCTTCAGAACTGCCTCCCAAGGGACACTCTCAACCATGCTCCTGAACAGGCTAAAGTCTGCCCTTCGGAAGTCAAGGGTGGCAATTCTGCTGGCCCCCGCCTTACTTCACCAGCTGTGTGAGGTAGTTGTCTTCCACACACTCCAGGAACC
>NW_009647273.1:2055-2758 GCF_000708025.1 Charadrius vociferus | reverse complement strand
AAGGGCCCTGGCGTGCACACGGGCTCACACGTGTGCGCTCGCACACACGCGGCGCCCCCGTGTGCGTGCACGAGCCCTCTGCGCACACACCTGCATCACGCACACACTCGCAATGCACATGCATCACACACACGGTGCACATGCATCACGCACGCACACACGTGAGGCACGTGCATCGCACACACACACACGATGCACGTACATCACACACACGGTGCACATGCATCACACACAGACAGTGCACATGCACCGCACACACACACGATCCACATGCATCGCACACAGTGCACATGCATCACACACACACGTGACACACATGCATCACACACACAATGCACATGCATCACACACACACGTGATGCACATGCATCGCACACAGCGCACATGCGTATCACACACACACACGACGCACATGCATCACACACACACGATGCACAGGCATCGCACACACACACGTGATGCACATGCATCACACGGTGCACATGCATCACACACACAATGCACATGCATCACACACGACGCACATCCATCACACACACACGTGATGCACATGCATCACACACAGTGCACATGCATATCACACACACACACGACGCACATGCATCACACACACACGATGCACATGCATCGCACACACACACGTGATGCACATGCATCACACGGTGCACATGCATCACACACACAATGCACATGCATCACACAC
>NW_009647273.1:0-264 GCF_000708025.1 Charadrius vociferus | reverse complement strand
GCCAGCACGGTGGCCGTCAGGGAGCCCAGACGGTCACACCATGGAGCTCATCAGGGAGCCATCGCAGAGCCCCCCACGGATGGTCCCACCACAGAGCCCATCCTGGAACCATCACAGAGCCCATCACGGGGCTCACTGTGGTCCAACCACAGTGCCCGTCATGGTGCCACCATGGAGTTCACCACGGTCCCAACACAGTGCCACCATAGTGCCCATTATAGTGCCCAACACATAGCAATCATGGAGCTCACCACAGTCCCACCA
>NW_009647272.1:14251-14955 GCF_000708025.1 Charadrius vociferus | reverse complement strand
TCACTCCAGGTGGGTATGTAGTAACGTCAAGCTCACCTACGATTACCTTGAACATCTCGTACGCGATTTTGAGTGCTGACAAGAAATGGCTTCAGGCAATCAGAAAGACCACAGATGAAGGGAGCTAATCCATCCGGGTCGATAGGGGCTAACATTGGGGATTTTCGAAAGTCTTCTCTGTCATACATGGCTTGCAGACAAGCTGCTTTCCATATTGCCGCAGATAGATCAGAGTAGCCCATAGCTCTAATCTCTAATGGTTCCGCCCTCTCTCAGGGATCCATACCACCTGCCGAATATGCTGCTCAAGCTGTTAGGGAATAATTATGATCTCCGGGCATAGTGGTTAGAAACACTCCTGTTCCCCAAGAGTCTCCTGCTTCTTCTTCACTCAACATAATTCTATCTCCTCCTTCAGAGGAAACTCACCACACATACTCTACAGCCGACTCTCCTGTTCGCCTTGAGTATTTCTCCCTTAATTTCTCATTGCTGAAAGAGAAAAGTGGCCAGTACTTTACCTCTATACTGACTCATGGATGGTGGCAAATGCTCTGTGGGGGTGGTTACAGCAGTGGAAGCAGAGCAACTGGCAGCGCAGAGGTAAACCCATCTGGGCTGCTGAGCTGTGGCAAGACATTGATGACTGCCTGGCGAACCTAGTCGTAAAGGTATGTCACGTAGACGCCCACGTACCCATGAGT
>NW_009647272.1:9155-13662 GCF_000708025.1 Charadrius vociferus | reverse complement strand
TTTGTTAGGGAAAACTGTTTGGGTTTTTCCTGCTTCAGGCAAAAGCAAACCCATTCGTGGGACTGTTTTTGCCCAAGGACCTGGATGTACTTGGTGGGTGATGCTGAAGGATGGAGATGTGTACCTCAAGGGAATTTAACCCTTGGTGAGAATACTCAATCCTGAGCTGTATGATGCTTATCACTACATAATACTAACAGTGTTCAATAAGTGTTTTTCAGGATAACATAGTGGTGATGAAACTTGAGCTAGCTTCATCAAGTGGCGTCCAGCAAGCTCTTCGAGATGGACTTGCTACCCATGGGCACAAACCGCAATGAATTTCATACCATCTTTCCTGCCCTGACATGAGATCCTGCAATCATGAACTAAATGGACTTAGCGATCTTTTGTGTATAAAGATAAATCATAGATAAGTGACCTGCATGTATCTATATATATGTGTTTGTGTATAGATTTGATAGATAAAAAGTAATAGTGATCTGAGCAAGATACAAATGGTATGGAATAAGGGGTGGAATGTCCTGGTTTGAGGTTTCCATGCGTGCCTTGAAATTACTAAATTACAGGTATTTTACACTTGTTTTGTGGTACAAGACAGATACTGTCTGCTAGTATAATTTATCTTGAAACACTTTGTTTTACAAAATTACAGAAAAGCACAGCTATTTACTAATACTACGGCAAAATCTTCAAAGCCCAGAAGATGCCTTCTAGCTAAGAACTTAGCCATGATGAAAGAATTTTCATCAAAACACTGGGTTTGTGGAAATAGAGTACAATGCGGATTTAAAATACATTAGCTATTTTGTCTTTTGTATTTTGACCTAATTCAGCCAGCAAAGGCATCAACCCTCATGTAAGATTAGATACATATACAGGAGCCCAAATCAATTAGCTGCAATTAAGCTGTTGAACAAAATTGTTCATCTGTGCTTTACAGCTGCCTTTTGAATCTAGCGTTTGATCCCAAGTGACTGAATTATACATATGTTCTTCCTTAATCCTGGATAACTTAGGTTTTATTTTAATACATAATCACTGCTTTAAAACTCAAGACTGAGAGTACAATGTATTTAGTTTTGCATATCAATTAATTCATATTTTCTTTTATTATTTTTCTTTGGTACAATCCACAATTCTTTAATGGAGACTACATGGAATTAAGGTTCCCAAAATTTGAGTCAGTGATGAGCCAGCAATGTGCCCTGGCGGCCAAGAAGGCAAATGGCATCCTGGGGTGCATCAAGAAGAGTGTGGCCAGCAGGTCGAGGGAGGTCATCCTCCCCCTCTACTCTGCCCTGGTGAGGCCGCGTCTGGAGTACTGCATCCAGTTCTGGGCTCCCCAGTTCAAGAAGGACAGGGAACTGTCCTTTGCTGGAGAGGGTCCAGCAAAGGGCAACGATGATGATTAGGGGATTGGAACATCTCTCCTATGGAGAAAGGCTTAGGGACTTGGGTCTCTTTAGTCTAGAGAAAAGAAGATTGAGGGGGGATCTTATTAATACTTACAAATACTTAATGGGAGGATGCCAGGGGGATGGGAGCAGTCTTTTTTCAGTGGTGCCCAGTGATAGGACGAGGGGTAATGGGCATAAACTTGAACATAGGAAGTTCCATCTTAACATGAGAAGGAACTTCTTTACTTTGAGGGTAGTGGAGCACTGGAACAGGCTGCCCAGAGAGGTGGTGGAGTCTCCCACTCTGGAGACATTCAAAACCCGCCTGGACGCTGTCCTGTGCAACGTGCTGTAGGTGACCCTGCTCTGGCAGGGGGGTTGGACTAGATGATCTCCAGAGGTCCCTTCCAACCCTAATCATTCTGTGATTCTGTGATTCTGTGATCTAGACTGCCTGCTCTCCAGAACCACTGCCAGTTATCAAGAGATACTTTGGTCAATCTTCATGTTCCTTTAGCAGTTAAAATTAGACTCTGACCATACTAAGAGTGCTAAATAGCACACAGTGGGAAAGCAGGTACCTTTCCTATTTATTGCTCCTAATTTCTTACAATCTAGACATAGGAAGGCAGTGTGGCTTCTCATAAGCTCCAGTAGTTATGTTTAGAGAAAAACAAAACAAAAACCAACAACAAAAAAAAGGAACAATAACTCTGGAGAACTTTAGGATCACATCATTGGTAGAGCTGTCACTCAGTTTTGCAAATATCTAAAGAGTTTGGGCACTTTCCTGAAAATGGGAGGTGGGCTTTGTGAGGTTTTCTCAGTCTGAGGGTGTTTGAAGCCATGATTCCCATGTTATAGAAAGTATCACAGTATCACAGAACCACAGAATCACAGAATTTTCAGAGTTGGAAGGGACCTCTAGAGATCATCTAGTCCAACTCCCCTGCTAAAGCAGGATTGCCTAGAGCACATTACTCAGGACTGCATCCAGGTCCTGATGAATCTCCAGAGAAGGGGACTCCACAACCTCCCTGGGCAGCCTGTTCCAGTGCTCTGTCACCCTAACCGTAAAGAAGTTTTTTCTCGTATTTGAACGGAACTTCCTATGTTCCAACTTGTGCCCATTGACCCTCATCCTGTCACTGGGAACCACCGAGAAGAGTCTGGCTCCATCCTCCTTCAACCCACCCTAGATACTTGTATGCCATAATAAGGTCTCCCCTCAGCCTTCTCTTCTCCAGGCTAGAGAGTCCCAGCTCTCTCAGCCTTTCCTCATAAGGGAGATGCTCCAGTCCCTCAATCATCTTAGTTGCCCTTTGCTGGACTCGCTCCAGCAGTTCCCTGTCCCTCTTGAACTGGGGAGCCCAAAACTGGACACAGTATTCCAGTTGTGGCCTCACCAGTGCCGAGTAGAGGGGGAGAATGACCTCCCTCGACCTATTGGCCAAGGCAGAGACAAATCCTATTAAAGACTGGTTGTCAGTCTTGATTCACCTAAGGATGTTGGGAAATGTCTTGCACTCTATTGACCTTTTTATTGTATGTCTTCCTTGTGTAAAGGGGTTGTTCTCTACAAAATGTTCAGAAGGAGCCCACCATTGCAGCTCTTACAGACCATGCTCTTCATCCTCTGGTGAAACTGTGCAGTCCTGAAGGCTGAATTTCATAGTCTTCTCTGGCATATTTACCTAAATATTTATTCAGTGGAAGTTCTGTAAAGAGAATTTCAGAATATATTTTGCTCCTGATAATTTAACTCTGGACTGTATATGGAAGCTGATTTGTTCGTGCAGGTCGCAATCAAGAGAAATGTAAAGAGAAAACATGTAGGAAGCTCTTTGAATTTGCAGAAGCAGATAGCATTTGGCCTCTGCGCATGTATAAACTGAATGCAACACGAAAAAAAAAGTGTACATTCTGTAGGCACAACAGCTACATGATTGATTTTCCAGAAAACCTGAAAGAATCCCTAATTCAATACATTTATTTGACCAGATCTGAGGGCGACCACCTCTGGTGCAGGCAGGTTCCACAGCGGAGTGGGGAATTGTGGCATAGAGGGGGGTTTCCTGAGCTGGGGAAACCCCTGGGAGAGCAGAGATGTGCCAGGAGCAGGCAGCTCTTACAAGAGTGGCTGACAAGGCATGGGCAGGGCCAGGAGTAATGGTGGCCAATCCCCACTGCCACAAAAGGCAGACCTGGGGAGAGCTAGTGCTAAGGAGCGCTTCAAACAGGATGGACAAACAGGGCGCGGCATGTCAGTCAGGGCATGGCGCACATCAGTTTGAGCTGGAGTTCATGTGGGAGGGCATTGCTTTGAAGGAGGGGCATTCCACTGGCCGAGTGGGAGACGAAGTTCACATAGCTCAGCAACCGGGCACCATTCTGTGACCATCTGCACAGGCCAAGGGCACTCATCCTACCTGACCCTCAAGGAAGAATGGTGAGTAATTGTACGAGAGCAAAGGCTGCAGCTTGAGGTGGGGGGTCTGTACCATCAGAAGTGGCTGATGCCTACACCTAGAATGACCTGCTGAAAGGAGAAGCTGCAGTGCAGACCTCAGACTACAGGAAGTGCCTAGACCTTCCTCCTGGGGCAGGGATACTTGGCAGACTTGCCTGCAAAAGCTGTGCCCAGGTGTCGTGGTTTGGTCTCAGCCAGCAACAAAGAATCACGCAGCTGCTGGCACAACTCCCACAGCCGTAGGAAAAAAAAAAATGACAGGGAAAAACTCGTGGGTTAAAATAGTGCAATTTAACAGAACTGCAAAAGGAAAGATGAAAATGCAATTACAATACCACCACGAAGTGCACCGAACAGACCAGCACCACCACAGCCCACTCCCAAGTGGCAACTGCTCTACTTGCCCCGGCTACCTCCTCTTATAGCCCGGGCATGGGTCACATGGGATGGAATATCTGCCCCCTACCGGCTCCTTAGGGAAATTAACACCATCCCTGCCGGAACCAGGACATTATCCACCCCTTATTCTGTACTATCTGTGTCATGCCCAGATCTTACAGTTCCCATAGTCTGTGGGCCATCCCTCCAAAATGTCCATTGAGCTCACTTAGTCCATGATGGTAGGCTCCATCTGTGA
>NW_009647272.1:2892-6701 GCF_000708025.1 Charadrius vociferus | reverse complement strand
TCCAAGTGAAAGCAAACTGTGGCCTGCACTCTGCCGCCAAAGGGATTGAGAAGAATGTATTGGCGATATCAATTGTTGCATACCACTTGGCTGCCTTCGACTCCAGTTCATATTGAAGCTCTAGCATGTCCGGCACAGCAGCGCTCAGTGGTGGCGTGACTTCATTCAGGCCACGATAATCCACTGTTAGTCTCCACTCTCCATTAGATTTTCGCACTGGCCATATGGGACTATTAAAGGGTGAACGATTCTTGCTGATCACTCCTTCAGTTTCTAGTTGACGAATCAGCTTATGGAGGGGAATCAGGGAGTCTCTGTTAGTGTGATATTACTGACGATGTACCGTTGTGGTAGCGATCAGCACCTGTTGTTCTTTGACCATCAACAACCCCACAACAGAAGGGTCATCTGAAAGACCGGGTGAGGTAGACAGCTGTGTTACATCCTCAGTCTCTACAGCTGCTATGCGAAAAGTCCACAGGTACCCCTTTAGGTCTTTGAAATACCCTCTCTTGAGGAAGTCTATGCCAAGGATGGAAGGAGCATCTGGACCAGTCACAATGGGGTGCTTCTCCTATTTTTTCCCCGTTAGGCTCACTTCGGCCTCCAGTACAGTCAGTTCTTGAGATCCGCCTGTCAGTCCAGAAATAGTGATGGATTCTGCCCCTTTATGATTCGATGGCAATAGGGTACACTGCACCAGTGTCCACTAGGGCTTTATACTTTTGTGGCTCTAATGTTCCAGGCCATTGAATCTTCACAGTCCAATAAATTCATTTGTCCCTCTCCTCCTCCTGGCTGGAGGCAGGGCCCCTCTAATCCTTGTCATAGTGTTCGTTATTCACTTGTTGCAGAAATGACTTGAAAGTCCCTTCAAGACGATCAGAGGTAAGATCAGGCCTCCTACTCTGTCTGGGGAACCGCTCACTGGAAGCCAGAGGGGCACTTTTCCTGGAGGGACCCCCATTTGTGATTGTTCTTCCTTGCAATTCATGTACCTATGCCTGTAGGATCTAGGTAGTCTGTCCATCCCACTTCCTCATATCCTCTCCATGGTCACGCAGATAAAACCGCAAGGTGCCTTGTGATGTGTGCCCTCTATATTCTCTCTCTTGAGTAGGGAAACACCTGCTTCTAATAGCTGAGATACTGGCCTGTACAGGTGGGAAGTAGGACATATTCTCTTCAAGTTTCTGGACTTTCCAGGACAGTTTCTCCACTGCCAAGATGAGGAGGGAAGAGAGACTTCCTTTGTATCTCCGGAGTCGGCCAGCCTCCTCATCCACTATTGGTCCCTCTTCGCCTTTCCATTCCATCACTGCCAAGGAGTTGGCATACGATGATGGTGCACTCCGTACAAACTTCCGCCATATGGGCCTTGTGCACTGGACTTCATCAGGATCTGTGGGTAACTGTGCATTGTCTGGGTCAAAATAAATCATCTCCCGCACAGCTAATTCCCTCGGGTACTGGATACCTTTTCCCATGGTGGTCCACTTGCTTGGACGACATACAACATCTTCACTGAAGGGATACCTTTCCCTGATGCCTGACAGGAGTCGCCTCTAGAGGCTGTGGGCTTGTGTCTTTTTCCCAATTGCCTTGTCCCTAGACAGGGATCCCAGCTGCTTGGCTTCCCTGCCCTCTAATTCCAAGCTACTGGCCCGTTTATCCCAGCATCAGAGCAGTCAAGTGACAATGTGCTCGCCCGGAAGTCGACTGATATCTTGTCACATATCTTGCAGCTCACTCAGGGATAGGGATCCGGTGATTATCTCTGTTTCTGCCTCTTCCTCCCATTCTGGTGATTTCCCTGGTTCATCACCATCCCTTATTAATCAAACTGATTTCTTGGTGTATTTCTTCTTCTGTATAGGAGCAAGTGATACCGTCACGGGTTGGTTGTCTGGTTCAGCTACAGTGCCTGCCTCTGGGGTTTGAGTAGCCACATTGCCTATCACCAGGGTTTGAGTAGCCACAGTTCCTGCCAGTCTGGTTTCCCCCTCTTTCCCCTGAGGGTCCTGCAAAATATCGAGCAGTTTTTGGTAGATACTGGCCAGGGCCCAGCACAGTGCCATAAGTTGTGCCTCTCTGGAATAGCCACAGCATTTTCCTTTCACAGAATCACAGAATCACAGAATTTTCAGAGTTGGAAGGGACCTCTAGAGATCATCTAGTCCAACTCCCCTGCTAAAGCAGGATTGCCTAGAGCACATTACTCAGGACTGCATCCAGGCGGGTTTTGAAAATCTCCAGAGAAGGAGACTCCACAACCTCCCTGGGCAGCCTGTTCCAGTGCTCTGTCACCCTAACTGTAAAGAAGTTTTTTCGTGTGTTGGAACGGAACTTCCTGTGTTCCAACTTGCGCCCATTGCCCCTCGTCCTGTCACTGGGAACCACTGAGAAGAGTGTGGCTCCGTCCTCCTTCAACCCACCCTTTAGATATTTGTAAGTAGTAATAAGGTCTCCCCTCAGCCTTCTTTTCTCCAGGCTAAAAAGTGCCAGCTCTCTCAGCCTTTCTTCGTAAGGGAGATGCTCCAATCAAATATTCTATCACTTTTTCAGGTCCTGTAGTTGTTCGAGGGTGAAGTCCCAAACCATTGGAGATGAGAAGTTATAAATATACTTCCTGATGTTGTTTTTTTGAAATTTGATCTCTAATTATTTTATATTCTTAATGCAGAAGCAGTTCGTAGTCAAATATGTTGAGATGCACAATGGAAAAGCCTTGGTCTTATTCCATGAATGGAGATATTTGAGAAGGAGACATACTCAGTACTAAAATGCAAACAATATTATGTAATGTATAAGACAGTACAAAAATAATTCAGCATAGAGCTATTTACATAAGTGTCTTTAGAGTGGTCTTCCAAAGAACATTTTTGTCATCATGCATATTTCATTCAAAAAAGGGTCATATCACATGCTCTTGAAAAATTTATAAAAATAGATTTTTAAATTCATCATAGGACTTTCAGAGATTTATTCGAAGAACATGAGATTTGATTTGCAACTATGTGAATGCAGACTAAATCTTTAATGAATAGTTGTATATCATTATGACTCAGGGCAGAATTAAGCACTTGAGTATGCTCTCTCTCACAGAGTTTCCTTAAAAAAAAGTAAAGAATGTAATTCATTTCTACCTGCAGTGTATTCTGATGACAGCTCATATGGAAAAATGTATTCTCATCAGCCATTTGTCTTCTTACACTGTTAGGTTAAAACATTTTACTGATAACACTGATATCTACATAATGATGATATTGTTAAAGTTAAAACTTTTAACCTCCTTCTCTGTCCCTTCATAATTTATTCTATTTTTCAAAAAAAAAACCCATATATTTTTCATGGAGCAATGCATTTAAGAAATAGATTTTTTTTTGTGTAGAAAGTGCTTGAGTGATATGATCTGATAAAAGGGCTTAAAAATGTCTGTTCCTGTAGCAATTTATTCACATTACTCCAAGGCAACAAAAGAATAGTATAAAAGTGGGCAATAATTATGTGACAGATAGGATGACTGTTTCATTAAACATTAAAATATTAATAGGAACAGCAATCAAGACAATGTGAATTCCTATACCACATACTGAATTCATCTGTCATCCAAACCCACATTTGAAGTAATTCCGAGATTTGGCAGGAACAAATTCACATTATGTCGCGACGGAGGGAAGACAGGCACACTCAATGTGAGTGATCAGCAAGCTTCGTTTATTGAATAGCACAGCTGTCTTTTATACTTTGCATAGCACAGCTGTCTTATACTCCGCTATAATTAGCTACTACATGTTCCATATATACTC
>NW_009647272.1:2291-2727 GCF_000708025.1 Charadrius vociferus | reverse complement strand
GACCACAGGCTTCTCATTACTGTGTAACGGCTGCAGTCAGGGTTAGGGTGTCCTTGCCAGTTCAGCAATCACAGGAGCTGAGTCCGATGTTTCTCAAGCTCCTGCTCAGCCAGCTGGATCATATCTATGTGACCCTTCTCAGCTAGCCAGTTTCCCACAACATTATTTTTCATTAAAAAAAAGTAAAGATTGGGACCAGATTCAAGGATACATTATACAGCCACGTACAGAAACAAGCAGACATACCTTAAGAACAGCCTCCTTGAGTCCACTACAGGAATAGGACAAGCAAAGAACAAAAATTTTCTTCCTATGAAAAAGTGAAATTCATTACCATTCTTCTAACAGGTTAAATTTCTGTCATTGTATTTATCAACAGGAGAGGAGAGGAGAGGAGAGGAGAGGAGAGGAGAGGAGAGGAGAGGAGAGGAGAGGA
>NW_009647272.1:0-2261 GCF_000708025.1 Charadrius vociferus | reverse complement strand
GGCGGAGAAGAGAGGAGAGGAGAGGAGAAGATAAGATTTCAGTTGAAAGGGTTCTACAATGATCATCTAGTCCAATTGCCTGACCACTTCAGGGCTGATCAAAAGTTAAAGCATATTATTAAGGGCATTGTCCAAATGCCTCTTAAACACTGACAGGCCTGGGGCATCGACCACCTCTCTAGGAAGCCTGCTCCAGGATTTGAACACCCTCTCAGTAAAGAAATGCTTCCTAATGTCCAGTCTGAACCTCCCCTGGCCAGCTTTGAACCATTCCCATGTGTCCTATCACTGGATACCAGGGAGAAGAGATCAGCACCTCCCCTCCTCAGGAAGCTGTGGAGAGTAATGAGGTCACCCCTCAGCCTCCTTTTCTCCAAACTAGACAAACCCAGAGTCCTCAGCTGCTCCTCATAGAACATGCCTTCCAGCCCTGTCACCCACTTTGTTGCCCTCTGGACGGTTTCGAGTACCTTAACATCCTTCTTAAATTGTGGGGCCCACAAGTGCACACAGTACTCAAGGTGAGGCCACACCAACGCTGAATACAGTGCGATACCCCAGCCTTCACATCCCCAACTAGTCCATCTTTGTCAGCAACAAGGTCCAGCAGCACACCTCTCCTCATTGCCTCCTCCACCACCTGTGTCAAAAAGTTATCATCGAAGCTCTGCAGAAACCTCCTGGACTGTGTGTGCCTGGTTGTGTTCCTTTTCCAGCAAATATCAGGGTGGTTGAAGTCCCCCATGAGAACCAGGGCCTGTGATCGTGAGGCTACTTTCAGCGGTCTGTAGAAGGCCTCATTAACTTCCTCTTCCTGATCCGGTGGCCTGTTGTAAACACCCACAACAGTGTCTCCCATATTAGCCTGCCTCTGAATTCTTACTCATAAGCTCTCAACACATTCTTCATCCACCCCTAGGCAGAGCTCAATACATTCCAGCTGCTCTCTCATAAAGAGCAACTCCACCACCTCGCCTTGCTGGCCTGTCTTTCCTAAAAAGTATGTAGCCATACATGACAGCATTCCAGTTATGTGAGCTATCCCACCGTGTCTCTGGAAATGCAATGAGATCATGGCCCTGCAACCATACACAGAATCACAGAATGGTTAGGGTTGGAAGGGACCTCTGGAGATCATCTAGTCCACCCCCCCTGCCAGAGCAGGTACACCTACAGCAGGTTGCACAGGATGGCATCCAGGCGGGTTTTGAATGTCTCCAGAGTGGGAGACTCCACAACCTCTCTGGGCAGCCTGTTCCAGTGCTCTGCCACCCTCAAAGTAAAGAAGTTTTTCCTCATGTTCAGACAGAATTTCCTGTGTTCCAGTTTGTGCCCGTTGCCCTTTGTCCTGTCACTGGGCACCACTGAAAAGAGTCTGGCCCCATCCTCTTGACTCCCACCCTCTAGATATTTATAAGCATTGATGAGATCCCCTCTCGGTCTTCTCTTCTCCAGGCTAAACAGACCCAGGTCTCTCAGCCTTTCCTCATGAGAGACGTGCTCCCTTCCCTTGATCATCTTCGTAGCCCTCTGCTGGACTCTCTCCAGTAGTTCCCTGTCTTTCTTGAAATAGGGAGCCCAGAACTAGACACAATACTCCAGATGTGGCCTCACCAGGGCAGCGTAGAGGGGGAGGATGACCTCCCTTGACCAGCTGGCCACACTCTTTTTAATGCACACCAGTATACCATTGGCCCTCATTGATCATTAATCCCATTAATCATTGCCCAGTGATCCAATCAAGCTAGGTCCCTTTGCAAGGCATCTTGTCCCTTAAGAGAGTCAACAGGACTCATTCATGGACCATTCTTCCATTAATTTGTCTAATTCCTTCAAAGCCCATTTATATAAAGTTCTAGCATGCAATGCAATTTATGTCAGTATGTTCTGTGATACAATTTTTCAGTTTATTAGAAACTCTCTTTTTATTTGTTTTAAACTTGTTTGCCTGGAAATTTCAATAGTGTCATGGTTTTGCCTCAGCCAGCAACAAAGAACCACGCAGCCGCTCGCGCAACTCCCACAGTTGTGGAAGAAGAAATCATCAGGGCAAAACTCGTGGGTTAAAATAATGCAATTTAACAGAACAGCAAAAGGAAAGATGAAAACATGATTACAGTACCGCCGCGAAGCGCACCAACAGGACCCGCACCGCCGCAGCCCACCCCCAAGTGGCAACTGCTCTCCTCCCCCCGGCTAGCTCCTCTTATAACTCGGGCATGGGTTACGTGGTATGCTGGAACCAGGACATTATCCACCCC
>NW_009647271.1:2065974-2069662 GCF_000708025.1 Charadrius vociferus | reverse complement strand
CCACTCTCAATAATGTAATACAGCATATTAAAAGAAGAAATACATTATACAGAATATTAAGAATTTCCCCAATTTATATTAATCATCAACTAGCATTTTGGGGTTACAACATTTTCTAAGAATTTTGCTACATTATGTTAGAAGAAGCAAGGAGGTATATGAAAGAGAAGAAAGTGGTTTTGTACAGATGTTACCCTACTCTTACTAGCTCACCTTTTTCCGATTAGCTGGTGACAAGCTTCTGTAGAGCTTCTTGCCTTGCTTGCCAGCATTCCAAATGGTGAATGATGTCCAGGAGCTCAGGACTCTGTCTTCAAGAAACCTGACTCGGTGATTCCAGATGGTTCCCCTAGAGAGTTAGAAAAAGGGTGGATTTTGATCCCTAGAATTTTTAGCATTATTATTATGTACCTATATGCAAATGTACATACTCACAGACACATAAACCTGACCAAACTAATTCACACATGATACAAAAAGAATCACAACAAACATTATACTAGACATTTCCTAGGAAAATGTAAACTGTTGCTAGAAAAAAAGAAATTCTGTGGAACTTCTCAGACAAAAATAATTTGGACAGATTTGAAGCTGTAGCTAAACCACTATTATTTTCAAGAACCCCAAGAGAAGATCACAAGAGATGAAAAACTGTGGCTATGGTAACCGAATTCAGTACCGACAACTGCAACTGCCCACCAATACACTGTTTGCCCATACCCGTACTGGCCGTAAACTGCTCTATAACCCTGCAATGCATACAGGCAAACTACCCCCTAAATCCAAGGGGATGTCTTTGTGTTCCATCTCCCCATGCATTCATTCTTCTTTGTCAATGCAAAATTGAAACATCACAAATTCAGTACTCCAACTGACCTATACATACAGCCCAATGCTACAATGAAAGCCTGTTTATGTTGTGGTATTCAGCTCAAGTCTTCAAGTCGGTTTTCAAAGCTCTGAACCAGTGTACACCTGTACAGCAATAAGCAACCACTGAACTGCAGTCACACGCGACACTGAAACTGCCGGCTGTTACACACCATTCACACTTGTGAATGTGCACACACACACACTTTAGACCAAGTAAATTACTTAATTTTAAAGAATCACAGAATAGAATAGAATAGAATAGAATAGAATAGAATAGAATAGAATAGAATAGAATGCCAGGTTGGAAGGGACCTCAAGGACCATCTGGTCCAACCTGTCTTGGCAAAAGCACGGTCGAGACAAGATGGCCCAGCACCCTGTCCAGCTCAACCTTAAAAGCATCCAGTGTTGGGGAATCCACCGCTTCCCTGGGGAGATTATTCCAATGGCCGACTGTTCTCATTGTGAAAAATTTTCCTCTTGTGTCCAATCGGGATCTCCCCAGGAGTAACTTGTATCCATCACCCTTCGACTCTTCCACGTGACTCCTCGTAACAAGGGAGTCTCCATCTCCTTTGTAGCCACCTTTTAAACACTGGAACGTGGTGATAAGGTCTCCCCTAAGCCTTTTTTCTCAAGGCTGAACAAATCCAGTTCCCTCGGCCTTTCCTCATACGTCAGGCTTCCCAGTCCTCGGACCATCTTGGTTGCCCTCTCCAGCCTGTCCACATCTTTTTTGGATAGTGGGGACCAAACCTGAACACAGTATTCCAGGAGTGGCCTGACAAGTGCTGAGTAGAGTGGGATAATGACTTCTTCATCTCTGCTGGTGATGCCCTTGTTGATGCAGCCCAGCATCCTGGTGACTGCACCTTTGAGTATGGCTTCTATAAGAAATAGCATTTATAGAAACAAAGAGCAGAGGACTTGTAAATTTTTTTTAAAGTAGTATGCTTCATAAAACTTCTTAAAATATGCTTTAGAAGAAAAGAAAGCTCACAGATGTCTGCGCCCAATTACACCTTTATGTCTTCATATTTGTAGTAAGTTCCACAATATAATTTAAGCCAAGCAGTTGAGGCAAAAAACTGTGATGCTGATACCAAATAATGGTATTGGTTTCAGCTTTGGAAACAGTTACAAGGGAACATCTAACATCTTTAAAATCTGAAGACCAGATGAGAACTTCAATAAGTTCAGGATATGTTCTTGGAAAGAGGGGACAACTTCAAGAAAAGCATTTCAGTTCATTGGCCATTCAGCCCAACTGCATGAATTAGTTCACTTTGACAACTACAACTTCTTGTGTGTGTGCGCGCGAGCTTTTACAACAGCAATTCCCACCATAGAATGTAATATTTAAGACTACATCATTTACAATGGTTTAAACAAAACTGCCTGCTGCTAAGAACATCTGTTTTATGTCCCAGTTTCATTTAATATTCATTAACTAGGAACCTATCTTAATAAACAGTTTCCTAGATACAATAAATTGATTTCCTCAATTTATGGCTTGACAGATGAATCTCCCTCACCTACATCTCTTGAACAAGGCACCTTGAGTTGAAAATATCTTTCATAGGAAAATCTTTCAGAAAGTCCTTTCTGAAAGCATTTCTTCAAATAGGTTTTTCCATTTGCTTATCATGACAGAACACAATATGCTTTATAACAATTGTTACAACTTGTTCTACAAATTGTAATACATCTTATGATTGAAGAAATTAGCTGCTGAAATTAGTTAAAGCATTAGCAGGAAAAAAAAACTAGTAATTTTCCTGTGAGATCCTAAAGTTGCGTATGGTTTTCTTTGTCTTGGGAAGCACATATTTTTTGCTACTAATATACTTTCTTCACAGGTCAACTTTGAGCCCCACAGTCTTCCAACTATATCAAATCGGTATGGAATTTAAACACCAAAACAGTCAAAGAATATGTTATTTCTTCTGCTTCAAATACGGCTCCTGATTCATGAGTCAGCAGAGGTTATCGGGGGGCAGCTACAGCAAGCTGCTCCTGGTCTGCCAGTGCAGCTTGTGATTTTATAGAAAAATCAAAATTCATCCAAGTTTCCTTGATGTTCAGGATCTAAACTGTCCAGGTGGGTGGGCAGACAGGAACAGGAGCTGCTATGCTGTTGTCAGTCATTCTCACCAATGAATCAGAGTGCTCCATCTCCTACCTGCAGTTCTAATTACCCATAATCCTGTATGATTACATCAATTTTGGTTCTATGACAAAACTGTGAAATACACGAATATGATCACTAGAGATGTCAGATGTTACTGTAATGCCAGATCATCAGGCTTCTACAAAACATTTTCAAATTTTTCCTTTTTGTAGCAGATCATCAAATGTCACAAAGCCAAATTTATTGTTCCCAGTTATTTTTATGAAGTACACCCCCTGAGGTACAAGCATAAAATTTGAGGTTATTGAGATTAATAGGTAACCTAATTTGTTCCCAAAAGTTTGTTAGCAAATTTTTCTAATATTTTAACGATAGGAATTTTGTGATTTTATTTGTGGCGTTCCTTCCCATCCCCGAGTTATGGTTTGAAAAACATGAAACCCTCACAGCACTAAGACAGAAGGATTCTTGCTGGGATTATTAGTTAGCTCCAGAGAGCCCAGTTCACTTCAGTGTGCAATTTTTGAGCACAGCCAAATCCTGCTTAGCACTTCATCATCAATTGTGGTGCGATAACTTGGAAAGAACTTCACACACAAGTAAACGTACCCAAGAAGAACAGTTATTTGAAGACTACGGCCACGCACCAGCACTTCAACTAATGGAGAAAAAAAAAACAAACCT
>NW_009647271.1:2062968-2065933 GCF_000708025.1 Charadrius vociferus | reverse complement strand
TCCTGCTGGCACCTTTTGACACTTGTCTTTTTCCGTATTCATTAGAGCATACTATATTCGCAGAAGGAAAGTTTAAGGAAAGAAATACAAAGGTCAAGTATTTTTCTAGGATCACTTTACTGGAAATTGTAGAGCTTCTGCTAGCTTCTAAAAAAGAAGATTATTGCTTTACACTAAATGGAAGGGGCTTAAAACTGATTTTACTTTGAAATGTGACTTCAGAAGAGTAACACTGTATTACATTCCAGGGGTACTTCAGAATCTGTTCTGCTGACTTGAGTGACACAGGCGAGTTTCTGGCAAACTGGAGTTTGCAATATTAAGAAATCTAAGGAAAAAACAGACAACCTTATGAGGCATAAAACGAATTGTCAACTAACTTCTAATTGTAGGGCAAACACTGGCCTCTCTATCCAGGCACACAGAAAAGTGTTTCGAATCGTCAGGGAGATGTCCACGTACATTCAGCATTGGTTGCTTCCAGACAGTCGGCATTTGCTCTCGAGGTGATGGGTGCCTGTATTCCACAGAAATCCCTACAGAGGTAAAATTCAAGCAGACCACATCTCATTGTTGGTAATCACCCAGAAAGATTTCAGACTGAAGCAGATTTACTGACCCAAATCTTACCTGTGAATGTTACATTGAGAAATACAAGTGCAGAAAGTATTTAAGGGAATTGCACTAAAAATAAAATTATATGAAACTCATTAAACTCCAAATTAATTGGATCACTGCTGGACTACAAGAATATTGTCAGACAGCTTCATTTAAACACCAATAAATGGCTTCCTTAAATGGGTATTTTGGGTTGTGAAAATGACGCCGATATACCCCAGCACTCATGATTTTTTTGCTTGCATCACTATGAGCCGTTCTTATGAAAATGCTCACAGAAAAGAGTATAAAAATCATATCCCCATATTCTTGTGCCCTTTTAAATGAAAATTTTAATTTATATCTAACACTTTGCAGTCTTGAGTTAACATTGCAATTTTTTTAACAGTGCAAGCCAAGATCGTCAGAAAAATACAGAATTGAGGGGAGAATTTGTGACTGAGCTTTAGAGCGACAATCACAGACTTAATCTTTGTGAAAACGTGCTCTGTACAAACTATGCATCTCGCACGCTGAAGCAAAAGGGAGCTTACCGAGTGTCAAAAGAGAGAGTTTCAGTTATCCCCTTCAGGTTTCCGGTTCACCTACTTTGCCACATTTTTTGATGTTTCCAGAATAGATAACTGGGATTCCTGCCTTGAGGGGTAAGGGAACGCCATTTTCCCATCCTTTAAGAGCCAGTGCAGGTGCAACAGACGGGAACTGTAGCAACGTGCAAAAGATGATTAAAGAAAATGCCTGAAACGATCTAGAAGTTGTACAAACCACTACTTGGAGACAGTTCTCACAGCTATTTTCAGATTTTGCGTTATTACATATTCACAGCCACCAGCAAAAACTAGGAGGCATTATTACTCTGCATCACCCCAAATCAAGGCTGCTTTCCCTATCCGTGTCAGAAAGGATTAAGAAGGAAGCCGTTTCCCAGTAGCTGTTAGTATTCCCTACCCCGTGTTCAGTTAACAAGATTTTCCTCAGCCAGAAGATGGGACACAAAGTCTCCTGACTGTACAAGTTTGTTTTCACATGCTAATACTACTCCTTGGCCCAAATTCCTGAGGCATATTATTTTACCCATTTCTTTCATTTTCTTGTCACTTCTTTACAAAAGAAATACAAGAAGTATACATTTTTCTACTTGGAAAATCATTCTCGAGGCTTACATAATTTTGCTAAGATCTCACTTGCTGTGGCCCCTCAATACTCATCAGTTATGAAGTCTGGAAGGGCGAAGAGAAGCCAAAATTCTGCAGGAGTGAAATGAGGGTATTCATCCAGAGGGTGAGAATGACTACGAAGTGTGTTCCTCAGTCCCAAGTAGTTATTACCATACCATCCACCCAAGTAATAGAACAATGGAGCTCTGTTAAAATGTGTGGTGACCTACTGACTGAATACAGGAGTCAAGAAACATCTGCTCCACTCCTATTTTGAAAGATAATGTGACAATAAAAGTTATATGATTTAATGTCTGAGCTCAGTTAAACCTCGCCATATTGTTTGACTGCCTTTCCCCTCCTTCCCCCAGCAAGGCTACGTAAGTGAATCGACAGAGCAAAGACAGATGTACAAGTACTTGAGAAATGCACAAATACAAACCCAATATCCTAAACAGTACCGGAATTTGGGGCATTGCTTACCATCCCCAGTAATACTATAAATCTATAAATCTGACCTTTTCTACGTCAGTTGGTCCCACATGCTGCTCGGGTAACACCAGACAGGAAGAGGAGCTATTCAGCCTCTTCCAGTGGGTTTTTATTCATGGCAGGGTAAGAGAGCTCTGTATTATAGGTGAATCTCACCTGATAGATAATCCAGAGACGGAGGAACAGAGAACTTTTTAAGCACAGTGAGAGCTGAAAGAACAGATCCCTTATAGCTAGTTTTGCACGCAGAATTTGAGGTCCTTACAATCCACAGGAAATTCAGAAATTAATCCCGTTTGAACCTTGACCATACTGGTGAATAAACTGATTTTTTTTGTCGTTGTTGTTCTGTTGAACTTCATGTGAACTTATTAATTGCTGGACTATATCGTCCCACTGAGTTATTACATTTACACTGTTAATAGGTTCTATTAATGTCTGAGTTCATCTTCAGGTCATGGGTCATTAACTGAGGCATGGTTTGCATTGTGGCCTATTTTTCATGAAAGGCTTATTAAGAAAGACAGAGACTATCAATGTTAATGCCATTTACTTTCCAAGAATCTAATGAGGTCATTAGTTTCCATGTTTAATTGAAGCGCCAAATGCAAGCATAGGAGATAAAAATGCAGTTGACCTCATCTTTATTTCAGTTGTACAGGAATATGTTACGCTATTCCTCTCTCCTGCCTATTTTT
>NW_009647271.1:2044452-2062951 GCF_000708025.1 Charadrius vociferus | reverse complement strand
AGCGATACGAGACCCATGCCTCGGAGTATCTCTAAAGCAACCAAACGTGTGTTTCAGACTAAGTGCCTGTTCTCCTTCGCTTAGATGACACTGGAAGCTTCTAGTGCCTGAAACCAGATGGTTTCAATAGATTACGTAATTTTGGTTATTTCTGCAGAACGAGCTCTTGCAATACTACACTCATTCTGAATACACAGCATATGAAATTACTGTCAGCCTTGTGAGTACACTTCACATTTTCTGCATAAAAGGGAATCACCTGAACCTCAGATGGAAGGAACTAACCTTATTTTCTGTGTATATTAAATTTCCTTTGACCAAAAGTTTGTAAATTGCTACAGAGATCAGGTACCTGCCCCAACTGCCTGTCTTCATAAGCAACACCACCTAAAGACAAGCACAATGTTTTACTGCTCATCTTGTTCCAAGCTGACTTTTATCTCGCAATGAGGTACATTGTTTTATACACAGTTCCTTTTTCTCCCCTCTGGCAAGATAAAAATCTACGCATTTTACAATGCTTTTATTATACACCAAACTTTCTTACTACAGTACTTCTCACTATAAAGCCAGCTCTGATATTGTATCAAATCAGTGTAATGTAGTTATGTAGCATAAAGTACACACAGCCCTAGGATACAAGCTGAAATGTGAGATAAAATGATTTAGATCCAAGAGATACAATACGTGGGATTTTTGTATTGTAAATTCCTGGCTGAAAAGTTTCTCAAAAATTGTATTGCTCATTCACATTTAGCAGGTATCCATCACAGACTTTAGATGAACTTACAATGAAAACGTTTATATTTCTGCATGCACCTCATGATAGCTAAATATAGACACTGTACTTCATTCAGATTCTGTCACACACCCAAAACATTTAATAATGCAGTCTGATGCCTCCAGGGTAAGGGAGAATGCAAATAAGATTTTGTTTCCTGCTTCACAGATACTTTCACCTCTAGATATTTGTTCCAGAAGGATACTAATCACAGGAAATGACCTAAAAATAATTAGTGTTTACAATTATACATACTAAATAAAGAGAACTAAATGTCGCTTGCCAAGTAGTTTTATATATATTTTAGGAAGTCTGAAAATGCAAAATCAGGCATTTTTTCCCCTGAACAGTAATGAAAGACGGTCATATAAACCGGAATCAGCCCATAATGGGCTACCAGCAACTGTTCCCTTTGCTGAAAAGACTGAATCACGCACCTTCACATAAACAAGTCCTATTAACCAGCTCTATTTTTTTAAGACTGAAACTAGGCATGAACTGTTAAAAAAATAAAAAAATCAACTTTTCTACAAGCATCATTTTGATCTCAGATAAGATATTAATCTGGTTGGTGAGTTACTACTTCCAAATCCAGGTCTAGGCCAACTCTGAAAATTCAAAGACAACATAGGCCAACAGCGAAAGGCAAAACGCCACAGAAAACCGCTCAAACAGAACACACCATTAAAAAAAAAAAAACCCAAAAAACCAACAAAACAAAGAGAGATTCCAGAAAAGGTCAAACACACATTAAATAAGGTGGGGTGACCAAAAGGCAAATTAGGAAAGACCCAATTTAAATTATAAACTTAAACCTTTGTGATGAGTCCAATAATCTCTATTTGCTCAATGAGCACCTCACTCTTTAGAAACAAATGCTGGCCAACCCTTCACGACTTCGGCAACAAACAGGGGAACAGGCCAGTAAGAAGAGATGTTACACAACCTCAGATCTGAAAGTTCGCACAAAATATTATTAACAGTAGTACCAGCAAAAAGCCAACAGGAAGAATGGCTAGCCTGACTTCTTAGAATGAGACAAGAAAGGCGCCAATTTGGACATGCAAACTGCACATCTGAAACAGCTTACAGTATTTCCACATTCTCACAGGATGTTGTAATTCAGGGTGCTTGTGCCACACAACCTTGTAGATCTGAATAAGCAACAGCTTGCAGTAAATTCAAAACAAACTCATTTCCAAGAATAAGATGTTTTCCCACAGATACGAGCAACAGGCTTCCAAGAGTTCCAGCATCCCATGATGCCTGGCTGAAAAGTTTGTAACTAACTGCCAAAATGATCACACACTAAAAGAGAAAAAAAAAGCCCCTTACATTTAAACACCAATAAAAAGGAAAACAATTTACCTTGCATTTGTTTGCAAAATCCAAAGAATATCTTCTATTTGCTTGGAAAGACTGTTTCAGAGTTAAATGATTTTATATACATATGCATACATATATACATTTATTTATAAAGATCTATAGTGACATTAACCATGAGCATGATATTTATGCTAGCATACTATTGTATTTACAGTAATACAATAAGATGGTGCTACACAACTAAAATGCCCATAAAAATGTTTCGTTTTACAAGTTGCCATACAAGGCCATACAAATAGGACTGACTGCAAAGTGTATTCATATCATTAATCAGTAAGAAAACAGTTTACTTGATTGCCACTGTGATTCTGGTATAGGACTCCTAAAGGATAGTAAAACTCACATAATTTTTCATTAATGCCAATGTATCAGAGAAAGAAATGACTTTGGCTCAGCTTGCGGGACTTCTGCTCAGGAAGAACACCTTTGATGGGTAAAATGAGCATGCAGAGGAATCGGCAATCAACAATTTAACATTTTCTTTACGGGCAGACCAGCACTGTAATAGCAGTAGGCAACAGCTTACAAGGAAGCACCTGAGATAATTACTCCTAAACATCCTTAGGTATTTTTCAAACCTCATTATCTGATTTAGATGGTTTAAACCTTTTAAAATAGGAAAATAATATACGTAAGTGCAGCACATTATCAGATGAAAGGTTTAGTTTTTCTTTTTTTTGACAGAAGGTTTTTGTTGGTATTGCAAGTTTCTGTTTACTTTTTTAAAACTGAGATACTTCATTTTGAAATGAAGCTTTAAAATTAAAAAAAATATATTTTACATTATGGTTCACATAGCAAAAACATATGAGACTCAAAACCTCACATATTAAAAATCCTAATTAAAAACCTCAATCAAATTTCACCACTAGGGTGTATTTCTTGCCATCGTGTTCAAAGTATTGAAGAAGTTACTGCGTCACTGCTTGCTTTTGCCACATTCAGCAGATGGGATACATAATCATACAAAGTATTCTTAATCTGCTCCGAGGGTAAGAAACTCAGATGCTCTAAATAACCAGAGAGGTTATTCGGGCAGATTACGAGATCTCACGTCATCAGTTACAGTCTCAGCTGACCGGATGGTAACTGGAAGTTGAGAAAACACTACCACTGTAATGCAGTCCCCAAAACGCTTCACTGCTCTTACAATACCTATTGGGAAATTATTTCAAAAACAGTTGCAAAGACAAAACAATTTCTTAGAGTATTTGTCAAATGTTGATGATTTAGTAAGGCAGAGATGGGGACATATTAACACAGGTACACCCATGGTGTATGGGCAACAGTGTCCAAACCAAAGATTTCAATTCATTATTTCAACTCCAGCATTACACTATGTTACTCAAAAGTAAGAATAAACAGAAAACTAACCTTCCACCATCAAAAGAGGATACTACCAACATATTATGTTAGGCTCATTTTTAGCCTTTTTTTTAAAACCCACCAAACAAACACACACACACACACCTCTGGGTAATTATTTTGCTGTGTGATGTCTTGAAGAGATTAATGCATCTTTGTTGCCAATCATCTAAGATGAAGTGAATAGTTCTACCAAAAAATACAACTTACTCTAGGATGGAATGAGTTGCAGCCTGTGGATGGTAACGGTACAGCAGGAGGCAATGGTTTACTCGAAAGACTTTACCGCCCTTTTGGATATGTTTATAAAAAAACAACAAATCTTCTGGAACACCCTGGAAGAGAAGCAGTTATTTCAAACTAGGAAGCGACCAGTATTCACAGTTACATCTGAAAACACGTTTGCTTTTTCTGCCAAATGAATAACGTTTAACATCATTTTATTTGTATTCTCTCTGTAGGTCACCATGAAGTTATCTAATGGGTCATTAAATAAACGTATCTGTAGAAAAGATAAAAGCAAGCAGTGCTATTTAAAAATGAGCTACCGCTGACCACAAGGACAGAGGTGGAAAAATAAACATCATCATTTAATTTCAACAGGGATATAAAGCTTGGTACAGGTTAGTCCCAAAAGAGAGCAGCCCAGCTGCTGAACAGTTCACGAAGCCTGAAATGCCAAGTAACCAAATAGTTTACTGAAAAGGATCAGTGACTTCAGAAGAGTGGGTTTTTCATTTCACTGGAATTATCGTTCTTTCTTTGGTTGCCAAATACGTACACTGGTCTCCACTAAGGAAAGGTGAATCAGGCCCCATAACAAGAGACCTTATTAAAAGCAACCTCAGAATGAGGCAACATCTGAAAACAACACTTTTTCTTGCAACTTGTTTCCACGGTACGTGTTTCCTAAAGGGACTGCAAGCTATACTGCCAAAACACTGCAAGAAAAAGTCTCCTAGAATTGTGGGTCTATCAGGCTTTAGGGCCTATTAGAGATTTCATATGCAACATTTTTCATCTAAAAATCAGAAAATCTTCATGCCAGAGACACAGTGTCAGAAGGACAATCTTAAAGCACATGGTATTCTATTACACGTCATAACATATGAAGCATAAACCCACCTTTAAAGACACAGCCCTATACTGAAGGTAAAAAAGTAGCATCTATTTACATTTTGCACCTGTGCAAATTCTTGAAACATGGCTAAACATTCATTTTTTCTATGTTTAAATACAGATTTTTCTTTCCTCCAGCCCAGTGTTTAAAAGGTCACACGATTTTATCAGGCTAAAAATATCTGACACATAAAACCAGGTGTGCCAAACAAAATATTTAAGTGTAGCATCCAGAAGAAGCCGAAAGATAACATGTCAAAGTTGAAAAGGAAAAGTAAAAGAAGGGAAGGATATTGAAATACATTTCCTTCTGTAGGCAATACCACATACATGAATAACAGGGGCATAAATCTCAACCTCAATTTTAGGTATTCTATTTCAACACAGAAAAATAATAAGAGCACAAGTTAAAAAAAAAAAAAAAGAAACAACTGAATTTTTTCCCCATTACCCACAGCGTCTGAGTTTCTTCCATAATTAAGAAAAGGAGATGCTCTAATTAAAGTGCTGGACATAAAATCCCTCTGTGGTTTCTTCTGGCCTCCTCGTTACAAGAGCAATACAGTTCAGCGACTGTTTCTCATACCCACCGCACTGAGTGTTCATGTCAGACATGGTCTGGACTGAGCAGCTGGGGGGGTGGGGTGGAGAAATGAGACAAAAAAGCTTTGAACCCTGGAAAACAAATCCAAAACACTCAACCGAACATATGTATCTTGGGAGAAATCAGAACCAAATCAAGCTCTCTACTTTGCAGCTCCAGACTTCGCTATACAATAGATTGATTTAAGGCACTGAATTGGGCCACACTCCCAGATTCTGAATAAAATGAACTCCGATCTGATCGCTTGCTAAGGGCAGCTTATCTGTAGCTATTGTTTGTCTTTGTAGATATTTGTCTGACTCCTAGTTTAGGTGCTGAGATGCGGAAGAAAACTTTTAGAGAACTTCATACAATTTATGCTTTATATGAACCTACTCTGAAAGCCACAAAAGAAATCTGGGGGAAGCTGGAGTAGCAGACAGCAACCACAGTCATCAAGAGTATTAGAAAAACCCAAACTCAAATTCTTTCCATTTGTCTTGTAGCCCTTTCTATCTCTTTCTTATTCTGGACTTTATTGGAAATACTGAGAGTCTGCAGCAAAGTTTAAACGTTTTTCTCTTTTCCAGTCACACACACGGCTGTGTCAGGCTGGGCGCAAATTCTGTAGCACATATAAGCTTACTGCAGTGGTCATATTTTGATTCAGATATATGATTACATCGCACATACCTGCAATTCATTTTCTTTCGGATAAGCGTTTACACTGATCAAGATAACCATTAATATGGATATTAAAAAAGAGAGTTATCGCAAAAGTAAAAGGATCCTTCAAAATGCTGTTTGGTTCTGGAGTGCTCTTTTGCTGTACTTTAACTGGCAGATATACTTTGAAATCAAGTACGGTCACCCCTAGGAAGGAACAGTGGCCTCTCACATTACGAAGCGGCAGCACTGCCCTGCATTTTTCAGGGGAGGAAAGACCTTGACTGTGCTATAGATCCTGCAGGGATGGGACGTCCCATGGCTCCTGAGCCTGTACGTTTGTTGCAATACAAGAGTTTCTTCCCAATTGAGATATATTATCGGATCCAGACGATATTTTAAACACCAGGAATCTTTGTCAGACAACACAGCTTTCAAAGAAAAAGCTGCTTAACTGCTAAAGGGATATTTTAACCTATTTTTAGAAAAGGAATACTCATCGCTAAATGTATTAATTAACAATCCAGAATTCCAGCAACAGGCTACCACAGAAATAGTTTTCAGCATTAATAATTACAATTAAACTGCAGAGTTTACATGTTATTGGACTACTTATAGAATTTTCCACATTATAGGTAAACCCTGGCCGCGCTCATGGGCCTGTCTCACTGGAGGCTGTGCTCATCCGTTGCTGATGACAACTCCGAGGGAAAAACCACAGCCCGCACCTGCGCAGTACTAACCAGCACGTACTACCCAAATGCAAAATCATCGTTCACTTTAACATTTAACACTTTAACTAAACAGGTGAAGGATTTATTTGTGTGTATCCAGTATTTTGGGCAGGTATCTCACTTGCTGCGCTGATGGGTGGCTCAGCAGATGAGGGGATTGATTTTGTATACACAATGGGATGTCAAGCAGAACCTAACTGGAACTAAAGCAATTCCTTGCTCCGGGACCAAACTAAATATTCTGTGATTCTTCTCTTGTGCTCCTCTCATTGCTCTCTTTCCTCACTTGAAGATGTCCCTGCTCATGGCAGAGGGGTTGGACTAGATGACCGTTAAAGGTCCCTTCCAACCCAACTATTCCATGACTCCTAGCAGATCACTCTGCATGAAACAGTACTCCAGCTACAGTGCCCTCAACATACATACTCAGCAAGGAGATGCAGCCCCCTGCCACTACAACAAGCAATTCCGGCTACAATTTTTGCAGCTCCACCATCAGTAATGGTGAGGAGCATTAGAAGGGATGAAGATACTGATCAGCAATTTTTGGAGGACTTTTAATGAGAGAGAGGCCCTCTGTGCAACGCTGTAACCAGCACCGCCTGGTGAGAGATCATGTCGTAGCCCCGGGACGACCAACAGTAACTACTGCAGAACTTCAGGCTTCAGTCTTTATTTTGGTCACTTGGGCAGAACTTACCATTAGGCTGTACAAGCGTAAACACAATATAAGAGCTGCCTTTTACTGCTAGCCCTAATACAGGAGATTGATTGTGTGTCAGAATCAAGCCGTGCCAACTGCCTCATCCATCTCCTGTCCCTCCATTCAGCCTTCTCTCTATCACCTTTGACATGTACTCTTCCCCCGTCCTCTTCAGGCTGACAGGCACTCCAGTAGAGGTGGCAGATCCTTGTGAGCAAAACCAGGGGAGATTCAGCCTATGCAGAGCAGTCTAACTAGTGCAAATGGGAAATCTAACACTGAATATTTTATATTTCAAGAATACATGCATTTATAACAAGAAGCGATGACAAACAAGACGAGGGAAGCAAATCTATTCACACATGAAAAAAACCTTCAGGTTTGGGAAAGCTTAGCCCTTCCTCTTGAGCAGGGGCATCAAGGACATTGGGCTATAACTTGGTACACTTTTTGCAAACCAGACAGCAACATCATAACTGTTGGACAGAATAAGCCAAATTGCTTTCATTCCTCAGAGGAGCCTAAAATCGGTGAAAGGAAAGAATGAATCAAAAAGGAAGTAAGTTTTGATTCCATACTCATCTGTTTCTTACAGGACTTTGGAAGGAGTTTGTTTCATTGCTATTTTATAAATTCATTTCATGCTGCACATTTTAGAACATTCATTAAAAAAGAAAAACATTTCAGTATTAATAGTACGCTACAGTTGGATGAAAAGCAGATCAAATGCTGTGTATTACAACACCTAAGATTAAACAGGAAAAAAATTTCTAAACTCAGAGCCATTAAGCAACAGAGATGTTGAGTAAAAAAAAAAAAAAATCAAAGTGCTTTTTTTTTTTAATTTTATTTATTTTAAACAGGTATGCCAGTAGCTGCCCAACAGCATTTCCTCAAAGTCTCAAGCTAAATCTTGGACTTACAGAAATACCACATACGAAGGGGTTGGTGGTAAGGAGGTGAACAGAAAAGACACCCTATTCTAGAGGAAGCACTCCTGCCTCTGAAACAAGTGCTGCTCTGCCAGGCATTAAACGCTCTTACTCAGCAGCAAACGCTGTTCACAGTGTACTGCTACTGGGGAACAGCTACTAAGCTGCTGGAAGCTAAAACTAAGTAAGAAATTGCAGCTCTTCTCCAATTTGAATGTAAAGGTGAAAAAAATTAGCAACTAAAGTAATTTATCAAGAATTATCCATCGTTCAGTCTTTCACTAACAACAAGTTTTGTATTAAATGTCAATTGTGTACTTCATTTGTAACGAACATCGTCTCATTGAAATTACTTATCTCAAGCAGAAATTATCGTTAATTGAAAATACTCCTTAGTTTAACCTCCTTTAGGATAGTCACCGGAGGTATGCAAGCAGACTAACCACAAGCCAACTCCACATTCAACAGCTATTCATAGCTTCTCTTCAGGATTATCCAAGACATTCCCAAGTCTCATTCTGCAGATCTGTCACTTCCTTTTTTTGGCTCCCATCCAAATCATGTCTTTACATCATTTTGCCTTGATTGTAAGATCTGAAGCCTGTAATATTTACTTCATTGTTTGGGAAATAACAGGCTAGAAGAAACTCCAAAAGACTGCATTCATCCAAACGTATTGGCACAGAGAAAACCAAAAAGATGGGGAAGTCAAATGGAAGTGAGGTTGTAAATTCTATATGCTGATTAATAACAGAATAGCAAAAAATGTCATTAGACATGGGGCATGGGGTGAATTTTCAAATAGCTTATAAAGTATAATTAAACATTGGCTCCACCACTTTTTCTTTCCTTTTTAGATCAAATACTGATCTCTGTTCAGCCTTAACTACACCAAGCCAAAAACGTTAATGCCTGTGTTTTATCCAGATTTTTCCCCAGACCATCTTGATAGGTTATTTGACAGACTGACCATATTTTAATGCGTGTTCCAAAAAACCAAATTCCTACTTAGCCTTTTACCTTACAGGCATTATTGTAACTGCCTGTCTTTCTGGAGGGAATGAAATTTCTGTGCTCTGGCAGAGAAAAATGAAAAAATGCATTAGTTGGCACCCAATAGCCTACAAAGTTATCCTAGAGCTTTGCAGCATGTGCTACAGTCTCCTGTGCACCAAAGGATATTTTGACACCTCGTCTATCATGTTTTTTGTGACCTTTTATCACAAAAATAGATCCAACCGAGCTCCAGACACTTTGTTTGGAGCCAGAGTTTGTGTTCAGAAGGGCCACTGGCTTATGGATGGAATATGCTATTCCATCTGGGGCTCATTAAGAATAATTTTCCCCTGTTTACACTTTGAGATTAGTTTAGAACTTTAAGGCTGTCACTCCATTTTTAGTTTTCATACACTTAAAAGGGAAGGTTAAATACAGAGGTGACAGGAAATCTGGGACTGAGTTGTGGTAAAACTCTAGGGAAGGAAACAAGTGTGGCATATTACAGTTGTAATGTCAAGAATAATAGTGCTTGAATAAAGCCAAGGCTATACAATGCCACATTTGCATGCAGTAGCGTCTGCAGGTCAGCGATGCTCATTTAAACAGATCTTGTACTCAAGATTTCTTGGAGCATTTACCTAAAGCAAGAAGTCAGTTGTTTTAGCTTAGTGCCACGACACACAGGGGACTAGAACAAAAGGACAACATCACGTGCCTTCCCAGTGATCTCCATTTGGACATTAACAGCAAACGAAATCTGTTGTCCACCTGGAGAATACATTTTGGCAGAAGTACACAAGGTCAGTCAGATAGAACTGCAAAATGTTGGGTTTGTATGCAAATTGAAGTGCACTGTCAAACAGACGAAGCAATAACTTTGCTTAGCTAATAACAGGCACCACATCTACTGCTGCAGATGACTTTATAAGTTCCCTACTTTAACACAATATAGCTTCGAAATCTGCTTTTCATATTATACAAGACCATGTAGATTTTTGCCTCAACACAACTTTTTGTGCTGCTTTTGGAGGCAGTTACGACTTTTAAACAATGATGCTAGCTGTTAGAAGACAGCAGATAGTATAGGAGCAAAACCAGTCACACGGATAACGTCACACACTAATTTTCAAGTGTGAGTTCTGAAGGGTTTAGAAAAGTCCTGCCACTTTCAGTAAGGAAGCACGGCACTTTTTATCTGAACCAGTTGGGCAATGGGAAGATTTCTTTCCCTTTAGTTTCCTAAAAAATTAAGTCAGAAATATGGTTCACGTGATTCTCCTCCTAGCAGGGGATACTATTTAAAATGTTACTTTGTAGGCTTGTGACCATTTGTACTGTATAACCTTAGTCTCAGAACACTATTAGAGCTTGCTAAAATCAACTACTTTTAAGTATTTCTGCTTTAATTATCAGAGGTTGCATAACAGCTCTACCCTTTTAGTTAATTAGCGCATAAAGCAAACCTGTCAGGTTCTTAGCCACCATTTCTGAAGAGACTCTTTAGGATTTTGCTTGGACTTGCCCCAGTGATTACATAAAAGGAATACACTTCCAACAACTGCAGATCTTGACCAGAAAGAAATATTTAGTTCGAAAATATTTTTTTAGAAAATCTCTTTCACATAAAGCCTGGATGGACAGAGAGATCATGCATACATGCACACCTACCTGTAATGAAAAAAAAGATTATATCATAGCTTATATATTTATATTCTACCAGTCCACCCACACTATTAACATAAACATCAAATCACAATTTCTTGCATGGAAGAATTATCTTCCATTTGTTCTAAGCACTGAAATATGAAGAACAGGTGTTTGGATTTAATTCCAAATGAGAAATGCAGCTTTTTGGCACGGAAACAGTTTAGCAAATGGAGAAGGGTGAAATGTAGAGATTTGTTGGCCTGTTTCTGTGTTTACTTGCAGCAGTATGACACTTACGAGTCGCACTGTTAAATAATATCCCAAAAATGGAGATGGAAGTGATCAAATTAACATAGTCAGATCATGGGTCAGGTCAGAACACACACACAGAGGGGGGTAAGATCCTTAAGAGCACTCAGTACTAGTTTATAACAGCTCTACTGATACACAGAAAAATCTTCCTTTGCCTCAAAGGAATTCTTTTAGAATGAAAATGAGTGAGTCAGATCAATGCTAAATACTTTTCAGTGCTAAACGCTAAAAGATTTAGGACTTGATTTTGTGTCCTCTAAACTCACCCAGGCCAAGGGGTTTGACTTCATTGCTTATGTCCATTACTTTGTTCAGATCCATCGTCACCCTTGTTCATAGGGTAATTTTTTGAAGGTCCTCCATATCAGCCAGAGTTTAAGTTTTGACATGTTAGACACTTCACAATAGGGACAAGCAAAAGGTTTAACTTATCACTGATAATTTTTAAAACTAGAAGGACGTATCATGCATTCTGGCTGAAAAGTCATTAGGATTAAGATTGTCAGCGTATTACAGCTGCATAGCATAGTCCCTACACAATTACGTATATAAAGCAAAACCAAAAAAAAACCAACCCAAAAAACAGAACAGAGAAAAAAAACAAACCCAAAACTAAAAGCAAAAAGCACAGAACAATAGTCTGTTTAACTTAACCTCTTGAACTTTATCATTAGGCTTGCTGTTCTATTGTTGTTATTATGTTTTCGCTTTGCTTTCTTTTTTGAGCTTACTAACAATACTCAAGAAGTTAGGTCAAACTTCTTCAATGAATGAAAACACAATGATAAGGAATAATAATAAAAAAGAAATAAAGAGCATGGGTCAGCAAATGTAGATTGCATTGGCAGCCAGGCACCATTCCCAGCTCTTCCACTCACCCGCCATGTAATTAAGGGCAAATCTTTTCACCACTCTAAACAATTCTCTTCTCTGTCTGCCGTCTCCTTAAATTTTTTGGCAGCCCAAAGAATAATATTTGTATATCCTCATACATGCATATACACGTATATGTATGTATATATACATACACACTGTGTGGCATGGGGGGGGGGTCTGTTTAGAGGCTATAAAAAGAATAATAATCATAATCTGTTGTAATTTAAATAATAAAATAGGAAATAGCCTTAGTTTAATAGTACTCTAAAAAAAAAAAATCTGCTAAGGCTTTCAAAAAAAAAACCAACCTACAAACCATCCATTCTAGCCCTAAAATCTCACCAAAACCACTGGAAGCGAAACCCCTCAGGTCCAAACCACACAGAATGGATCCAAACGCGTCTGAATCAGATCTATTTGCCAACATATTTCTACTCCTACCACAATTAATACCTCCAACAGACATCCCTGGATTTTATTCCATAAACATGCCGATGAACCTAAAGCAACCAAATTGAACTCATGCAGGAAATCTATAAAGAAAAAGAACACCTAACTGTCAGTGGAGGAACACTTCTCAGATAACAGTCATTTAATTTGTAACCTCTCAGTCCTTAAGGAAAAGCTATTTAACATCTTCCAAACACAAGCCTGGGAACTGAGACTGACAAGTGGATATGAGACAAGTGGTAAATGAGATTTAATGATAGTAGTTCTATGGCACATTGTGACCTCCCCTCCTCCCTTCTTTCTTCATCTTAGGGATATAAATCTTTCCCCTTAGGAGAACGTATTACCATCTCTTTGCCTTCCTGCACCTTTCTTCTCTTCCAGTCTCTCTCACCAAATCTACCTTACCTTTCGGAGATGGTTCATAATGGAACTATGAGCTGACTTTTGTTTAGCTTTCAGATCTACTGTGTCCATTTCAGGGACTGAAGAGGAGCTTGAATGTCTGAACCCTTCTTAAATTTTTCCAGCTATGCTGCCGTATCTAACAAATGTCTTAAATTTATCTACAAAGCCCATCTCAGTTACACCCTCAATCAGAGTTATCCCAAAACAACTGTACTTGGTTAACGACTGTTTGGGTTTTTTGTTTGTTTGTTGGTTTGGGTTTTTTTTAAAAAAAAGTTATATGGTAAAACACAGATATTTTTAGACCTCATTTTTATCTATACCCCTTTGCCTAATGTTTCTTAATGACAGGTTTAGGGCTTTCAGAGGCTGTTAGACAGAGATGGTTCCTGGACTATGTATTATCCATATCATTCGCAGCACTCACCTTTCCACCCTCATCAAATTTTCCCACGTGAAAAAACCATTCTCGAGAACAGAACCAGGTAGGCATAATCACAGTAGGTCCATGGGAGGTAAAAACCTAGGAAAAAGGTGAAAAAGGCCAGTCTTAATTCAAAGAACGTCAAAACCAGCATCTGTTGGGGAACAAAGCAGACCTTAGACATTCACCTGAAATCCTGCCTCCTATATTTAACCTTCAGCAATTTTAAGCACTGAGAAATGCAAATGCTTAAAATTTAGCATGTGCTTAGTGTTTAAGATGTGGTGTACACCAGCACCTTTGAGGTGTCACAGCCCAACAGACTGATCTCCTTCCTGCTTTGTACTCCATAACCTTCTCTTCTATCATAAGTTGCAACACATGCAGAGTACTTCAAACTATTTCAAATTTAGACAGGTATACTGGAAATGACACGTCTATTAATGATGGCAATGTTGATATTGAAGCAAATGAATTGAGAAGAATCTTAAAAAGTTGAAGTTCTTAAACTGAACCCTACAATCATTGTGCACTGATTTACCATTTTATATTCCTTGTCTATACATTAAGGAGGAACTTGCATTGATCTTTTATTTCCACCAAAGACACTTAAATCTTAATGAAGCTTGGACAACAAGATGCGATTTATTCTAAACATTACCAGAGCAGTATAGATTTGCTACCCAGTGGTACCAACCTTAAAAGGTTGTTGTAAAGAAAACGCTTTAGGGACTGAAAAGGGAGTGGCTATTAATTTCATCCTCTCAACTAGTGACAGCCAAGAACTATACAAATTGTTCTTTGCAGCTTTAAACAAACTTGTTGTAAACACAACTATGAAATAAACCAGAATCTGGATTACGGAAGGTAAACCGGTTCCTTCTTTTATTACAAGATGAAGTATCTAGCCAAACAAGAGACTGAACTTGTCAAACAGAATGTGCAAAGTTAAGACAGGAGACTGCGCCTGCTTCCAAGAACTACGCAGGAAATAAAGAGCACAGCCTGCTTTACAAGGGCAGAAGAAAGAACCCTCACAATTACTGCCAGTCTCCAAACACTAATGAAAATGCTGATCTTGTGAGCAGATGATGTCATAGCATGCTGTAGTGGTAACATTAATATTCCTGTAAAGTTGAACTTTTTAAACATCAGTGCATGAATGTACATTTTATCACATGCATCCAAGTATTTACATTTTAAAGGTGTTTCTCTTGATTTCAACCTGGGATGGAGCTCCTTATACTCCTCTTATGTCTGGCAATTGCATTTTCCACAGACAAACACAGATTTAAAGCCCAAATTTTACACACTCGGTTCTACACAGACACTTTGACCAATTCTCCAAGCAAATTAAATTAGAAATCTAATCAAACCTCAACATGTGATCTACTCCCACTTTTCTTATGGTCTGAATCATCTGACCAAGCACAGGCACCCAACCGCAGGATGAAACACCACATGCTAACTTCAGGAACAGAATGATAGAATTTCGCTGTCCGTAAAGGGGTCCGAGGGTGACTCATCTCGATATAGAAACTTAAATTTTTGGCAGTCGTATTTAGTCAGAATAGTCCTATCACTTAATGGCTATGATTTAACACATTAGCAACTAATTCATAACTGCAACACCCTGGCCTTCAGAGGTGCTAAATGTCAAAAACTCCCCCCAAGAAGTCAGTGGGAGCTGAAAGAGTCAAAACAATCCCAGAAAACCAGAGCAGACATGATTAGTCAGTACATGGTTATTAGCTCCACGCTAATTACAAGGGCAATTGAATATGGTCTGAACTGAACAATGACCAAACAGTAATCCCAAAAGAAAACAACAGTAGGGAGAAAAGCTGGGCTAGAATGCACTGCATTGAATCTCATTTCTGAATGAAAGAAAATCTTCAAAAGAAAGTCCTGAGCCTATTGGAACACATGTGTTTGGAGAGGCTAGAATGTTGTTTCCTCAGTTCAGCCAGGTTCATCAGAGAACATAAATGCACTTAATCATAAGAGGTAGCTCAATGTAATTAGTCATGCTTACGTGCAAATGGCATAAATCCCATACATCTTAGATAATCTGCGTTCCATTGACGTATATAGCTAAGTGAAACCAAATAGAACACATGTGAAACACTGAGAAAGAAAAAAAAAAAAAACAATCACTTCTGTTAACATAGATAATGATGATTATATAGTAGACCATCACACACTGCATCCACTGATGTCTTTCCTAAATCACACAGTGCTCTATGGATCACTGTCCGTCTCAGAAAAGATACTAGAGGGGAATCACACAGACAAAGCGGAGACTGATGATGAGGTGGCCAGACAGCCACATAGGATTCAGGGTCTTATCCTTCAAGAAAATCTTTGGACCTGGAACAGTACACCAACTAAGAGCCAATGAACTGGTAAAAAAGCTTTTTCCATAGCAATATTTATAATGCAACACCAAAATAAACTTTAGGAAATTTAAATTTGTGCTGCTGCCACAACAGACAAATCCATCCTCCCCCGTCCCTTGCTATGCTAACAATAACATTTGTGAAGCTGCAATTCTTCTTTTTATTAGCTTAGTTTTGAGCTGGATCTGCTCCCTGATCCAATGAACCACAAAAACACCAGTGTTACCACAAAGGAGTATGTATGAAAACAGGGCACCAAACACAGAGAGGACAGCAAGACCATTCTTTTCAGCAGCAGTATAGATAATTCATAAATAATCTTTAACCTGATAGGGGAAACTATATGCTTAAAGTCTAGATTTAAGGGATGTCTATGTTAATTTAAGAGCTCTCCCACTCCTCCTGCCTCAGGCTACACATCCCAGTCCCTTACAACAGCATTGCCACTCACCTGACCCCACGGTCAGCCAGATCGAGCACTACATCAGTGAGAAAGCAATTAGGTTCTTTTTTTATTATTGTTTTAGTTTTCTGTAGCCTTAGTTGTCTCAATTGGTTCACTCTGGGGTCAGACTAGCAATACTGCTGACATACTGGAGGGGGAAGGAACAAGCTTTGGAGAAGAAAACAAGACCTCCCTTTTTGTTCATTGCCCACAGTTAATCAGTCCAGCTGTAACGTAAAACTGCACCCTCCGTCTGAATCCTTACAGTGATGGGAGGAGAACTGGCTCAGGAAAAACACTAAACTCCTAACAACTGTATTGAAACACTACAGCATCTGCCAAACCTTTGAAAGCTACCTTCAAGAGCTTTTGAAATTTCATCTGCAAGAGAAGAAAAATAACCTCAACCTTCTGCAGTTTGGAAATCCTAAATTTCAGCTTGCTTTAGTCAGATGGGAAGTCCCCTCTGGATTTCTTTTTTTGCCTACTCCTGTCATACACACTTGCCAAGGTGTTAAAAAATGGTCAAATTGGCTGACTCCATGATAAAAACTGCAACTTCTCACTTTGTGAGATTGCCACTCAAGATTTTACCCATAAATCTTTTAGACTGTGGGGACTGGAACAAAAGAAACAAAGAAGATATGGGTAGCCTTCATCTGAGAATCAATCAAAAGCAGAATTTGAATGATGATGCAGCTCTGTAACTGCTATGTTTACTTTTCTTGGAAACATTCTCCAGCACTGCCCAACAAATGTCTTGTATCACCTTGGAACCTCAATGGGTTTTCAGTCCTCCTCGAGGAGTTAATTCAGTGCATTGGAAAGCAGTTTGGACCTGTGAACCTTTCACACACAGCGGTACTGGAATATTAATGCTTAATAGTAGCTGTCATTTATTATAGTACACGGTATGCTGTAAAGATTATCCAAATATAACCTAGCGGAATGAAACGAACTTGTTAAAAACTAACTACAGAGGCTTGCAGATGAAGGTATAAACCTGTTCAGATTTAGAATTCCCGAAGAACACAGTGTTGTCATAACCAAATTGGAATCCACCTTCAATCAGTTTCCAGGTGATGGAGACAGGCTACTATTTCAGCACCATATTTGTTAAATTATTTAGAACTTTTATTGTCATCTGTCCTGGTTCCGGCAGGGATGGGGTTAATCTCCCCCGGAGCCGGCAGGGGCAGGTATTCCATCCCACGTGAGCCATCCCGGGCTATAAGAGGCGCTGCCGGGGCGAGGAGAGGAGTCGCCACTCGGGAGTGGGCTGCAGCGGTGCAGGTCCGGTCGGTGCGCTTCGCGGCGGTACTGTAATCGCGTTTTTGTCTTTTCCTTTTGCTGTTCTGTTAAATTGCACTCTTTTAACCCACGAGTTTGGCCCTGTCGTTTTCTTTTTCCACGACTGTGGGAGTTGTGCGAGCGGCTGCGTGGTTCTTTGTTGCTGGCTGAGGCCAAACCACGACAGTTCTTTTTGGCGCCCAACGTGGGGCACGAAGGATTGCAACAACAAATTTCTTGTATTCATTTCCCATATTGGTTGGATAGATGCTGGTTACAATGTTACTTCGTTTGTTTGCGTGTCTGTGCTTTGCAAATTCTTACATGCTCTATCTACTCCCCGTGATGCTGTTTGTTATCTCGTGGAGAGGGATCAGGGCTATAATTTTGCTGTCATTTGCAATTTCAGCTTATGATATGATAACATCACTATTGAAGTGGCTTTGTTGGGGTGTCTATGCGGTATTGCTGTCTTGTCCGTACCTTGGTTATCATCTTTCAGAAGTTATTAATAATATCACCCAATCTATGGGAGAAACAGGGGGAGATACTTTCCCCAGCTCTTTTGCCTCCCTTTTCTCCTTTGGGCCAGATATGACACCTCTTGAGAACTTTGAATATCCTTGGGATGCTCAAACCAGCATGTTTCTATTGCTATGCCTGCTGAATGTTTTTCAGATCTTGTTTAGGGTTAAGCAACTGTTTAAGTCTACCACCCAGAGATCTGCCCCAAGGCTGGATAGTCAGGGGTGGCATGGCATGTGGGAGAATATGGGCAGGTATCTAGAGAATTTCTCACCTCCAATGGTTTGGGACTTCACCCTCGAACAACTCCAGGACCCTGATAAAGTAATAGAATATTTGAAAGGAAAATGCTGTGGCTACTCCAGAGAGGCACAACTTACGGCACTGTGCTGGGCCCTGGCCAGTATCTACCAAACACTGCTCAGTACCATGCAAGACCCTCAGGGGAAAAAGAG
>NW_009647271.1:1961992-2039226 GCF_000708025.1 Charadrius vociferus | reverse complement strand
GGGGCGAGGAGAGGAGTCGCCACTCGGGGGTGGGCTGCGGCGGTGCGGGTCCGGTCGGTGCGCTTCGCGGCGGTACTGTAATCGCGTTTTTGTCTTTTCCGTTTGCTGTTCTGTTAAATTGCACTCTTTTAACCCACGAGTTTGGCCCTGTCATTTTCTTTTTCCACGACTGTGGGAGTTGTGCGAGCGGCTGCGGGGTTCTTTGTTGCTGGCTGAGGCCAAACCACGACATCATCTGTTTTTATTCTAAGGATCAAGTAGCAAGTAATTGAAACTGATTTACTCTGGTTCGTTCTTGCTAACTGGCTATTGAATTACATTCAACTACTACAGAGATTATCTAAAAATAAATCTAAAGAATATAAAGAGTTGATAAAGTGACTTTCATTTGTTGTGTTTCAAAGCTGTCAACAGCACATGTAATTCTGGCCCCCACTGATGCTCACTTCAGATCATGTCAGCATTCGATACGACATTTAAGTTCCAATACTGAGAAAGGCATTCATGTGTTTATAGTAACTCTTCAAGGAAAGTTCTATTTCCTGAACCAGCAAATCAAAATCTAACAGCAATGTGCCAAAAGAACACATGCAGATGGTGAAACAACCTTATCACATTATGTCATGCAGAATAGAGAGAGGAAACCAGGCAGTTCACAAAAGCAACATATTTAATCAAGGGCCCAGACTGCTTTCCAATGTAACAAGCTAATTCCCTACAATGCACTACTCATTTAATTCTACTTACGCTATAACATTTACGAAAATTATATCCGCACAGATCAGGGATTAGAAAAAATCTCCTATGTTATGATAAACAATGATTTCCAATTGCCAGGGTCATACATTAACACGTTAGAAGGTGAAAAAGAAAACAAAAGAAAACAAACTAAATGACAGAGGGCCACAATGACTTTGTGAGCTGTAGGCAAACTAGAGGCTAAAGGACACCACTCCTGACTTAGAAAAAAATTATGCGTTAAGATACTAGTGCATTAATTCAGCAGTGAATGTACCAGGACCTCACTACTAAAGATTACCAGGTTTACATTCAGAATCGGGGGAGCGTATTAGTGTGACAGAAGAGGTATGGAAGGTAGGGGAGAGAAGAACACACTCCTTATCCTGCTTCAAAAAAGCATTAGGCAAATAAGGTAATTTTTTTTAATTTTTTTTTTTTAAACAAACAAAGAATTACAACAAACTTTATTAAGCTTTAAGGAACCTCAACACCCAGTCTGGTATGGATTACATTCAGTTAGCTTATATTGTACTGAACTGGTTTATTTTTCATATGCCTATATAAATAATTGCCTGTATCACCTAATCATTGCATACTTCGACATTAGCTGCAAATCCCTGCTCTAAAGAAGCCAGGATCTGGCACAGCAAAAAGCACATTTCAGAAATAAAACATGCCATGACTCTCCATACTGAAAGGTTGATATATACATAGTAATTCTGGTGCAGGCTTGACCAAAACCCAGCATCACTTCAAAACCTTCCCAATCCCAAACTCTACTTAGCAACAAAATTAATCAAAAAGAATTCAAGAGCCCTCAGAATTGCTAATGCCAGTGAAAGCAGAGAGGTTTCAGCAGCTCTGAGAAGGTATTCCAGTCCCAGCCCTGGAAAAATTATGACCTATGGTTCCCCATGATTTCCTCAGGATTTGAAGCCTTAACAGAGGCTGAAATGTTTCACAGTTTGCAGGAAACGCAGACTCTGCAAGAATGGAACCAGTGAGAGCGGCTGTAGGGCGACACTTTCGCAGTTGCTCTATTTGTTTTTCTACCTAGTGTTTCCTCCCACTGTTTGAAGGGACCTATACTGTTTATTTTCTGTAGCAACTAACTAGATAATACAGATCATTCCCTTTTAGATATATAGGTGGAAAGTAGAAGCACTGCACTGTAGAGATGTTCTCTTACACCTCTGAGTACAATCCCTTCCAACATTCCAAAACTTTACTGAGGTTCAAATTCGGATACTATTAAAAAAAAAAAAAGAGAGGGTTATAAAAGTTAAGTGATCTCTCTCTGGTCAATCTTTCACACAAATACAGTACAACGATCAAATCTGTGTACAAGCTGTAGTAATAATCATTTGTTTGATGCTCTTACCTACACAGTGACTATATGATCCACAGTTAACTTTTTTGAAATCTATGTAAAAAGTCTTAAGCCTATTGAAAGGTGCAGCCAGTCAACAGTATAGTTTACAATACCTATGTAACAAAGTATTACATGATTTATGGAGTGCCAGGAATATAATTAAATATATATATTTAAAAAAAAAAAAGATTCTGCATTCAAAGTTATTAGAATCCCCATTATATAGGCTAAATAATAACACTTGAAAGTGTTCACTTTCAAACATAGGCTGTTTCCCTGAAAGCCCAGAAGGTTAACCAAGGCATGAATGTTATTACACTAAAAACTGATGTTTGCTTTTTGTTTTATTTTTTAATGCAGATTAAAAAGAAAAAAAGTTCACTAAAACACTTATGGCATAGTTCAATACTCTGTAAAGGATACCTAAACCTTGAGGGACACAATGCATGAATCTCTCATACAAATCTCTGCTACCCACTTCCCAACATCCCAAGACATTCAGTTCTCACGATGTAAGCAGACAACAGCAATGGGAGGACAGCTGGGAGAGCAGTAGAGCTGAGAGAAAAAAGTTAAATTTGTTTGAACTGCTGTATCGAGATCCCTTGTTCCTCACAGTTTATTACATTCCTAGTGCTTTTCACCAGCCATTCATTTAAGAAAAACATGATAGTCCTCTTTATAGCTATTGAGTGTTATACTAAAACCGTAACATTCTATACAAATAGCATTCCCTATGTAATATAAAATTTTAATGTCAAGTCTCTGCACTGTTGGATGTGAAAGCACCACCTGAAATGAGTAAGAGCGTGTGTATTAACACGGCATCACCTCCACCAGACATCTCTGGCTACTACAGTGTCACAAAGAATGAAATGCAGGTAAAGACTGCTTATATCAGGCTGCACTCTACCTACCTTCTTTAAAAAAAAAAAAAAAAAAAAATCTGCTGCTGAAAGGAAATCTGTTTACAAATTTTCTAAAGGTAAATATATTTAACTTTGGGTTTATAGTCTAATACATATGTATTGAATTAGCTGTGTTTTTGCTTTCTGGGAGCTAGCCCATGCCAGCCTCATTGTGCTGGATAATTGAAAGCTGACTATACTGCTGAATATCTCTTTTTCGTAGTTGAATGCTCCTAGTAAAACCCAATAGCAAGCACCATTCTAGTCTTTTTTCAAAGCTTTTATCTACTAATGACGATGAATTAACCTACTGCTGAAACCAAAAGAATAGATGCATGCAAAGGGAATAGCCTGTATGATTTTAGCATGTCTTACATCTTTTTTTCTTGTCTGTAAGCTGCTAAAAGTGGTCTTTGTAACATCCTTGCCTTAACAAGTCTCTAATTCTTGGAGACTTTCCAGTATTTAAAGAGTCAAGTATTTACAATGGAAGAATTGCTCCATCCAGTAAAATGAAGCATTCTGTACCAAGAGGTTGTCTACTTGGCTTGCTGTTTACGCTGAGCTTTTACCACAAAAGAAAGAAAACAATCTGCTTAAAGTCATATTAGCAGATACTAAATTGTGATTAGAACAAACAAGAAGTCTGCTAAGAAGCAACACTGACCAACGCTCATGTAATAAGTCTTAAAAATCATCTTTCCATTTGACTTTTGGACATGTCATTCAGTATTTTTGCAACATGAAGACTGAATAGATCTTTTAGATTTTGAGACAGCACCCAAATGAAGGTAACATAACTGAAATATTTGAAGTTACTACAATAAAATATATATTTAGACAGCAATTCTCATCTCAAAGATCTATGAAAAACAAAAGACAACATAAATGTCCTTTTTTCAATGATAGGACAATTCTACTTCGTATTACAAAGAGTTACAAAACCTGTAGTGTTCAGAAGATTATTTGTAATAATAAGTATTACTCATTTTCCATCTATGAAAATATCAGCTATGTTTAATAATTATAATAATATTTAATAGATAACAACATATACAGCCTGAAGACAATCAGGCTAGCCCTGCAATGCTCTGGAAAATCCTTTCTTTGGATTCACACTGTTACCTCCGAGAAACATCTCCTGCTTCAATAGGAAGGAGTGCCAGCTCTGGGGAAGTATATGCTGCTGTTGGATGAGTATTTTAATCTTTTCCTTTCCTACCCATCTTCCTGATGACTTTCCCTCCAATTTCATCTCCCTACATGGTGTGCAGCAAAAAAAGAAAAAAAAAAAAAAAAAAAAGACTATCTTGCCTTTTAAAGTGGATGATGCTATGGCCACAATCAGAAAGCAGTCAGTTGTTTGTAGTCAACAGGAAAACAAATCCATATAAAAAGCAACACATAGAACTTTTCCACATACCACCTTCTAAAATTAATGTTCAATTGATAGGTGAATAAACCTCCTCAAAAAATCTCAACTTCAGCAGATTTTAAAATGCAGGTATTTTGAGAAACATGAAATATTTTCAAGTGTTTATTTTTATACAAAAATGTAACATGCCTACCTACTAATACTCACTGATTCTCCTTTTCAAATGAACGTTCATGTTAAAAAAGTTGTAGGCAACCTGGAAGCGGGGGGACATATGAACCTCAGTTAAATGAAACTTCTAAACAAGTATAGAATAGTAAGTAAGGAGATTACTTTTGAATTTGAAAAGTTCAGCTGTGTGCTAATGTACATGCAAAAGATCCACAGGAGAAATATTAAATATTCATGCAAACTTGCTGTATTTATTTCAATACAAATGGTATTTCTTTTGTGAGCTTTTTTCCCCCTATAGGCTTTTAACATTTAGAGTAGGCAAAAAGAGAAAAATTAGGTCAGACCTTAGACTACAGATTCTGATTATTTGATTAGCAACTGCAATAGTAGAATGTTTTCTTTAGGAAATCAAAGCAAACTTTACCCTAAATCTCTCCCTCATGTCTTCCATCATATCACAAGTCTTTGGGGGGTATCAAAGTACCAAATGCATTCCAGTGCCCCGAGAGTGTTTGATTTGCATTCTGTATCACTTAAAAATTGTTAATGGGAGAACAAAGAAAAGATAGAAAACAAAAAATCAGTTATTTAATTATTTTAGAAAAATACATTTCACAGCTAGTGCAAGAAACAGTAACGCAACATATTTCACAGAGGGGGGAAAAAAGAAACTCCTCTCAAAACGTTGTTTTATATAAATGGTCTAATACTAACCTTCTGCACACTGTTTCAAATCTTTTACCCCACAATACACTTTCTCAGAATGATGTATAGCAACTGAGGGAAAAAAAACAATCCAGTACCTCAGCAAAAGTTCTTACACACACACACACTTTTGATAATGAAAGGGCCCTAATACATGTCAAAACCCAGTGATCTGTTACAACAGTTTGTTTTTCAACAGTGCAGAAGACAAAACTGGAAAGACCTCAACCAATCCTGAGAAAACACAGAAATAAAAATTAAGTGCCCATCAATTTGTAAAAGTCTGAGAAAAAACAGAGCTGAGAGCACTACAAAGCTTTTCCCTCCTATCTGCATTCTCTTGTTTCAGCCTCCCTAATAACTTGTTGATGGGTTTATATGTGGGATTTGATTTTGTAGGTTCTTTCACTGCCTCCCAGCCAACAATCTGACCAACATTTCCTTTTATTTGTGTCTGATTACTCTATAACCAAAACTCTCATAGCATGGGTAGTTTGAAGGTCATATCGTATCTCTGAAATGGGGCTCTATGCATGCATGGCTCCTGACCCTTATTCCTACGTTAAGTTCTGTCTGAACTTGGCATTCCCTCTCACTGGTTTGAATTAGTTACTATTCAGACAGCCAGTCATCCAATCTACGCAGCATGTTAAAATAGTTTCAAAGTCTCAAGAATTCAATTACAAGAAAGAAGGCAATAAATAGCTTAAGATCTTCGAAGTGGAGGCTGGTATGAATTAGCTTCAGGGCACCTATGCTCCAATTAGAACAATACAAATCAACAATAAAGAGCAAGGATTAGGGCCCAGGTTCATCCTAAGTCAGAGATGTGTAAGCAAGCAGCCCAGGCAATATGGGTCCTCTCTACCGCAGAGAATTTCTGCCATGGGGCAACTCAACTGGTTTATTATCTCTATTGCCATCTCTAATGAATACAAGGGAGCTCCTAGAGAACAAGGCTTCTAAATTCACTAGTTCAGATAAGCACCTTTAAATGGGTGAACATCTGCATAAGCCTGATGTATCTGTACACTCCTATAATCAGACTATTATAATTATCATCAAATTGATTACATGAATTTCTGTAATAAGAAATCATATCTAAAAAACTGCTTCAGTATGCTGCGTGAATCTGAGAAGCAAACCATCGCTAAAATGTTCAAAGAATTAAGAGGAAGACAATTCTACTACACATACAAAGATTTTTTACATTGCTTTTTAATACCTTTTTCTTATCCTGTCCTGCAGAAATATTTACACCTAAAAGAACAGTAAACGTACTATCTGACACTCAGCATGTATCATAAGTAAATAGTAAAGGCATCATAGAAACATAGCAGCAAAAAGGGTCTTGCTTATAAATATTAATAATTATCTAAATGAAGCCAACTGAATCAGAAAAGAAAATGATGATTTTTCAGCTGTCAAAAAGCTGAAAATCCGTGGAGGAAGGAGATGCTAGAATTATACTTAATGTAACTTAAAATTTGAAAACAGAAAAGCACTTTTGGCTATGCAGAAACCAAATACAGTTATAGCACCAGCTGGGAAGGATCTACGAAGCAGCTCTTGTGATTTATATCTTCGAAAGTTTCATGGGTCACTCGACATAACCACCTTTTTCATCACACACATCCTGTTAAAAAAGATTAAGATTTAAATAAGGTTTCAAATCTCTGCATTACAAATTCTGAAAAAAGTAGTGTAAAACACAAAAGCACAATAACAATGTACTGTAAAAATATTGTGTTTAAAAAATACGTAATAGTTCTAGTTTCCCTGTCATTACATTATAAAATTTTGGTAAAATGTTTGATAGTTTTCCTAAAACACCATGAAATTGATATAAAGAACTTTGCACGTGCTACTTGTGAAAAATAAAATAAGATAAACCACAGCAATCCAAAAGGAACTTTCAGCAGAGCTTTCTCTACGTTTTTTTCTAATAATCATTCATGCACATTATCATGAAGATCGGTCCAACCTTTTCCATAGTAAGGGAAGACACCAGATTGGACACTCCTATAGGGAACAGCAAATAGCTCAGCCAGCATAGATGAAGCGTTCAGTGTTACAAAGTGAGCAAATCAGGAGTTTCACTGCAGCAAACAACCCACGGGGACAAATGACCGTAACTTTGAAGCTCAGGTACAATGCCAGGATAACAAAAAATTAAAAAGACTAAGAGCATTAATCAGATTTCCCAATATGACTTTATCTAACTTAGCTTTGTATTAAGCACAATCAATGTATCAAAAATACTTATTCCTATTTCTGATAAAGTATTTACTATTTTTATTTGTTGCCTTTAAAACATTGTGGCTTCTCACTACTGTTTTGACTCTAGACATCCACTGAAACCTGTGAGATATTAAGCTTCTAATTAACAACATATATTATTTCTAAACCTGTGTCGTGGTTTGGCCTCAGGCAGCACCACAGAACCCCGCAGCCGCTCGCACAACTCCCACAGTCGTGGAAAAAGAAAACGACAGGGCCAAACTCGTGGGTTAAAAGAGTGCAATTTAACAGAACAGCAAAAGGAAAAGACAAAAACGCGATTACAGTACCGCCGCGAAGCGCACCGACCGGACCCGCACCGCCGCAGCCCACCCCCGAGTGGCGACTCCTCTCCTCGCCCCGGCAGCGCCTCTTATAGCCCGGGATGGCTCACGTGGGATGGAATACCTGCCCCCTGCCGGCTCCGGGGGAGATTAACCCCATCCCTGCCGCAACCAGGACAACCTGAAACTCCACATCCCTGTGCAAGATCCCTAAAAAGGAGGTTTCTAGAATTAAGGCACCTCTGCCCTGCAGTATCCCTGAACAAACTCAGCTAGAGTTCCTCTTGGCCAGCACAGGCCATTCTGGCTGTTCTGAATCCCGAAACACCTACATCCTTCCCTGTATTGCATTAGAAACTCGGCAAACCCAACACCCTGGGAATTAGACCCCCTTGTTTGGTTTAATAATATCCAACATAAGCACTATAACCTCTTTTTGGAAGTGGGGATCTCTGCCCTTTTCAGAACTGCACCACTTCACAGGGAAACCCAGTGTAAAAATAAATGATAGAACCAGAAGGACCCACAAATTGCAGTAACAGAGTCTAAGTTCCAAAATCACCCTAACCTCAGGAATAATCTGTTAAATCCTGATTCAGGAAACCATTGCTTTAGTAGCATATACACAGTCAAGCTACATATGTTTAAATATTTAGCTAGGTTGAGACACTTATGAACAGCAATTTTTCACACATGCACATGTGTTATTCTGCCCCAGCAAAATTCTTTGAAGATTAGGAGGAGAAAAAGGCAGCTTTTAAAAGAGAAAACAGAACCTGAAAAATACGCCAATTCATCTATAAAAGCTACATTTATGTCGCAAAGGTTACTCACATCATCTCTACTAGCAACAAGTCTTCTTGTCTAACTTGAATTCAGTGAGAGAACTGCAAGTTGTGATCCTCCGCAAACAGCTGAAGCATTTTAGCCACGCACCCAGTTTCATGATCATAAACATGTTCTTCCCCTTCAAAAAACCCTCCAAATACTGCCAAAAGACCATAAAACTAATGAGGTATAATACCTTCAGGACTTGTTACTCTGGCATACCTCAACCAACACCCTGTGAAAAATGACAGCGATGCCGGACCTACGAAACACAGCGCGTGTTAGTGCAGTAACTGGTCACCGAGGTACCAGCCAAAGAAGAAAGAGGGAACGCCAACAGCAGTTCTCTGCACTCGAACCTTTGAACTCAGCAACACCATTTCTAACTACGCAAAAAAATACTGACTGGCAAGTCTTCCAGCTTGCTAATGAAATGAAGAGAAGACATCAGCTCTTTAAAGCTCAAGGAACATGAAAGGACGTCCTGTTCAGTTAAAATTTCAATTTATTTTCCAACTTCACTGAAATGTGAAAAAACTTGATTCTAAGAAGAAGTAGAGAATATGTTATTGCTGCTATTTGTACTGTATGACTGCCACGGAGGCCGAGGAAAGAAAATACCCTCTAGGCTGAGAAAAACCTCCCTTTAAATAGAAGTACAAGAGGAAACGAGGGAAGTATGCTCACTTTAATCCATACACATGCTTTAGCTGCTTCCCTGCACCAGGTGTGCCAAGTTTTTAGCACTGAAGCAAGTGTGATACTTCAAGCACTTTAATTTGAATTAGGTTGTTTCTAATAACCTCTTCCCTTCGCTTCCAAGGGGAACTTCTCACATGTTTCATCCTATACAACGATACTCTGTTTATACCGACTGCCACTTAGAAAAGACATAAACCAGGTTTATATACAGTATCTGCAAAATGTAAAGTTAAAAAATGACACAAAGCGACTGTACAGTGTTTTAAGTGAAATGGAAGATGTTTCTGTTTCCACTTAGATCAGTGAAAATACAGACTACCTTCGTTGACTTCAGCAGAATTACTGCATCCAGTGCATAACTGCATGTAATGTTTATACTTTCTGATCCATAATACATTTCAGACCTATCTCCAAGATCCTTCGCAGGCCAACATAAGCTCTCTCAGAGGGAGGAGGTATGTTAGTTCAGGCGCAGTGCCATGCCAAGCCTGGACACACGGCTTCCAGTCGCAGTGATGAGTCAGCAAAATTAATTCACCACTACTTTGACCCAGGATAAAACTCATCACCATCGAATGTGTCAACATACCCACAACAGACAGCATTTGTGCCGATTTATGAGGCCTTCTGAAATGGCCTGTCCAACACCAGCTCATTTGGACATCAAGAGCGTACCTGAAAGTTTTTAAGAAAAGTATAAATATTTTAAAGCACAGGTGCAATTAAAGAAATTCCCATTTTCACACACAGAGAGCAAAACAACAGACACTCCGATTTTATCATCACCAGAAGATGACTGGACAAGTTTTACTGAGCCTTATCATATTACTTTTGGTATTTTCATGACAGGCTGGACTAACTCTCAATTTCCAAGTTGTAAAGTTTCCAACTTCCAAGCTATCAGTCCAGCTAAATTCCTGCACATCCCTTCCCTTAGCGGTCGCCCTGCTAATTCCAGTGGGCCCTGCTGGCCACCCACCCCATCCCACCGTCCCCGTGCAGTGCCCGCTCTCACCACCAGCCCGCAGTGGGATTGCCCGTGGGACGGCAGCAGACAGCAGTTTACCTTTCACGTCACACTGAAATTCAAGTACTCCTCCTTACGCTTGAAACTTTCACTAAATGAAGGAAGGGTGTGTCTTCCAGTTTTAATTTAGGGAACACCAAATAAACAAGCTGTCCTTTGAAGGCAAAGGACAGGAAAAGAACGAGGTCTTCAAGAAAAGTGAAAAAGAATAAAAGAAAAAAGGAGAAAACTGGAAACTTCCTATGCCGTCACAGCTGTTCTGGTCCTTGCATACTGTTTAAATATTTTTCAGTCTAACAGTCAAACAGTTCGAAATAACATAATGCGTATGCTGTACAACAGCTATCGGACCTGGATTATCTCATCTCTGCTGTACCACGAGACCTATCACCTCTTCACATGCATTGAAATAAATAAATAAATAAATGGAAACTTTTAAGATCAATGCGATGACAAATGGTTCAAACGCCATCCTCTTTTTTGCGAAATCTTAGAAAGCTGATTATATCTTTTGATAACAAAATGTTTATTGTAGCTCAAAGAAAAATGTATTTACGACTTAAGTATTTTTGGCAGAAGTACACTAGTAGAAACTACAATGCTATGGAATTAGTTAACAATTTTTTATTAAAAATAAAAAGATATGTACTTTGAGAGGTTAGTTTATCTTTTGAGCTACACGGAAGATTACAAGGATAGCTATTAGTGATTCAAATCAACTTATTGAAGTTAAAAACCACCATGCTTTCTTCCTAAAAAACATGCATTTCCTAATGACGACACTTTATAGAAATTGCAAATTACTCTGCTTCAGTAGCTGTTTACCAAGTACTATGAAAGAAAAAGGGGTACATAGAAAACTGTTCCTCTCGGATAGCTGTGTTTAAACAGATGTTATTTTCACAGGGTGGCAACTTTTAGAATCTCAAATGAAGTTTTTACAGTGATGAACCTTGATACAAAGGTTTGCTTTTTAAGCATATTCCATGCGTTTAATGAAAAAAGATCTGGGTCAATGTTCTTTTTGTTTAAAACCAAACCATGCAGAATTTTGACAGCATCTTAGTGTTTCACTAATTTTCACAGTCTTATCACCTGTTGTTACAATAGTCTTGTGCTTCTAAATTGTTCCAGACATAATTTCTTTTCTTAACTTACTAAGAACAATAAAGTAAGTAATTGGTATTCTCCGATTCAACATAATTTCTCACTAGTCAGCTGCAATCAGAAGATATCCTTATCATTGTGGCTGCTTTGCAAATCCAACAATGATTTTAAACGTCAGTATTTAAAATAGCAACAGAAGTTAAAATCCAAAATCCTATATTAAAAATTATAATCTTGGCAGGAATGTCCTTTATGTTCTAAATATTTCCATTTAATTGAAGTAAACCATTCCCTTGACAAAACCACGAAAGCAAGGCTTTTTCTAATGCAAGAGAAAACTAAGAACTTTTATGCGTTACATCTGAAGTTCTCCCTGAGTGTGCAGTTTCAAACCCAGTTTCAGCCAGCCCAGGCGAGGTTGTACTGCTCTTAAATGAGCCCTTGGACTGCAAATGAACCCTGCAGCTTTACAGTAATTGCAGCAATACAGAAATGCATTATACACCACTATGTGGGTCCGCACCATAATTCATTTTCAACAGTCGGAGCAAACTACGAGCTTTTTCCAGCATATTACTGTGCCATTGTTGTTGCTTTTCATAAACAAGATCAATTGCCCCGGACCACATCGGCCTGTGCCCCGTACCTCCAAGGCAGCCCAGCCCCTGTGCGGAGGGCTGACCTCGGCTGGCTGCCACGTGCCCACCCCGCCGCTCTCTCGCTCCCCCTCCTCAGCAGCACAGGGGCAGAAAATACGATGAAAATATTGTGCGTTGAGAGAAAGGCAGTTTAATGAAGAGGAAAAAACAACCAAATAAAAAAAGGCTGGGCACGGAGGCAAAGGGGGTAAAATATATATATACACACACATATATATGTATTTATTCTCTACTTCCCATCAGCAGGCAATGTCCAGCTGCTTCCTGGGAAGTGGGGCCTCGGTACACATAGTGGCTGCACGATGAAAATATTGTGCGTTGAGAGAAAGGCAGTTTAATGAAGAGGAAAAAACAACCAAATAAAAAAAGGCTGGGCACGGAGGCAAAGGGGGTAAAATATATATATACACACACATATATATGTATTTATTCTCTACTTCCCATCAGCAGGCAATGTCCAGCTGCTTCCTGGGAAGTGGGGCCTCGGTACACATAGTGGCTGCTTTGGAAGACAAATGCCTTAATAACAAGTGCCCCACTCCTCTATCCCTTCCTTTCTTCAGCTTTTATTGCTGAGCAGGATGTCACACCATAGGAATACCCCTTTGGTGAGCTGTCCTGGCTGTGTCCCCTCCCAAACTCCCCGAGACAGCCTTGATGCTCAGCAATAGCCAAAACAGTGCTGCGTTACCAATACCCTTCCAGCTACAAATACAAAGCACAGCACCACACGGGCTGCTGTGGGGAAAGTTAATTGCCCCCCAGCCAGACCCAATATACCTTGATTTGTACTTTACAAAAGCTTTTTAAAAAATAGCTTGTGCATTCCGTCAGTAAAATCAAGCAATCTCCTTAAGACGCTGTGCTTCTGAATTTTGCAAGTATTTGATGTTATTTTGTTAGTAGTTTATATCAGTGAACAAAACCATGAGGTTTTAAAATGTTTATCTAAGAATTAAAGCTTGGCTACATATTTAGCCCTCAGTTAAGAAGAGTAAATAGCTTCCCCTAAATTCAGCAAATGACATAATGTGGTGCTATAATCTCAAATAAGTAACTCAAGGTCTGATGACAGATTACAAGTTTCAATCCTGTAAGGAGAAAATTCTTGACTTAAAAGAAAGGCTCTTGGAACTCATAGATGATTTATGTCACCCTTGGGCATTTCTCTCTTGGTCTCAAAATAAAAAAAGAAATTGTTAACACAATCTGATCAAAGAGCGTCACTAGGAAACAGCATATAAATTTTTCTTTTTGTGTTTGAAAAGGTAAAACATCACTGTCCTCTGGGAAAAAAAGAAAAATAATCAGAAGTAGAATTATGAAAGAGAGATTCAAAGATAAAGGAAGATTAAAATGCAGCTCGGCTGCTAGATACGCTGTCAGCCTCCTAAGCAGACATTCCACGCTAAAAATGCCCAGACGCTGCTCAGGTGCAGACTGCTGAAATCCCCCTTAAGATGACAATTACCGCATTTCACCTGGATGCAGCAAAACCAAACTCTCTTCATGTCTCAGCGCGGAATAGGCAACTGAAGCAATACAAGGAGAGAGGAGGAGAGACATGGAGGGGAAGGGAATGTGAAGGCAATAAAAGCACCCTGCAGAAGACCCTTGGGCAGGACCCAAAACCTGCCGATAGGACTGCAAAAGCTTGTAGAAAAACAGTGGAAACAGTGGCTGGAAAGGCTGGACAAAAGTGGAACAAAGGCTGGAAACAGTGAGCAAACAAATTGCTTACCTGTGCTTCCTTTATGCTTTATTCAGGGGAAAAAAAATAATCAGATTTTGCATGGGTAAAAAAACTAGACTATGAAAAGAAATATCTGCTGCTTTCATCAGCCTATCCCATAACAGAAACAACTCACAAGACCCCAAAGTCTGCCCATCTACTCAGCTCAAAAGAGGTGATGCTGTGCATAAGGCTAATGCCTTTCAACATGTTCCAACACATCTCGCAACACCACAGTTGAGTCTAATTCACATGAAGTATGAAGTCTTCAAGAAAAACAAAAGTAACATGATACACCAATTTATTTTATAAATGTCTGCGTTTACAGACTAAAACGTGGATTTGGTTTTAATCTACACAGTTGTATTGATGAGCTTCCTAAATCCATCATAAATCACCCTAGATCAAATAGATACCTGTAAATTAATTTTAATACATTTTCTCACTCTTTGCTGAGCTGTAGATGGTATCAGAATACATCATAAAAATCTCTTTTGCAGATTTCATATGATACACGGAACATGGAGAAAATAATTTCAATCGTGTGAATTCCTTGCCATTAACATTTACTTTTTCTCTGCAAGTTTATGATTCACAGAAAGCAGAAACAACAGATGAGTAAGGAAAACGGTCAAACAGTTTTTCTTTGTCTTTTCCATTTTGTCAACGGAATCTGCTTGAAGCTTAAGGTTTAGCTCAGTACACAACACATGCCTAATAAGAGGAATTGAGATACTGGTCTGATAGAAAGGGTCACAGTAGCAACTCACGAAGAGAATCCAGGGGATGCACTTGCATGGAATATGTCCTTGGCATCTACCAAAATAAATCCAAGCAAACATAAAGCTTGTTCACAGTTACGCCTCATTCATATTTGAATATAGACCACATGTTTGAGGATTAAGCTGGTGAACCCAATCCGTCTCTTCCAGGAAACAGTAATGTAACAATTGGGCTATAGAACTGTCAATTATTTCATACGGACCAGCTGTGCGTGAAGCGTGTTGTGCTCCAAAACACAGACCCTTACTACAAGAAGATGATCTTCTGTAACAAGAGTCTCAAACTCAAAACACACCCACAAGTAATTGAGCCAGCAGTCTTTCCAAAGGAGAAGAAAACCCTATGAACATCAATTCTGCAAAGAGGACACACACTACATTTCAGAGTTCTCCCAGTCTAAGGTGGACTTCAAATATCTCTTTTTTTATTTAACGCTTCATTTACTGGGAGTTTCTGTTTTAATATTTTGTATAGAAAAGAAAGTAAAAAAGGGAAATCGCACTTGTACTTTCTCCATCCACTTTATTGCTGCCCAAATTATGTTTCATCAGACAGCAAGCAGACCTCTATGGAGAAAATAGCCTGCCAAATTCTAGAATTACAGGTTAAAAAACAGACACGAGCCAAATGAGCAGCACAGGATCCATAAATCTCAGGCAACACTAAATTAAACTGAAGCTTATTTTTCCTTTTGATCTCACTCAGCAGATTAACCAGGCTTTTCCAGCGATCAGTATCTAATACTTTGATAAAAGACACACAGAAAAGCTGACAGTTTTTATAATTCATTTCCAATACTTACGCTTTTTTTTCAACTCTTCAAGAGTTGACACTTGCACATGACTTCAGAGGTACACAGAAAAGATGGATAGTAAATCCTGATGGGGAAAAAGGCCCCTATTGCTTCTTGTCTTGCACTTCTAAGAAAGTAAACGTTAATGTTATGAGTTATGTTAATGACTTACGTTAATAAGTCATGTTTAATCATATATGCTCTGTAAAAAGCTTCCAGGCAATAACAGCTGAAGCAAGAGCCACAATCTTGTTTACATGGGTACTTCTTTTTCCTTTAGAAGACAAACTTATAGATAAAGTAAATCAGGTCATTAAATGAACTGCAGAATTAAGTCAATGAAGTCTCAGCTAGGAATCCGAATGAAGTGGAAGAAATAACCACCAGTACAATTCAGACAGTCACAACAGCCTTAAAGAAAACACGACTCACAAAGTTACTAAAAAATGTCTCTTTTAAACCATCAAAAGCTGCTTATTTTTTGGACGCATATTGATTTTCATTATTTGAAGAGTTTCCCTGTAAAAACTTACTTTACGTGACCATATCAGAGGAGCAGGGTACAGTTCCTTCTATCTTTTTAAACACTGCACAAGAAAAGTCTCCTGCAGTGGAGAATTCCATTTTGTCCTTGAAATCATTTGACTTACTAAACCAAACGCACATCGAGTTACATAATCTTACGCACACCATAACCTTATTCTGCATATATAACCTTATTACATAACAAACATACAACAGGAAAATGGACACAGTTTAGAAATGTCCGTCTAAACATAAAGATGGACACGACTCTAAGAATACACCTTCAAGAATAAGACAGAATTGTTGAAATTCTGTTCCAAGCTGACACCACAAGACTTTTAAGTCTAGAGATCTGATGCCCGTAAGTAAATACTTTCACTTACAAGCAGTATTGCTGCCTGTCAGACAGGTGCTTATTTTTTTATTTTATAATAAATGCTTCAGAAATACACTGGTGACAGAAAAAGGCTATGATGAAGCGCATACCTCATGTTCCAAAATTATACTTTCTGTTTGCAGCATTTGTATTCATCTCCATACGCTTCCAATCCTACGACAAAAGTCTGTAATACACAAATAGGGCCTAAAAAGAGACTTCGAATACTTTAATGGAGTATCACTTCAAGAAATGAGGTAAACATTTGACTTCTATTATGAAACACTGACATGAATGGTTGAAATGCAATTCCACACAGGCCAGACGTACGCCTTCCCTCAGTGACCGATACAGAGTTCGGACTGTAGGCTGTAGACTTTGGCAGCTTCCCCGTGTCGCACTGCGGCAAGCACGATCTGAAAACTCGCGACATAATTCACAATTGAGACAGGAAAAGAGATTAGAAATGAAAATCTTGTTCAAAGTTGATACTTACACCAGACCCACCAAGTTGCTTAGAGAAAGCTTTGGACAGAGAGTTAAAGCTGCTTTGTTAGGCAGCTTTAGAAATATCTTGAGCTGTGGGAATTTCTCCCCAGTTCTCCCTTCTCCCCTCCCATTTTCAAATAAGAACTTTTATGAACCATTATTCAACTCCAAACTTCAGAAAGCATACAGGGCCATTGGGTCATCTGCATTACAATGCCTGATTCATCATGTATTTGTATCATAAATTATGTTTCACTATAAGAAAAATAATTTCCTGTCAAAACGAAAATGCTCAATTTTGACAGTTAGTTTATATGTCTGACCAAAAAATTGACCAAGGCCAAAAAGCCTCATTAACTTAATTTTATCTAATGCATACCCATATGGAGGCAAAGAGGAAAATTAAATATCCGTAATTTCATTATCTGGCTCCAAAGATTATTTTTTAGTATGGGAAGAACGGCCTCAAACTGTTACAAACTTATAAATTGTAAAGATACTGGACTACTAACCACATCTGTATCGGTTACATCCATATTTTAATAAACTTTTATTTTTTCATTATGAAATCTAGAATACTTAACCTTAGTAGTTGTATTCTTGATTCATTTTCTGCTGGCACCTACTTCACTGTTTTCATTAGAAGAGCTGCAACTAAGATCGATCCCCCCTGCAGAAGTCACTAGGAATAGTTAAGCCATTCCAAAAGCCAATATCTCATACCTCCTCTTTTTAGGAGAAACTCTCCTATTACGTACACACTCTTCTATCAGCAGATGCTCCCAATATTTTGAGGCATTTTTTCACATGTTTGTTTCTCTATATCACACTAGAAAAACCTCCTCATCCCTTAGGAACATTTAACATCAGTTCAGGTGTTTGTTTCAAAATAACACACAAGAAAAATGTCCACACAGACATTTCCCGTCCCATACACCTGTAAGTCAACTAGTAAGTCTGGACGCAAATCCACAATGAACTCAATGCACAGTATTACGGCAGAAAAACAGTATTTGGTCCTAATACCACTCCTAACCAAAATGGTCAAATAAATCTTTATCACTCTCAAAGTATTCCAGATTAATACATCTGGAATTTATACACCTGTATTAATACAGAACCCACTATAAAAAAAACAAACCTTGAGTAACTGTCAGAACAGGGATTAATATAACTAGTTTTCCACTTTTTTGGAAGAATATTTTCTGACTTCTGCAGGTTCTAACTTTGGTCTTAGATGCAAACAATAGAGCTTCAGAATACCAGCACTTCCAAATAGCTTGAAAATATAAGTGTCACTGATAGATTTCATTCAATGAAAATGACATTAACTGTCAACAAACCAAATACTATGAACGAATTAGAATTCCTTTTCTTCATTAAACTCTCCTAATCACACAATTACTGCTTGTTAGGACAAGTTCCCTACGCGGTCCTTCTGTCAACAACAAATAATCAGCTTCACCCACCTGAAAATTTGGATAAACTATTTGAAATAATAAGGGGGAGCCTGCATAAGTTCACTCTTTGTCTTCATTCAAGGCACATTCAGGCAAACAAAATACAGAGAGCAGATTCAATGAGACTGAACAGTGCACTCATCTGCTCAGTTATTTTTCCAAGACACAGATATTTTGGGTTCATCTAGGCAGCTATACGAACCATTACCAGCTGAAAACATGATCCATTTTCATCCGACAACCTTTTAAACTTGTCACAGAATCCCTGGTCACGAGCCTGGGAGAGAGCCTAAATCAATCTCAGATACAATAGCGCTGCTAACACATCAAAGTCGGCTGCTCCCCTTGACCACCTACGGCAGTCTCCCACATCTTCTGATAGGTAAGTCCTTCGACCTGGGATTCACATACAGTCAGTCCTCAAGTTTCTTGCCTGGAGCCATGGGTCTTGCCTTAATCCACCCTCCATTTTCTCTTTCATTTCCTAAACACGGAACCCTGAAAAATGAAGGAGTATTCTGTTCAATTTCTCTGCCACAGTTTACTGACTGGAAAGCAGTTTGGCCCCACTCTCTTACCCAATGCAAAACTGAAGGAGTCAGCTCAAATTAAAAGTTTCACACATAAAGCAGAGTGATGCATTTTCAGGAAGTTATTACTGTTTTTAATACAGGATTCCCGAATGAGGCACTGCAAGCTGTGATGATAGTTGGATAACCGTATGAATCCAGTAGGAAGAGAGCTTTGCCGGAAATCGGATGTAAGGATAAATTCCCTATATTAAAGGATTTACAATGAACTGTCAAACAAGACTAAGAGTATCTTACAAGATTAATTACTATTTTAAAACCCATACAGAACTTTCCTGTACTGCCCAATGAAAGCCGATCTAGCCATTCTTTCTAGCATTCATGCTAACAGCCCGGTCAAGCGATGTCACGTTAACAACTGCAATGCTTAACAGACCACGAACGAAGAGGGATCCTCCTTCTCACGGGAATGAGACATAAGAAGGACATTAGAATGCCCAACTGCCAGATTCCTAAGACCTCGCTTTGGATTCTACACAGCTACAATCACAGAAACAACAGTTGGAACACGTAAAATTGAAGAGTAAATAAATTTACTGGAACAACCAAAAGTTTCTGTAGCGGAATAAACATATCCAGTAATTCTGATATTCTGCTGCCTGAACAAAATAATCAGAAGAAGGATTTAATGCTCGTAGAAAGACAGTAAACAAGAATTGCACACCCACATACTTGTTTTTGTCTTCTGCTCTAAGCATGCAGCACATACACAAGAGCAAAATACATTATTTTGCATACTGCCAAAAATATGACAAAGGCCATTTACCAATAATGAGCATTTGAGATGACACACACAATGTCAATGTTTAAAGCTTCTATTATGGAAGCTTCTAACTGAGATTCTTCTCTCTTGTCAGGGCTTTAATATCATCATATCACCACCTATACTGCATAGCTTCCTCTTATGGGGTTGGGTTTTTTTTTTTTCTAACTTTCACGCTGTTCTATCCAAATGAGAATGTTACAAATACTTATTTTCCTAGTACTACTTACAAAACCACTGATATTCCACATCTTTGTTGTGTAACTCAAATGATGCACATGTATATATATATATGTACACACAAAGATCTGAAAAATACCCAGTGCTTGCAGGTGCAAAAGTGCATCTGCTGCAGCCAGTTTTTGGTTTTTTATCTTAACACTGGGCTCGGAACTACCCTGGATATAAGTATAAATATACTTTGCTTTTGATTTTTGAAGAGCTCTAAGAAAGTTAGAAAAGCTCTAAGAAACTTAGATGTGCACCTCTAACTTTTGTTAGAGCCTTTGAAGCTTACAGCAACATTAATTGATTGATACATTTCCATCCAGTTCAGTAATTCAGAGGTTAAAGGGGAGAGACTGGAGGGAGGAGAGAGACTTCAGCGACTTCTTGTCACTATTGAATTGTAAATAAAGGTTTAAGCCACTCAAAATTCTATCTTTTGTGTGGATTTCATAAAGTCTTCACAGATATCAATTAGTATTATTCAGGGCCTACAGGTGTCTCAAATTCCTTAGATGCCCTGGTGATTTTAAAGTGCTTTTAAATGTATGCTTCTATAACCACCGTTATGCTTTCTAAACAAGCAAATTAAAATTCCATAGACCGGGGTGGCAACGATTGTTTCAGTGCATTAACAGTTTGATCCCCGACTTCCATTTTCTGAAAATCCGTTTTGTTAGATGAGACTAAGTTTATACTGCATGAAATACTTCTTTTTTTTTTATGAATACTTACAAGTTCCCCAAGGAGTTTCTCAAAAGCATGCACTTGGTTTTAATCAAGGAACACTAGTGTAATGGACAGCACATTGAACATACAGTGTTCTAAACTCCCTAACAAAACTAAAGCTGAAATGCAATTTATTTTCTTCAGGGAGAAATGACAATAATTGCTAGAATCTCCAGACCTAACTACTGATTCCCTAACAAAGCACAGTTTAATTCTCCTACATCAAATACACATGAGGGTTAGGAACTGGTAGGAAATAGAGTAGGTTAAAGCTAATGTTACGAGAATATATTTGGATGACCTAAATGACTACAGGTGACCTCTAGCAAAATTTGGTAACATGGAGAATTTATGTTCTGCAAGAAAACACATCTTTGCATCAGCAACAATCTTTTCTACCGATTAATATCTGTCACTTTAGAAGTGTTTTCTTTATGTTTGCTAGTTAAAGATGAGCAGAACTAGAAAAGAAACCTGTGGGAAAATTTGTGAGTTACAGCTAGCGCCAAGCTAGGATCAGCTCAAACTTAAAGGGAAAAAAAAGGGAAAACATTTGTCTGGATAGTCCCTTTGAACATTTGCAAGAGACAAATGTCATGTAGGTTTGGCTCCCAGTGCAAGAATACTGTAAACTCAGAAGCATTACAACTGCCAACTGAACTTGCCCCTGCTACATCTGAAAAAGGGCCGATATCAACACACGCCATTGTTAAAAAGCTTTATTAAATGACTACCTAATACACTGCCTTCAATTCTGCTGTTGCTAAAACCGCAAGTAGACATTTGCCCTGATGATGAAGATTCTGTGTATATTGTACTGCTGCTCTTGCTCTATGAAAGAGATGCTCGTATCTCCCTAGAACACTTAATAGAAATGTGATTATGAAAGTGAAGCTAGAGAAAAACAGCTGGCATTGCAGAAAAATCTCTTCTCTAAGCAGAAGCTCAACTAAGATTTTTGTAACGTAATGGGCTTTCTTTGCCTACCAAATATCTACAATATTTTAAAAAGACATTAAAAAACATTATCACTTACTGTCTATACAAGACTGGGTATACAAGACCTATTCCCCTATGTTCTTCTGAAACATATATACAATTGCCAGCCATTTTTTGTCTGGTACTTTACTGTATAAACAGCCTGTTAGAAAAGTTACCATCACCAGCAATGCTCCTCCCCAGCTAAATCCCTCTTTCGGCTTTGCCAGACTGTCTTTTTAAACAGGAAACTGAAATGTAGAGGTTTTCTTTTTTTTTTTTTTTTTTTTTTTTAAATCAGAATGTATGTCGGTTCAAACTTTTTTCTTTTTTATAAATATGACTTTTAAGTCTTCATCTGAAAATACTTCAAACATTGAGATTACCCTTCACTTAACTGCTCCACCCACACATCAGTAATACAATGCTAAAGAAGAGCAGAACTTTCCATAAGTGATATTCATAAGTCTATGAAACAAATAGCAGATTTTCTTCATCATTTTTGCTTTAAAATAATATGCATAGACAGTACTTCATATAAACTGCAATGATCAAGTGTAATTGTAAGAACAAACTTGTTTGATTCTTTTTTTCATGTACTTCTAGAGCAAGCGTAAGTTCTTGTGAAAACCACGGTCAAGGTCAAGAGGGACCAGACTGGTGACATTACAGAGGAAGACAACATATTAAGGCAATGAAGAGGTGCTAAGTTTGATTACTCATCAAGACAAAGGGGAGTGAAATTTGGATGAATAAGTAACTTCTGTCAGACTGTTTCCACTCTCCCTTTTGACTGAAAGTGCTGCACCGTGAGTTCAACTGCACTGACCCACAGCTGAAAGGGGAAGAGCTGGCCCCATATTCCCCTATTCCCCATGCCCACCATCCCTTCCTGGCCCTGAACATCCACCCCCCCACTTGCATCGCTTTTGGCACTTCATCAGCTATACGATGAACTGATTCAGCTTGCTAAGCTGGCAAAAAAGGCTACCACCAAATGAGAAAAAAAAAGAGAGGGGATGAGAGAGGGAGGAGCTTGGCTGATGGTTTTGGTGGCAGTAAGCCGTGAGACCAGCTCTGCTGCATTATGTAGCTGCACCATCGATGCGAAGTTCTGCAAGCCGTAACTGCACACCACTGTGGTTATGAAGAGGATCTGCTGCTCCCTCCCTCCTGGCCACACATTCCCCACTATTTCCCTGCTGTTTGTCTGAACCCTCAGCTTGCTAACCAAGCAAAAAAATATTTATTTTTCTTTCTTTCCTACCCGACTAGCACGCTAAATTGGCTCATTCAGGAGCAGACAAGCACCAGAAAAGCTCAAGAGAGGGTGCCGGGCTGCCCCGGCTGGCAGTCGGGTTTTTTGGGTGACACCGAGTTCTCTGACAAGCTCTGCAGCTATTGAGGAACCATAGGCTGCAACCCCGATACCAGTCTAAGTTAACAACTGCCTGGCTTCTGCCTCCTCCCTCCATTGTGCCAGCACAGGTGCTCCTCCACACCTTCATGAAGTAGTTCAGCATATTAAACAAACAGGAAAACTATTTTTCTTTTCTTTGTAAAGAGCTGAATTGGCTCATTGAGAAGTCAGTTAAACCCTTGTACCAGCAAGGAAATGGGTGGGAACGTGAAAAAAGGTGGGGGGTGGGGGGAGAGAGAGGGTAGGACTTATGTACACTAAAATGTCAAAGAAACACAGCTTAAAAATACAGTGAAGCACATTTAAATGCAGAGGCCAAGATTTTACCAAATTCAATCTGAAATAGGCATTTACTGTAAGACAAACTTTATGCTGAATGATGCTTCATCAAAAAATGAAAGTGTCATTGGTGCTTTGCTTAGACTAATAAAGGACAGAAATGAACACACAGAACTTTGCTTTACAATTGTGTAAAAATAAAAGATAGCTTGTAATGTTTTCTGTATATTACGTCTAGTATCACTATTGACTAGAAATCTTCTACGCATTCCTCTTTCTTAATTTTACACCTACAACAAATCTAATACAAAAAGACCTGGAGACATGACAACGCTATTTTCTTTATAGTACAAACAGAAGTAACAGCCACTTACTTTCTGATAACATTAAATATTACCTGCTGTCTGTGAGCCACGACTTCTGAGAAGACTTCCACAGTAAGGACAGTTTTCAGCATTTCTCTACAAACACAACTTTACTTAATAACTTGAACAAATACTGTACATCAAAGCTGCATCGCATCCAGCTATAAACAGCAAAGGATCCACTGGATCATATATTTTTTACTTTAAACTTCCAAGTACAGCTGGGTATCGGTGCTTTAAGTAAATAGTTGGGCTAATTTAGCAATTATTTAATACTTCAGCCCAGATCAGACTGATCATATCTCACTTTTAATCCCACACATAAAATCAACCAAGTAAACAAAGTGGGAGTCTTCATTCTAATCTCGATTTTGCATTTGCTATAGATGTTGTCATAGTCTTCATTTCTCCTGAAAACAAGACAGGACTCCTCTGCTTTGCACAAACTAGAAATTTGGAAGTGCGGCAATCATGAATGCTGGTTGAAAGACGTGACAAAAACCAACTGCAGGAATGTAGCCTGTTGGGCAGACTGGGGAGGGCAATGAAAGAACAGAATACCCTCTTGGACATCACCAGCAGTGGTATGGGAGTCCTTACAGGATGAAAGATCTAATCTGTTCCTAATTCAGACACTTTTCCTTCCATGTGGATGGAGGTCTTTCACAGAGGTTTGCTCTTATTTCCATGGAAAGCCTGAAACTCAGCAGACTCTCTGGGCTGGCAACCTAATGGGACGCATATTCAGCTGCAAAGACTCCTTTACCAGACTTCCCTGGAGTAAATCCATGGCAGATGTCTTTGAAGCTAACAAGGCTGGTGTCCTGGTTTGAGGTTAGCCAGTGCTTGCCCCATGGCTAGGTTGGCTCTAGTTTCTTGCTTGAGCAAGTGATGAATCTTGAAGCTAAGACTCATTCAAAATTCAAGAGCAACTGCTATAAGGACTTCTGTCTTGGCAATTTTCCAGACAGTACAAGCATCAAGAATGCAAATCTGAATGTAGAATATGATGCTCAGACTAAAGCATAAAAATAGAAGGCCTTCAGAAAAGGCATCAAAATAGACACGGGAAAACACAGAGATGTGTGAGAGATTCTTCAATGGCAACAGACAAACTCACACTTCAATTGAAAGTCACCAAGCAGTTACAGCTCACCTCTACAGACGCTGCCCAAGAAAAGCTTTCCAGTCCCTTGGGACAGGTGATGGACATACTCAGAGTGAGAACGCACACCAGGATTCTCTACCAACCGAGCTTTCTGTCAGCCTGCTGGCTTCCCTGCCAAAATAAACTAATTACTAACATAGTCCTTTAAAGGAGCTTGGTTCCAGCTTAAGAAAAGCTAATAAAAAACTCAACCATTTTTGTGCTCTGGTTTCAGCTGTATCCAGAAGCATATTTGAAAGCAGTTTTGATTTTAGAGACTAAATTACATTGTAGCTCAAGGTTCACGGAACAGACAGATGTGTTTATATGATACTTAGATGACAATAAAGTTCTAAGAAATTTTAGATACTAGACATAGAATGAAGTAAAATTTTGAAAGAGAGAGTTGTGATGTTTGTTCTATAAACTTTTGGTTAACATTATGTTACAGCGGTGACTTTCCACACTCTTACTTATTCCAGGGCTTCAAGTATCATCCAACCTATTCTTATACCCTCGCAAATGACTACATTGTATTGCCTTATGTAAGACACTCTATTCATGTTCAGTGACTCTAAATTCATGCAAATAATCCAAACATTTCCGCCCAAATAGACAGTGGCACATATAGACCTGTATATGGTCTTCATTGGTGATTATGTGCCTGTTGCATTCACCAAAAAACATTAAATAATAGCACGGTATCATGACAGATGTTTGTTTGTCTTGATGTTCTTGGAAACCACTGAGCCAGACTTGACAATACTGATCTTTAGTGATGGTTACATCCTTGAAACAGCCACAAAATGGAGCACATCAAGAACCTAAGAAATGGTTAATCATTAGACAAAGGTAGACAACCTTTTTTAATCAAGTTTTCACTATTTGTGGAGATCAATCCTGTGATGGTTGAAGTCAGGCACTTTTGTATTACAATTCCAAGTGTATGTATTTCCAAGAGTAAATACACTCCATTTCAGCTAACTGCACAGTGAAGGTAAAATCTGTGAATCCATACAGAACCCAAATTTACTAGTGGGTAGAGAATAGTCCAAATATCACTTGACTGGCTGTAACTCAAGCAATTATTGGAAAAATATACTTGAAAAATTAGCAGCTGAATAGAAGGACAAAAATCAACAATGCAAGGCTGTGAGATGAGAAGAATAATGGGCTTTAAATGAAAACAATGCATTTTAAAAAAAAAGTTTACACCAGACATAGGGGTTTTTACAATGAGCTGAAAACATTTTCTTTTTTTTCCCCCCCCTAATTATACTAACAAGTACTTTATTCATGCATTGTTCTTTTTTTCTTGGAGCATAAAGTCATAAAATAACAGCTACTTTATAATGTAAGAAATAAAATTGGTTAAATTCTGTCAGTTCTGTGCAAAGTTAAGAAAGTCATACAGTCACTAGCTTTTTTCCCCCCTCCCTAAATGAGTCACTTAACCATTTTTCAACTGCTAGTATTTATTTTCTGTTGGACAGAAAAGAATAGACAATCTTCAAACAAAATTCTTCCGCACACTTCATGATTCACTGTATACTGTGCAGTAACTGGTTTGATGTCAATACTGGAAATAAATTCTTCATCTGTTTCATAATTAGTACTGTGGCCAAACGGTGGCCAATATTTAGTACTGATAACCACGTTCATGTACTGGGTTTTATCCTGTTTTTCTGAGAAGCTAGTAGAACAAGGCCGACCATTTACTTTACCAGAAAAAAAAAAAAATAAAAAAGAACCACTTCCCTCTGGTGTTAAAATTCACCGCACCTTTAGATTTAAGTTTATGCAGCTGACAGATGTAAGAATAAACATTACTATACGACAAATGCTGACGCAAGTGCTAAACCATAGAGCAGCTGATCTTATGTGCGTGCATAATAATGAACTCCCTGATGTAGTTTTCAACTTGGAAAACCCTATGTGTCTTCTATTTTAGATTCCTTTCAACAGTTAACAACTAAAGGCCTTATTCATGAGGTAAATTTATCTTGGGAAATGCCCTGAAAGCACAGACTGTACTCTTCCTATGTACAGTAGCTCACTATTTTCTGAAGATTTATCACATACATTTCTCAGTAAGAGATTACATTTCATTATTTCCAAAACTGGTTATATTACACATATTACACAGCACTTTTACTAAAAAGTAAAGGATTTTTTTAATGATCCTTCTCTTCTGAACAGACTTACATTGTTATATAAATCTTGTAATTAAGGGATTTAGGCTCAATCATTTTATCCTTGTTTTATATTGTCTTGTGTTTATTTATTGTCGCAGCAGCAGCTGAAGGAAGCACTTGGAAAGATCTCACAAGGAAAAATTCTTGTTGGCATTTCCCACTATAAGTGTCCAGCCAGCTTCTGTATAATCACACAATAGCTAGTGAATTATGGAGTTTGGCTTTTAATTTATTGCATGATTTTTATTTTTTTTTTCCCCCTTTTTTTTTTTAGCAACGCGGATCTCCAATCTGAGAACCACATCCAAAATCTAGATGGCACTGGATTCTGGTTTCAGTTCATTCTTTACTTTGGCCATGATGTGAAGTATAAATCAACCATACAATGGAATGTAGCTGATGTTTGTTAACATTTCTTTGACACCAAAATGCAGGGATCGGACATGAGAAAGCCAAAGAACAAGTACATAAAGATGCACAGTGACGGTGAATATTAAATAACTATTAAATTGTAAGCACTATTCTTCTCTTGTGTTGATAAAGGGTATGCGTCTATCTCCCAAAACCATCATCCCCCACCCTACTGAATGAAAGAACTGAAGAAACTGAAGTAAAAATTAAAATGTTATATTTTAACTAATTATTCATTTAGGTTATATTTTAAATTATGATCTGCATAGAAGAATTTCATCCTAGAGGATGTAAGGACATAAATTTCTTCAGGTTTAAACCCTTCTCTGCCAAAATGTCCTATTCCAGGCCACTTTCTAAAAGGATAAAAATGCAAGTCAGCTTTACTCAAAGTAGTTGAAAGATGTCCCAAATTGTGTTTATCCATGTAATGAGAAACTTGGATCTCTGAACTCAGGAAAGCCCATTTACTTTCTGAGCCACAGAACTCAAGGAAACCGATTCAGAGATTTAAAGGAACAAAACCACACGCACGCAGAAGGATGGTTTTGAAGCCACGTACGTAGGTATAACGCAGCTACTCTGTACGAGCATCCAACCACCATCCATACGAGTGCTGATTGACATTACAAAGCTTTTGGTTCATAACCACTTTGGTATATGTGAAATCTATGCACTCTTTGGCATCAGTATTTTACCAATCAGAATGTGACAAGTTACACAAAACACAAATAGATCCACCATTTATGCTGCACTTCCTTGAACTTCTTCAAGAGTCCCGAGGTAGCATAGCAACGACAAAAGAAGCATTTGAAAGGGTTGTATGTACCACCACCCAACACATGGGATAAGGGATGGACAATATCGCAGACATGGACAAAAGAGTGAATGTTTTGGAAGCAGAACTACGTTCAACTGGAAGATCAGCTGACAAATAGGTGAACTGATTGTAACAGGAAAAGAAGGACATACCAGGTATTCAGAAAAAAAGACTTCTAAAAAAGGGACACAGGACAGTATCTGCCAGCAAGAGGACCGTTACCTATATCCAGAAAGATGAGGCTGTAGTTTATGCAAATTAAAAAGGAGCCAAAGAGTATTTAGTTTTCGTGTACTAGAAACACCACATAGCCTGGACAGAGAACCAAACTGGTTTCATCCCTGTAAACACTCCTTAATGCCTGCACATAGATACTGTATTCCTAAATAGTAGCCTGAACAATGATGAATGGCATTTCTGCATTAACTCTTGCACATGAAATTACTTTTAAATATAAACAAACATTAGGACATAGGGACAAAGTGTGAACAAGCAGGGGACATGCTTCTGCCACGTGCCTCTGTAGGTGTTACTAATATCCAACCAGTTCAGAAACACAGTCACAGGAACTCGGTGCTGGCTCAGCGGAGACAGCGGCAATGCCAACAACCTTGGTCAGTTTAAACTTTTAAGCAGCTCAGCCGACTTCCACAGACCTGGCTTCCTGACCCGCTTTTCCCTATAGATTTCCAAAGCATCTCCTGGGCTTTAATTTCCCCACTGCTCAGCTCAGTTCACTCCAAGTGACGGTGCTGATCTGCTGAACTCGGACTGTTCTGTTTCTGAACCTGGAAACTTACAGTCCATCTCTTTTTTCCTTGTCCTTCACTGGAAAACATTGCAGGTGAATGTTTGCCTTTTTCAGTTCTACTCCTGTTTAATATTCTCTTCATGAGGCAAAGAGACTATATAAAACACAATCATCTTCTGTATTATGCTTTGCCGCTATATATACTGAGTATGGCGGCTGCATGGATTTTAATTCGTGATCTTTTGTGAACATAAAATACATACATAAATCCTACAGGATTGGGGGGTTTTGGTGTGTTTTGTCTGTTTGGTTGGTTTTTTTTTTAATTAAATAGCTTTTTTGGTGCTAACAGTTTCGGTTTCAAGTTCTTTGCCATGTTTCCATTCTGCTGTAATTCACTAATACCTGGTAGAGGTCTGAGTTTAGTTTTCTTTCAAGCAGCATTGAGCCTTTTCTGATATCATAGTTCACAAGACTATTATATGACAGATACTCTTAAGTACCAGGCATAAAGTCATACCATTCTCATAACAATCAAATAGTGGTACATTGTCATTTTTAGAAACTGTAAAACATAAAAATGAAATACAGCTTTTACACTCAAGATTTTATACCTTTCCCAATACTTCTACTTTTCTAATAAAAAAGCAGAACCCATTTATCACTTTTCATCTGCTGGCCATATCAAATTGTTTGAGAGCAATACAAATTATCTGTGCCACCTTTCCTAGAGCAGAGTGAGGTACCCTTTGGGCACATTTACATGGCTGACACTTCATGAGCTGTAACTTCCTCTTGGTAAAAAATGTTCTTACTACATCCTCCAAAATTTTATGTTGATTGGGTTTATCAACTCATTGTAAATTTAGTTTTTCTTTTACTGTACGTGCACTTTTAGTTCTGCTTTTTTCTTTATATCCTCCTAGGTTATTCTTCTATAACAAAATCTCTCCCAGCAACTGACAGCCTTTGTTCATAGTGGCTATTTTCTCATCACATCTTGCAATCTGATTCTATTATGTCTGAAAAATTTGAAGGGCTTTTTATATATTCAACTTCAGGTCTTCCAGTCTTATTTTCTATAATTTTTAAGTCTTTTTCTGGCACTAAGTTTTATTCAAATTAAAATTTCTGTACTTTCCAACATTACACATCTGAAGAGGAAAAGACTTGTTAACAAATGGATTGCATGTTACTTCCCTCCTTTCAATGTCTTCTATGAGAAAATTAAAGAAAAATTAAATGAAAAGCCAGAAACAGAGGAAAGAATATGCAGGGCATCATAGGAGGAAAGATGAAATCAAGAACACTATAGGTGTCTCAGGATACTGTGACAACTGCTCTCACCAAAAAAAAAAAAAAAAAAAAAATTTCTGCTTCAACAAAATGCCTGAAAATGACACATTTTAAACCAAACTTCAGAGTGCCAGACACAACATGCAGGGTATAAACTGGAATTCACTCATAATTCCCCATCAAGGCAGAAAAATAGAAACATTTTCTTATTTTGCCATTATAGCTTAAAGATAATAAACATGACAGAAAAGTCTAGTGACAAAAAGAGAGAAGCACATTTGCCTGTGGTTACCTCATCATCTCACACACCACCTCTCACTTAATTCTTCTGGAAATACACATTGTGTTGTTTTATAAACATCATTTTCATTTCCTTTTCAGGGAGTTGTCTATCAACAGTCAATATTATAGTGCCCTAACTATGTCCACGCTACATAAAAGTTCCAGCCTTCTACTCAAACATCCCTCAGCTTCTTTCTCAAAGGCTTATAGGGAAACAGAAGGAAACACAATATAAAAGCACTGGAGCATATGTCTATACACCTCCACCATCAAAATAGAAAAACCACTGACCCAGAAATACGCTGAACCGTGTACGGTTCTCTAAAGGCTACAAGCAGTCAACAGAATGTATCTTGGCTCTGTACAAATCATAATCTTTTTCTTTCCTTTTTTTTTTTTCCTCTCTTTTTGTTTTTTCTTGAACAAGTGTAATTGTAACCTCTCAGGGTATGTGATGATGTCTGTGGCAAGAATGCTAGAAGTAAAAATCAGGGTGCCCCAGAGTCTGTGGAAATACGCCGGCTTAAATGAAAATAGAACTCTACCCTGCGAGAAAAAAGCGGGGGGCAAAAAGTGTGGGATCCAATAGAGTGAAGTGAAACAGGTCTTTTTGTCCAAAACATAGCACAGTGTGTTTTCATAGCAGCTGGAAAGGAAAGGAACCTTAAAAGACGCTACCACTTGTTTAAATTAAGAATAAATTAACAAGCAATAAGATAGCACTTCATAAAATGTTTAACCTACAAAATACAATCATATTGCTACAACTGCTCTGTCAGCAAAGACTGTCACATAAAAGCTAAACCTGTTGGCTTCTACGCTGCATAATAACCTTGTCTTCTGTAAATATACTAGCTACTAGAATGCATGCTTTAAAACGTAAACAAAAACCCCAGTTCTTCCATTATATTAGTCAAAGACTGATTCTGCAATAAGGACAGAGACAGCGCTAATTAGTAACTTAAAGGAAGAAAAGCCCCCAAAGTCGGCAAAACACTGACTAACCTTATCTTAATATGTTTGCATTCATAAAAAATGTCATCACAACTCACAAAGCTTTGGTTCATAGTAAAAAAGAAAAATAAATAAATAATCCTTTGTTCAATGTCAGTAACTTAATAACATCGCATATACAGAATTCCAAGCTGCCTTCACAGAATTCACAGAATTGTTAGGGTTGGAAGGGACCTCTGGAGATCATCTAGTCCAACCCCCCTGCCAGAGCAGGGTCACCTACAGCAGTTGCACAGGACGGCGTCCAGGCGGGTTTTGAATGTCTCCAGAGTGGGAGACTCCACCACCTCTCTGGGCAGCCTGTGCCAGTGCTCCACTACCCTCAAAGTAAAGAAGTTCCTTCTCATGTTAAGATGGAACTTCCTATGTTCAAGTTTATGCCCATTACCCCTCGTCCTATCACTGGGCGCCACTGAAAAAAGACTGCTCCCATCCCCCTGGCATCCTCCCATTAAGGATTTGTATGTATTAATAAGATCCCCCCTCAATCTTCTTTTCTCTAGACTACAGAGACCCGAGTCCCTCAGCCTTTCCTCATAAGAAAGGTGCTCCAGTCCCCTAATCAATGCCTTCCTTCACATGCAAACTGCCAGAGTGACAGTAAGTCAGCTAGTCTTTCACACGTCAGTCCCTTTGATCCAAACTTGCGAGAAGCTCATGCCCAAACACACTCACTGCATCTTCATGCTCCAATTCACAAAGGATGGAACAGCAGTTTTGGTGTCAGACTTGTTAAGCAAGAGCAGGAAGATAATCCAGACACAGGTACAGAGTTTGTAATTTTGTTCCAACAGTAACTGGCATATTTATGATTTTTTTTTACCATTACAACCAATTTCTGAGTGCCAGTATAACCCCTTTGAAGGTTCACCAAATTCACGCTAAGCCATGGCAAACAAACCCCCAAGAGACTGGAAAAGATCTGGCAATTTCTGTTTCCAAGGTAGACAAACCAGTGTTGTTAATTTTGCCTTCTCCTCTCTGTCTTTTGCATACAAATTACCTTTCTTGAATTCCCTTCTCTCGTTTCAGATTCTTTCCTCCCATATCTCTCAAGACAACTTTCAAAACTACAGCCCTCAGTAAGCTTCCCAATCCTTTCCTTCCTACCGACTCTCTGAAGAAAACAAAACAAAACAAACAAAACCACATTCACAGCGTTTCTTATCCCATTCCTGGCATCTAGCAGCCTTGCTGCCCGGTGGACATAGCCAACCATGCTGTTAAATTGTGATACGCTCGGAGGGTTTCACAGCAAGCACCTAAGAATGCTGTGTGTCTGTAGAGAGCACTTGCGTGTTAGATTTGAAACAACACGCTGAGTTCGGCAAAAAGATTGCTGGACCTTGCAACTGCATAAAAAAGCTGTCAGGATGAGAGAGGGAAAGCCATTCATCTTTGATGAGAAAGGTAGAAGTGGTTAGGTTTAAAACGATTCTTTTCTGATCAAAAACAATCAAGGGCTAAGGAAAAAGAGGTATTTTATTGTCTCACTGTATTCCAAATTATGCCTTTATTAACGGAGCAGAGAATTCTGGCAGGGAGGGTGGTCGATGAGGGGAAAAGTGGATGAACCCAGGGGATACAAAGAAATCATCTGCTAGAGGAGGAAAAACAACAGACAAAACGGACTGCAAAGCTTAAAGAAAAAGAGGCAGCAGCAGAGGCCTGCCCGTCAAGAAAACGAAGGGGACTGAACAATAGGAGGATATCTCCGGGTATCGAAGGACTAAAGTCCGATGGCATTATACATACAAAAGCACTGCATATTACTTAAGTTGTTTATATTGGTAGGTGTGAAGGTCAGCTACTTATGGGCACTTAATGTCAAGTGACATTAACAAGGACAAAACAAGATCCTACTTTAAAAGTGACACTTTGTTTTCACTGACTTCTAAGGAGACATCATCTGAAGGGCTTAAAGAGGGACTGGTGGCTGAAAGAATTATTTATGAATCTAAGGATGACTAGCTAAACAAACACAATTAGGAGTGGAAAGGGTTAAAAAAAAAACAGTTCCGTGCTAAAACAAACAAACAAACAAAATCTTTCTTCAATTCAGGCTTAAAGGCTCTCACTTCTTCCATAACTGAATACAGATGATTCACAGCTGTTTGGCATCTGTTGCACTTCTACCTAGTGAATGCATTCTTCTTTGTCATCAGATATCTCCAAACACATGAACCGGAGCACTCACATCCAGTTCACTGGAGTATGAGCATCCTGTATGTTACTGAATGTTCCTTACACATTTCTGATAGCGGAAATCAGAACTAGAGACCCACAGGCACAGTAATATGAAAACAGTATCTGCTCAACTATGCCTAAGAAAATACATTTTCACTTAGTACAGCTATTTAATTTGTGAAAGAATCTAAAGTATCACCCTTCAAAGTAAGATTTTTATTACGTAGATTGTTAGCAAATAAAAAAAAACTTCTTGCAACTAGAAAAGCAGAAAAGTGTCAGTTCTCCTGATTTCTGATCAGAGAAGTCTCATGTTTACTGGATGATTCAGAAAATATAGTTGTTACTTAGCTGCAGTATTTTGCACATGCAAGACGAGCCAAACTTGGTTATTTTGTTTTGAAATGCAGAGGCATTTACCATATGAAACCAATTTTATGTATGCCACTGTTTCAAAATAATAAAAAAAAAATGTTTCTGTATTACTTTTGGCATCAAATTATTATATAGTATTGTCGTGGTATCCAATGGATGAAATATCTCAGTTGAAACAGCTGTGCAAAGTACTCAAACTGACTTGCTTTCTTCCTCTGATAAACTTCTAGTCTGCTTGGAAATTCCTATTTTTTCTGGACCTCAGTTTGGTAGGCTTATTTGGCAATCTGTCATCTTTCACAGGCACATACTCTCTCATTTTCTAGCAGCTGTGGACATACAAATTTCCATAAAAATGTTCTCATATCCACTTAAAAGATCAGATTCAGAAGCTTCAAACCTGCTAGAGCAGGAAGGAGTAACAGCAAAGCATAAGTAGCAGTTTTTGAGATAAACTACAAAAATAAGGTATAAAAGTGACATTTACCTATTTTCTCTTCTGAAAGTAGAAAAAAAAAAGCATCAAGTTTTCACAACAACACAAGCACGTCTATCAACACTGTATTTCAAATTAATACGCACTAGCCCTGAAACAATGCCCCAAAACATTAAGAACAAACATTTTTCCTAAACGCAGTATTTTGAAATGAATGAACAGCAACAAATGTAAAGTTCTGGTCAAAAGATACACACACATCAACTGTTTTAAGTTTATGTAAAAACACTATAAGATGGCACATGATTTGCATAAACACGCTATATCTGGACACATATACAAACCAGAGCTCTCATTATTTGTAAATTCCTGACAATTAGAAGCACTGAAATAAGAGTAAATATTTAACACCATTTCGTGCCAGTAGAAATACGTATTTGCCCAACATCGCAAGATAAGACAATTCCGCAGCCTATTTATGATTATGGCTAAGGCCACAACATCCTTGCTTTTAGCAGAAGTGGAAGAATTTTTGAGTACTGTTCGGAAGATTCCCTCATCCTCCCTCCCCCCACAAAGCTCTGCACTAAGATTAACGAGGTAGTTCTTGCCTTTTAGAGCTACAGGAAGCTAAAATAACGACTAATATTCTTCAGTTACGTTTTCAGACTTGTTTGTACAACTCTCTCAAAACTCAGATTCTGATAAAATTACATCGCTCTGTCTCTCAAGGACTACTGACGTGTAACACACTCTTGTTAATATTCTGAGTTCCTCAGATTATAATTTTTACAGTTTATTGGAGGGCCAGTGCCGTAATTCCTTGGTAAAGTATCTCAAATTCAGGCAGGCATTACGAAAATGCATTTTAGAAGACAATTACGGGAACTTTTCCTCTTGCAGAACGTAGATAAGGTACTTTTCTTTGCCAGTTGCTCACACATAATTATGCATAGTCAGTGAAGCAGATGTTGAGTTTTCACATACGCAATATACAAACAACATCTTTTTGCTTTAAAAAGAGGTTTGACAGAAGTTATAAAAGGATATGTAGAAGCCAAAACCTGATATTTTTATTATCATTATAAACAGACTGTAAAAATATTACTAAGTAACATTTTCGGTTTGCTGATGTCAGTGACAGGTAACATTTCTACAACCACCACAGTTACCAGGAAAAAAATTAACCAAATATATCGAACAAATACCGAATGGAAATTCAAACAACCTTCAGAATATGTGGAGCAGCAGCAGAAATATGCAATTGTTTTAGAAAGAAGTTTCTTTCCTTGTAAAATTTGTTATTTATGTTTATAGAGCTGTCTGGTAAAATTGAGCAGAACTGAGAAAAGATTGCACTTCAGGCTATTCATCAAGAGTTATACAAAAAACCAATAAAATGTCCCAGTGTCACAAAGACAGAACATCAGTCTGCCTTCCCACAAAATCATAGAATGGTTTAGGTTGGAAGAGACCTTGAAGATCACCCAGTTCCAACCCCCTGCCCTGGGCAGGGACACCTCCCACCAGCCCAGGTTGCCCAAGGCCACCTCCAACCTGAATACCTCCAGGGATGGGGGGAGCTAAGCTAAGCTAACTATTTAGCTTGTAATTTTACTTGTAACTTTGGAAAGCATCTGACTAGACAGGCAAATCTATAACATTGAGTTGATATTAAAAACACAAACAACATAAACAACATGAGCTCCTCCTCAAAAAAACAGAAGCACCCCCTGCCCCAGAAACCAAATTCTCTATCTCATCCTACAAACTTTAAACCTAAATCATGTAAATCAATAACCAGCAGTCCGAGCACCTTAACAGTCCTTTTGTTGAAGTACTCACCATTGTACACAAATACGCTTATTTTCAGAATCTTTATTTTAAGACTTCCAGGCTAGCACAAACGAAGCTAAGTAATTATTAAGCATTTGACTTCATTAAGGATTTCTAATACTTGTAAATGCACCATCTAAATTGCAAAATCAATGTATCAACACTGTCACTTAATTTACCAATTGTAACAGATTCTGATATGTCAGGGGAAAAAAGATGGTATTTAGTTTACTATTCTGAGATCCAAATCACAATTATATCTATCATTCAGAGAAAGCTGACCCCAGCTTAACTGGGACACTCAAATACACGTGTTAAATACAAGTAAAAAAAAAAAATTATATCAGTTAAAAAAATTCAGTAGCCTGGATTAAAAACCTTGGTCCCTACTTTCAAGCTCTCCAATAGTTTGCTTCCTGGTCTCAGCAGAAAAACAAAAGCCAATCCCTGCCACCCCACGTTATTATTGCTCATCAACATAATATTCTATCTGGCACAGCTTAGAAATTGATCTAGAGAAAGTAGATGACATTGTAATCTCAAAATTCACGATATATTAAAAAAAAATAACAGCTACCATTTTCAACACGTTTGTAGCTAAATACTGTCTTAATTTCCATATTCACCAAACATCTACCCTTCTTAGAATACGGTATTACATTACACTATTTGGCTATCTATACATTACCCATATGAAACAATGGACAGTTTTCAGTTAATTTCCAGATAAATACCTCAGCATGACACATTGTAAATACGTGGTCTGGCACAGATGTCTTTATACAGTAGAGTTACAGGAAACTGTCATGACTAATACATAATTGCCCTGCCTTCACAGGGCTGAGAATGTCTCTCCCCTAGGCAGTGCGATGGATGAGGTCTCCTTCACGGGTATGTGACCCAGCTGCCGCCGTGCGGCTCCACAGCACTCCCATTCACACAGCAGGTACATTCACCTTTCGCGCTCAAAATTTGTATGTATTAGCATTGCTTATGTTTTATTCCTAACAAATTAGAACAAGCTCTGCCACAGCAACAGCAGTTTGCCATTAAGACTCAAGCTACATTATCATTTTCACTAGAGAAAGTTGAACTGTGTTCTATGTTTAGCTACTTGCACCTGGTATCCTACTATAAAAGGAGACTTTGGACTTCACCTATCCTTAATACAGAACTTGAAACTAAAGTATTAGAGAAAACATGCTTGCTACTGAGGCATGTAATTTCTTCCTTCCTCTTTATTCTAAAATTATTCACATTACCTACTTAATGAAAAAAAAAAAAGTCCAAGCAACCTAAGATTTGAGTCACACCATGGGAGATTCTTATCACAGGGACCCTTTTGTCACTAAACAGTGAAATGCCTGTTGTCCTCAGTCAGACAGAAAATAATTTGTTTCTGAATAACAAAACATTTATTTATTATAGGTACTGTTTCAGCCTTTTAAGAATATTTTCATGCTTTGCTTTTATCATTTTATCAATGCTCTTATTTGTGTTCAGTAGCATCCGCTACTGCACAAAACAGCAACGTGACAGACCCGATCATTAGCACTTGACATTAACGTGCTCCCATTCCCTGGCCACAGCTTTATTCTAAAAGCCATGAAAGAGTGAATTTAAAACATGACAGAATACCAGAAAATTTTTTCCATTTCCAATTCTAGAAACCATCTTTCTGCTCCTGAAGAGCCATCAGGCCCACAAAGTTTCATCTCCTTCCATTAAGCTATATTTTTGTTCATTCTCTTCCCATGGTCTCCCAAAGGGGAACAGATGCTTCCTCCATCACTTCCTATCCATGTTGAACTTGAAGATCAAAATTATTTATTAGCAGAAGAAAATTTTATTAATTTTTCCCTCACTAATACATGGTTATTTATAGGGCCCCGCCAACAAAGAAGAAAATGAGAATTCATTGGACATGGCACCAGCATCATCACAGAATCACAGGGGTTGGAAAGGCCCTTTGGAGATCATCTAGTCCAACCCCCCATCAACAACCCCATTGTGTTTGAGGTAAAGGGAGCTATAGCTGAAATTCTTTTAACTCCTGGGAAATGCCTACACAGGCTAGCATGCCAAGCAGTACTGTCAACAGAGATGCCCCAGGTCACCTGCAACCATGAGAATTTTAAAGAAAACTGCACTGAAGGCAAAGGGATAACAATTTATTGCTTTTAATTTCCAGGAAATAGCTACCATTTAAGTTCTTGAATAAAAATACATTAAAATTTGGGGGGGATTGTACTCTAAATATGGTTCAAGCTAAAACAATTAACATGTGAAATGCCACACTGGCAATTACTGCAGTAAATGAAAGGGTCAGCTGTTCTACGCTTTCCAAAAGGCGGAGGCAAACATCTAGCAAAGAAACACAAATCCATAAAAAGTTTTTAACCCACAATTTTGTATCAATAGACACAGATCTTACAAAACAGAACACTGAGCCTTCTAGTACCGTTACCCTTTCAGCTGACAGACAGAACCAAGGCCTCACAAAAGTGACTTTGTATAATTTAACTGGGCTATAGCCCGCAAAAACTGCTATCGCTGACGCCCAGCGTGCTGACAGGAAATAGTTGCTGCCTTGAGCCTTGATCTGCCCACGTGAACTGGAGCTCGCTGGCTGACCACAGACCGGCCTCTGTTCTCTTTGTAATTGTCAACATCTGCTCTGCAGATCTATGAATAATTTTATGACACACACACAAAAAAAAAAATCTCCCCTACTGACTCCAAAGGTGGTTGTTTTTTTCTTTTTAAACATGTGCAATCTGACACTGAGATTAAGAGAGAGCCTGTTTTGCTCATAGGTTAAGATTTACATTCTTCTGAAAGATGCCATTAAAATGGAATTCAGGGTAGGTAGGAAAAGCTAATGTTGCTGACTGTTACCTTCCAAAATCAGGTGGCCAAATAAATGTTGGCAGTTGAGATAATATATCATTTGCAAATATTGTAGGTAAATGGAGCAACAGCCCACCGGTGTGGGCTCCGTAGTAGCTCCATGAGCGGTAGCTGTGATTACTCCGATTGCTTGATTCATGCCAAGTACAACAAACCTCAGCTCAAACATCTTACTCCTGAAAAAGCGAGAATGTGGATATACCAATGGACATATTCAACATGACTTGAGTTTCAGTTACAAGAAGCAGCACATTTGAGGACAGAATAGCAGCACAATATATTGAGGACAGAATAGCAGTTACAACTCGAAAACTCAACTTTCCTGCTTTTTCCAGTGAGCCCTCAGAGGTTCTAAGACTGTGAAGCATTTGAATCTAACAGTTTCTAATTTATTTTCATTTTACAATCACAGATATAGTTATTTATTTATTTTGATAGAAGAGTGCCAATATGAACGATATGGATAAAACTCTGAGGATGTGGCCACACTGCAATTTTAGATTGTCACCATGCCTGGCTAAAAAGGAAGAGAAGTGAAGAACAATGGAGACGCACAGATGCATTGCCATTGGCATGTCTGCAGTACTCATTGGAGACACTACTCTTTATGATCAGTAAAAGCAGAAGAGTGGAAACAGAAATAATTAAAAGTACAAATCACAAGAGGAGTGAGTACTCGCCAGTGTAATTCCCAGACAGTTTTCCAGGACTGGAACATAATGTGACAAGGCTTTCTTGCCTGACTCCTGTGCACAGCATAGGTAGACTGTTGGCTGTGTATGGGACAAAACTAGAAGAAAAGAAATCCTTTCTCCTTTACCTTATACCCAAGAAATACACAGAAGGAAAAGACCAATGAGAAGCATAAAGCTAAACATAGCCCTTTTCGTGTCTTGCTGAAGCATACACTATATTCAGGTCCACCACAATGACTTCTTTATCTTTCTTTCTTGCTTCTATTATAATAATGCTGAGAATTTCCCTGCAATTTCCCAGATGTAAATGCTGTGACAGTAAGGTTGCTTCTTGCTAGCTCGGGTTCAGTATTACCTTTCTGGCCTGGCAGCACTCTAAATGAAGCGTGTTGAGGCATATGAGCGTGCTTCGTTTGGCACTGCTTAGCAGAGGTCCGTAGACTTATAGGGTCTGGTTTCTCTCAGAAACATTAAAACCTGTTAAAATGCAATTGCCAACCTGACAACCAATTCACCTCCTATCCCTGAGACTTTGAATCAATAGAGAGTTTCATGGATACAGTACTGTTTTCTCCTGAATATGAAGATGATTATTAATCTGCTACTTTCCTCCTCTCATGGGTGGTTACATTTAAATTTCTTTACTAGAAACTACTAAGCAATTTGCTCCTTGCAAAATGAATGGGTAATTAAGTATGTGGTGAACTTGTGGCTCTTTTGTGAAACATCAGGGAAAGAGAAAATTATTTGGGGGAAGAGATGAAACTGAGAACGAAGTGAGAAACTGAAAGCTGCTGAACGCTGTCACAGCCATAATAACCAACTCCAAAATTTTGCAGTGGAAAACAGCAAAAAGCTTTAGGACACACAAAAGGAAAAATATGGGACTGTATGGTCAGGTCTCATACCAAAGTCCCCCAAAATTACACAAAGTCAACCCAATGGGTTTCAGATAAATAAAAGTGTGGCATGTATGTTCAAAATAAATTTCAATTAAGGTCTGAAGAGGCGTATCACTGTTATGTGATATTAAGCACAAACTCCAACCCAATATCACTAGCTTTTAACAAAGAACGTGGACGTGACTTTTGCGTTAGACAATGCACAATACTGCTGCAAAGGTGCCTAAAAAGCACAGGGGATAACAGATGAAGAAGAGAACAAAGAACGTGAACACTAGATGAGACAAAAATCAAACCAGAGGCACACCAAGTAAGTGCAGTGAAGAAGGCTGTCTCTGCCAACTGGTTGTGCATTTGTATGACATGCTGCAGTCTGATTTAAAAACCCAAACCAAACCCAACGCAAAAACCAACAAACAAACAAAAAAAAAGAAAAGGAAAAAAAAGACTGCATCTAAAGAAGCACTGCTTAGGATCTGAACTCGCATCAATCACACTATTTTGTCTTGTTATACATTTATGCAGTAGGAGATGACCCACATAGAGAGAGCACAAGGAAGATGAAAAAAGCATTATATCAATTCAAAACTTTTGCACTATAGCATCAAGCCAACAGGCGACACAAGGCATAAATATTTTCATGTAAGAAATTGCTATGCTACAGAGACTTGCTGTACATATTTTAGTATAGTCAGAGCAGTGCAGCTCTTTAGTAGAGATGTGGCTATATTTGCATAAAAATTGTAGGTAATTAAGATGTAACTATGAGCTTTGCTGATACAAATCACTTTTATACAAGTGAAACCACATAAGGTCTTTTAGTAGTATATTCTGGCATCAAATCCCCGATCAGATAGAAAAAACAATAAACTTTCTACAAGCTTAACAAGCTAAATGGCCAGGGGGTTGAAACTAGATGATCTTTAAGGTCCCTTCCAACTGAAACCATGCTATGATTCTATATTATGGACAGCACACTTATTTTGTCTTTAGTGGCAAAATAAACTCTCCAAAGTGATAAAGATTAAAACAATATTTTAAGTAAAATTTGAACTGTTCTTTAAACAGCAAAAGCTTGTCTTAATTTGTCTTTACCACTTTATAAAATAGTCACAATTAATCCTGAGATTAATTTGCTCATTACTATATTTACCTCATTCTGACATTATTAGGGTACAGGTATGCAACGAATTATCCAAAATAAATATAGTCCTCCTGCATTCTAAGAAATTATACACCTGAAAATAATAATTCCTTTTATTGTACAAACTTTCTGAGCGTACCTTTTACTTTCACAGGTATGCTTAATATTTGCTCCAATAAATTTAATACTAAGTACAAGAGCATAAATGAATGGAAAATCTTGGAAAATACTTCAAATTGTTCTAATGTAAAAAAAGTCTGGTAACATTTGCTTTTTCTGTTTTAGTAGCTCTGAAAAAATCACTATAATTTGCAGCAACTACTAAGCCATCATACTTTGCTTACCAGCAGCATCAGAATTTTCAATTTCACTGATGTACTATGTCTGTAAAGTGAAGGGTGTAAAACTGCTGGGTTTACATTTTTCCTCTGCTGCCTTTTCCTGCGCTGCGGGAACAGTCATTGCAAGTGATGCAAAAGGTTAAATCCACCCACATCATAGAAACCAGCTCATCCAGAGAGGTGGCAAAGGACCAACAGTTACACTAGAAGCCAGATGCAAGACCATTTCCTTCCTTGTTATACACCCCATGCATTGCAACCGCTCCGATTTCCGTTTAGGCCAGGGCTTGGCTATGCCCCTGCTAACCGCAAAGCACATGCCTGCTCCACCTCCTGTACATGTGATCAGTTGAGTTCTCAAAATGCGAGCTGCATACACAAGCGCTACTTCTACAGGAACTAGATATGCTAATCATCCTTAAGATCATGTAATTGGAATAAATGAATAGACAAATATCTATTCTTTATGAAAAAGGACACACTGTTCACAGCTACAGTCGATCCAGGCTAACGCTCTGAAAAGCTCGCTATTATTTTTTTATTTGCATAACTTCAGCTCAAGAACTTCTAATCACAGCCCATTTGGCCAAGGCTGTACAAACAGAATAAAAATCCCGTTTGTCACTCTCGCTCTAAGAAAAAAAAAAAATTGAATTAATCATTAAATCTGGACCCTTATACTCAAAAGCCGTTAGATTGGACCAGAACCTGTTTTCTTTACAACACAGAAAGAAAAGGAAAAAAAAGCCTCAAACATAACAGTATAACAAATATAGTTAATACTTATGAGAGGATATGGTGGGTGTAAATATTTTGAAATTCAGCTTCCTTAACCAGTCAAAAAATCAGAAAAGCAAGAACAAATGTCAAACATGGCAGGGTCAGGTCAGTATAAAAAAAAATATTAAGAAATAAATCATGACTGTGATAGATCAAACTGGCGTTTAGACCTACTACCCAATATGGGCAACACTGCTTCCATACTCACATGCTCAGCTACTCCAGTTACCATGGAAATTACCGAGCTCTCCTGAAAACCTGGCCCAGTATTTTATCACTAAAAGCTGAGACCAAAAAAGGAAGTTATTTTCCAATAATAAATAGAATGCACTTAACTTGTGCTCATACACAATTTTTAAACCATGAAAAACTGTTCAGTGCCCAGTTGCATGAGAAAAGAAAATGCTTTTCCCTATATATAAGGCTACAATAGGGAGCTGCATTGCAGTAAAGATATGTTTGAACTCAGTCATTTTTATTACATTAAAAGCCACAGTAAAAATATTTCCCTTTTTTGTGGAATCAGCGCTTTGATTCTCAAATTCAAAGAAAGAAAATTACAGGAAGTTAAGGGTGTATCTGCTCTGTGCTCTCACATATGGAGGACCAACTGAAAAATAAACATCACTAAATTAGTTGGAAACTTGTATTTGGAGTAGGCTTTTTGTTTTGAAAGGAAAAAAAAAAGTTACAGCTACTTCAATATCTCACCTATCATTTTAAAACAAAAACTGGGTTTTGTCCCTCATCTGTTAGGCAAAAGTAAAGTTTCCTTACGCTATAAAAGACCATGAGGTAGAAGCCCTAAGTGAAGCTTAAAGGCTGATGATTTGTAAGTTAGTGTATCAACAGGATAAATATGGAAGATCAAACAAGAATAAACGGAGCATTCAGAAACTGGAAGTTATTAGTTGGTTCCATCCATGTCCCTAACTGCAGTCCTACATTAATAACCGACTGCTGATTTTATTTTAACTTGTCCCATTTTTGAAAGTAATTTTCAGACATATCAAGGACACATAAATGCCAATAATAATTTGGAAAACAAATTATGCATTTCTGAAAATGTAATCCTTGATAGTTTTCCTTGCTCAGCATTACCTGGCCATCTCTTAACACCAAATGTCTTAAGGAAAATGTTTTTTAGGATGCAAACACACTGCATTCCATATTGGTATGATTAACTACTGAAAATACAAGAAAAGATCATCAGCTGGAACAAACTGTAGCTCAAATAAGAGATAAACTGTTTTCTACCTGCTTAATTTCAATGTCCATCTAAATCACATAATGCTTTATCTGCCATACAAGCATCCATCATGCTGTAAGACTGTATTCATCAAGAAATTCTTGGGATAAAGCCAAACTTATTGTACTCCCAAGTTGCTTTTATACTATATTATAATGTTTCTGTTCCATTTAAATATTACTATGGATTATGAACCACAGTCAAGCCTTGTTTAAGCATGCAAATTATCAAACAAAACATGAAAAGGAAAAATCCAAGTTATTTAACGCTGTTTCCCCTATGGTATACCTTTAAACTCAGGCAAGATTGCCAACACACAAAGCAAAATTCGTGTACATTTCTGAACTACTGCAAACCTGTTTCTAAGTTCAGAAATATTTGACCTTGATATGCCTTTACATAAAGCCTCCCTAGGAAGTTCTAATTGTGCTCTGAGTTCACAGATGTGGGTAAGCCACTTCTCATTCAACTTTCCAGAACTCTATGAACCCCTTTGACAGGCATTTTCAAACATAAATATAAGTATTGACTAGCTTGTGAAACTTTGTTCCATTCTCCTTGTCCTGGTTCCGGCAGGGATGGGGTTAATCTCCCCCGGAGCCGGCAGGGGGCAGGTATTCCATCCCCCGTGAGCCATCCCGGGCTATAAGAGGCGCTGCCGGGGCGAGGAGAGGAGTCGCCACTCGGGGGTGGGCTGCGGCGGTGCGGGTCCGGTCGGTGCGCTTCGCGGCGGTACTGTAATCGCGTTTTTGTCTTTTCCTTTTGCTGTTCTGTTAAATTGCACTCTTTTAACCCACGAGTTTGGCCCTGTCATTTTCTTTTTCCACGACTGTGGGAGTTGTGCGAGCGGCTGCGGGGTTCTGTGGTGCTGCCTGAGGCCAAACCACGACACTCCTCCAGAGGAGAAAAAAGGAAGCAGCCAATTGTTTTTTTTCTTCTATGGTATATGCTTAATCCTATGCAAACTAGTAGAATCTGCTGTAATTAACCAGTTTGTGACTTTGGTTCTTTTGCTCAGTAGATAAACATCAAAACTTCATGATTAATTACTCATTTTTAGATAACATGGGTGAAAGAAGAGTATCTTTTTATTGAAAGACAACAAATACAAGTGAGCCATTAATAGTGGCAAAGATACAGGGGGGCAGGGGGAATATCAATCAACGTTTCTCATGTTATTCATTCTTAAGTGAGACAGTCTTACCCTCTGTCCGCTTTTTGCCTTGACCAGACAACAGGTATCTGCTTTCGATTGCCACCCCAATTTTTTATTTCATTTCTGACACACCAACCACCAGCCCTAGCACTTACAAAGGTAGAATTTTTTGGTCTGCAGGCAGACAAAGCAGATGCTCTAAGCCAGAGATATTCAATATGTGGCCCACCTGGAAAATTCATCCTACCTGCAATCAACTCCTACCAACTTTTCACCAGGAAGAAGCTGCCTACTGAGATTCATGATGACAATGCAATATTGAGTGTATCAAATTTATGAAAAAGTTCCAGCCATGTTATCAGGTCCTTCAACAAGCTACACGCTCCACTCAACCAGAACACCGGATCTATCTCCAAACAGTATCTGTAGTAAACGCTGAATTGTAGCATGAACTTTTATCAAATATTAATTAAACTCTAAGACATGAAGACGTAGCAAGTAGATAAGCACACCTTTTAAAGCTACTAGCTAAATTTAGCAGGCACCTGTAACAGCACAGAAAAGTGTATGTTAAGAAACTCTATCATGCTAATTATTGTTGTTCTATCAGGTGGTCCAGGGAGATCATTGGTAAGAACTACAAATCACCTGTGAAAACTTCCAGATTTATCCAACACAAAGAGCCCTCAGGAAGCAATACAGACACATTACGGTGCACCACAGGCATACAGAATCATCATGTTTTGTTCAGACTGTTATTTTTCTAAATTGGGACGGTCCAGTCTTATCAACCATAGACGCCACTCCTTTTTGCAAGAGTGTCCTCAGATATCCCTCTAAGCTTGCTGCCTGCTTTCTAACAACCATATGAAAGCAGAGAAGCCTCTTGTCTTAAGGGAAGAAAAAATGGCAGGTCAGATGGAATTATGCGTCAGGCTGAATCTAATACTTCCCAGGCTGTGAGACTAGGCTAACCTAAAGTAGTGATTTAACAGACATGGATATGAACTCAGCTGTGTCACTTACAGTCAGCAACAATCCTTAAAAGTTACATGTATAAATATTTGTGCAATTAATCCAACCTTAAACCATTCAGACACTTTTACTTATACGGCACAGTAAAATTTCCAGTGTACAAGAAGGGCTACATGATCCAACTTCAATCACGTTTCAGGCGCAATTCAGACTCGGATATCCTGTAGGATCAGTTTTAATATACATTTTTCCACTTACTCCAACATCAAAACAGTCAGTTCTCTTAATTTGTTTGCTTACTTTCTTCCTGTAACTGTCACTGTGCTCTGTGCTTACTGAACAATTAAAATTATCTTTTTATTATTACTTTTTTTTTTTTTACTGTTGGCCAGAAAGATAGCAAGTCTACCAGAACACATATACAGGTATTTTAAGGCTTACATTAGTATACCCATAAAAGCGTATTTTAATCACTCATCATTTATACAGGAGACAACCTTGAACAAGCAAATATTAATCTTTTAAAAAGTAGTTTTCTCGTTATTATGCTCTCTTTGTACTCTCTTACTCCAACCACACTCTCTGGGGTATATATTCTGAAATTTCACGCATACCAGAAAGTATCTTTGGAATGTTACAGTATAATTGTTTAGAGAAACATTTAATGGATGAGTAAGCATCAAGAGGCCACGGCTAAGGGAAAAGAAAAGTTAAAATGCTAGAAGCATTTTGTATTGAATGATCTTCTCAGCATGAGGACAGGGGATGGACATCTGATCCAAAAATCTGGTATTGACTCAAGTGATATAAAACCAGCAGCCAGCACTGAGGCATACGAAGCCATCCAACCACCTAACAAAACATCTGCTACCACCCACCTCTTTCAAACTGGACTTCAGTCACTGTCTAGCAAAGCAATCAAATGCTATAGCATATTATTTGATTAATAACATGAATATTATGATAGGCAATTACAGGATCTTGACAATTGGCAATTTTTTATTTAATTCGTTGCTTCGTTTCCCAATTTACAGCACAAATAATTTGCATGTGCATGATACAGAAATGCAACAGAAGTAACTGGAAAAAAGCTGGGCACTGAGTACAGAGACAGCTAAAAAAAGCTGAACATTTTTTCACTACAGGAAACTGCTGGAGACAATATGCTGTAAATTAAAGCCAATTTTCCTGAATTCCCTGAAGGACTGCTCCTCCCAGAGATTCTACAAATCCATTAGCAAAGGCCCATCGTTATAGTTTTCTTGTTTATTGAAGAGCATTTAAAAAAAGTACATCCAAAATAAAATGTACGGTCTACTGGGGGCAGGGGATTGGGACAAATCAGGCCTAACCTTACATAATTGATTTATGTCCTGATTATTAGAGAACAGCTGAGATGGTTTTTACTCCCAATTCCTCCTCCCTCCATGCTTTTTTAAGTCCAGGGAAATCAAAATAATTAACTCCCTACCTGAATTTCTGATCAGAAGAATGGATACAGAGGCAGGAGAGGTGCCATGTGCTGACAGGCACTGCTCTTGAAATCAAGCAGTCGTTTTTGCAGCAGAGTTAGAAAAGCCAAGCTTCCTACAGGCTTGTGTCACAGCTGAAGCTTATCTTATGATTGGGCACCTAAAAAGCTCTGTCCAAGGAGATTTCTGTAGTGATCAACAACATATGAATTGCAGCTGGTGCAGCACAATCTCTCCTAGCTTCATACTTCCACAGCATTTTAAGAAACCTAGTGTTTTTGAGCAACTTCTATTTCTGCACTAAATTTGGTAGAAAACAGGCAGCAAGTTTAAAAAAAAATAATTAGGAAAACATAAAATAGCGTGATTTTATAAATCTCATCTTGTTAAAAAAACTCATGGACAAGTAGCATGAGTTCTGCTATGCAGCCTTCTAGTTCCAAACCCAATATATTTAAAAAAATTCCTCATCTATTTGTAAAATGTGTGAATCTAAATCATATGTAAAAATAATGGATTGCACATGCTGCTTGATTAAGGCTTTAAGAGATATTTGTAGGCACATAAAATTGCAAGGGACTTCCCAGGTCACTGTATTTGCATCCTGCTATCAGAAACACTATATTACATAATCTCTTCCAGAAGACATACATCCCCATCTTAAAATGCTTTTTCTTTTTGCGTACTCCCCCTCAAATAATCTCAGAATATTTCTTTTGATTTCCATCTTAATTCATTAAAGACCCCAGATGAAACACTTCAGATTGTGTAGGATTTTTTACATCAAGCTTTTCTTTCTCTTCTTTTCAACAACACAGTAATCCAGATGTTGCTCTCAAATTCAGTGTTTTACATCTGTAATTTTTTATCTAATGCTATACTCAGAGGTATATCCATTCCATGGGTAACTTTTTCTGTAACTACTTTTACTTGGTGAATTACAGGGAACCATAATACCACTGCTGATTTTAAAAAAAGGTCTACAGATTACTTCTTGTGTTACAATGCCCATACCAGAGCCTGTAAGAATGTCTTTGGGGGTTAGGGTAATGGGGAACAACACAGTTTACAATGAAGTCTAACAAACAAGAGTATGTTAATCTTTTCAGCCACTTAAATCCAGGAAAATCAAAAGCAAATGTCTTCCTACCATAGCATCACAAAACCCAACCCCAAATACTTGCATCTTAATGCCTCCTGGGATATTTTCTGCTAACCATCCATTAGATTTCTTATAATGCTCAGTACACACATTCCTCCACAAGCCGGATTGATTTCTTCCAAAGTTTAACTTGTTTTTGCCAAAGTCTCTCTTCGTTCAGCATTGGCTGCCTGCCTAACGAAACAACCTTTCTTTATGCCAAAACTGTCATCTTCAGTTGCACAAGACGCATCTTACTTACAAACATGTATAATGAACCCAGTGTTTAATGCTTCAAGAACTGCTATTTTAAAATGACCTCTAGCAAAACTTAGACAGATACAGAAGCAGTCAGTATCTAACGTTGGGGAGGAGGGAAATCATTCTCAAGAAAGATTTTTTTTTTCCTTTTGTATTTAAATACACCCTTTAAAAAGAATACCCTAAACTAATTATTAGAACATGAAAGCATCTGCATTTGACCACAGACAGCACTGAGAAACGTAAGGCTCACTCCGAACCTGAAGTTGAAAGCTTCCTTCTCACTCAGTGTGAAGTCATCATTTCATAATGATCAAAGGCACCATAAACTTCTCTCTCCTTGAAAAGACTAGCCTTTAAATATAAGAATCTGATAACCTTAGTGAGTTATCAAGTATTGCTAGTGATTGAAAAAATCCATCTAAATAAACTTCTTGCTCTATTTTTGTGCTGTAATTTCAGTCACATCTGAAACAACAATACCTGTGTAAGAAGTTGTTCTTCAGTCAGATTATTGATCCAACGAGTATACCGTTCAGTAGACTCCAGTGGCTCTCTTCTGACTTGGCAACCAATAATCTAAAGCAAAATGAGATAAATTACATAGTGTAAACTGCTGTACACCCACATGGCAACATGATCATAAATTAAGTATTCAAAACATGAGAACTCCAGGAATTATCTATACAGTCCTTATTAGCCCCCTTCTATGTTCATAATATAACATAATATAATACGTTACAGTTGCTCTGCTCAAATGTTGAATAGTTACAGAGGTTTCAAAGGTCTCTAGAAAATTAACAGTGAGAAGTCTTTCCAATAACTTCAGTCTTGGGAATATCTGAACCATTTTGGTTGAAATTTTCAAAGGAAAGTCATCCAGAGGCAGACATCTAGAATTCAAAATGTCAACCAAGAAAGCTGAAGTTTGGCAAATGAAAATTAGAACTTGAGTAACACCAGACAATTGTACTAACAGTGCTATGACCTGTAATACCACACATTACTTATAATTCATATAAAATAAGAAAAAAAAAATCTGTATTCTGATTTGTCTCATTCATGGTAGAACAATGTAGACACCCCATTTTGATTCATTCACTGAAGTACTATATACCCATTTGAGCTGTGTTGTCTTCTCCAATACTGTTCTGTAGCTGTGTTAAATATCAATTATAAATTCTGAACACCTGCTGGCATAATAAATAGCTTCCAATATGCACCAAATGCAGAATATTAGAAGGATTTAATATTATCTGTAACCGCATAGACGTATATTAATACAATTTTATACAAACACTGTTTGCTCTACAAATCTCTGGTTAGACACGGAAGAAGCCAAGGAGAATGCTGGGAATGGGAGTGTGGCTATACAGAACTCTGCTGTTCACTACTCCCGATGGTCTGCACTCCACCCTAAGCCTTCAGGGTATTACAGGACTTAATTATATAAGGTAAATAATCTGATACTGTTATATACCAACTACTGCTCTCCTGTCATACTACAACGGTCTATTTCTCTTCCAGATTTTGATGGGTACTTCCTCTTGAGGACGTGTTCCTTCACTAAAATTAATACCAAAGCATAGGTATTAGCATTTCTGAACACTAATTTCAGATAATCAAAATCTGTTCAAGAAGAGTGTGGAAAACTTACTTGGTTTATTTTCCACCCTAAGCATTCATAAGGAACGTAACTGTATACATTGAGTACAGCAAGTATAAATCTTTCAGGTATCTCTATTTACAGAGCTTTAAACCCCACACAGACGTAAGTAGTCAGGCTGATACTTTTGATGTGGGAACAAAAACACCAGGAAGAGATCTTGCTGGGGGACTGCTGGCAATGAAACATCACAATTTAGAGTATGATTAAATACAATCAAAGTAACAAGCATGGAAAAAAGGAAATCGCGATTTGCTTATCCCATAAAACAGAACGTCTCTGAACTATGAAATTTTCCTCAATGACAACTATGAATTACTGTGGACAACCTTAGTTCCTACCCAAACTTTCTCCTGAATTACAGCTAAGTAATACTAAGACATTTTCAAAAGGTTAACCCAAAATTCTTTTCAACTGAATATCAATCAGAAAAGTTCAAAGTTTTTAAAGGGGACACTCCACAGACATAAAAACTTCACAGAAGTTGCATCAGATGTACATATATTCTGTTCTGTGAGGATGATTTTTATTTAAGAATAGAACTATTTACAGAACTCTTGCTAATATTCATTAACCATTTATTAATAATTAATTACTTCTTCTAGAAGACTATCTTCTCTTGCATATTCTAGGATTTTATAACTTAAAAAACACTTTACAAATCTATGCATGAAAGTCAGAATGCAAAAATTACAAAGCACTTTTTGCTTGAAAGGTATTCTAAAACAATACAATATGGAAACTTAGTTTCTTTATTCAAATAGTCACAGCCTAAGCTGAACAAATACAGAATCACAAGCAGCTTTCATGAGGTAGGGGATAAAAAGGAGGATCTCCAATTTTTTTTTTCTGAAAACCTGGTTTTCAATTAGAGCCAAGTAGTAAGTGCAGTCATACAATTTGAAATTTTAGTGAGAAGCAGAGGACAGAGTTTCATATTTTTATATTAATCTCTAACCAGTCTGACCCTTTTCATAAAAGCTGTTGATAGTTTAAACAGCCTAAAAAAAAGTTGAATCCAGGTGCTCAGCCAAAGGACTGTAATTCCCTAAAGTCCAAAAAACAATTGGTTCATATCTCAAGTCCTTATGCTTCCAGAGAAAATTGAATGGATTTGATCAATTATCTGTACATACACTCAAGAAGTGAAAGCAGACAGAATAACTGCGATTAAATTGGATCCTGACGGCTCTTTTCTGTATCATACATCACTTTGTGCAATTTCTAGAGTTTGACTTACACTCTTAGCCAAAATTTCCTCCTCTTTCCATATAGCCATATAGTAATCCCATTGCATGCTCCAATTTACTTCTCTGAATTTTGGCTTGTAACAATGATTTTGTACTTACTATTTGTAGGTCTTAAAATACTTTGAGCCTTTTGGAATTGAAAACACCATAATTAGGAAAAAAATACTCATCAAATAAGTTATTTAGGAATTACTGTAATTGCAGTGATGTAAATCCAGAACAGAATAAACAATACTATAATTTGGGGCAGAATCCTTGGAAATGTTATTTTCCAAACTTCTTCAGCAACTGACGTGCCTAACAGCAAGACAGAGTGAGAGGATAACAATCTAGAGCCTTACATACAAACACACTAATCAAATTTAAAAACTATTTATTTTTTTAAAAATTTTTTGTACACAGCAATTTTGTTTTCTCCAGCAAAGCTCAACCTAATGTTTAGAACAATAGTAAAACTAGTATAAGATACTGATCTAGAAAAACAGATAAAGAAATACAGCAGAAATTAACAGGACTGGCCTCTGACTTTTAAGAGTCAGATGCTAGAGTAATTCAATATTTCAAGAATCAAATTACATTTTTTAGCTAGTCCAATGAAAACTTAGAATAATCATTAGGGCAACCCTTCTACTGTTGCAATTCAAAGTCTCTTTAGCAGCACACTAAACTCCTAAAGGTTCATGGCATCAAGTCTAAATGTGGTTTTACTAGAATTGATGGCAAGGGGTTTGAACAACAAGCTATCTCCAGAGCAACGGATTTCACTTCCATGACTAAACAGGACACAGTTGATGATTCTTGGTCCTTGAATTTTCCAAATAAGAGTCCAACAACCTCTATTCTGCAATCACTAACAAAGATAGAAGCAAGCATTATGTTGACCTACTCTAAGATCAAGGAATACTGAAAAGGAAGAACAGTAAAACCAATGCTGAGAATTACTGTGAGAAAGAAAAGCTGCTTGATGGAAAAAGTAAAGAAAATTCAAAATGCAACTTAGGAAACCAAAATTTTCTGAGACCTCACATGCTTACTAATGTCCTAATTTCTCTAAATGATATTTAGTATATCATACCTTCTCCCCCATACCTTTGGCTTTTCTTACTCTTTTCTAGTTTGAGCTCTAGAAGGCAGGTGCTGTTGATGACTGAATTGACTCCAATGAAATTGATACAATGATAAGGTTAAGATTTCACTTTAATGTCTTCTTCCTTACACACTGAATAGTATCATTATCTAAACAACAGAATATCATAATACATACTTAGCAATCCTATACTTGTTTCATATATGGAATTAAAGGAAGACAGAGAGGAAAAGAGGGACCAATATACTTTAAACTTCACTAAAATACCCCAATAGTAGTGGCTTTAAGTTTGCTTTTTCTTAAAGTTACCTAAACATGCTACATACACATAAAACAAAAGTATTTATTTCCAGAAGAATTCCTAACTATTCCTATAATCTACTCACTCACAAACAAATTGAATTGCTCTCTTCACTCCTCCACCTCACCCGAAAAACCAAAGCCACAACAACTACCTGACAATTCCTTTCTTTAAAAGCAAGGTGCTCTTAGTGGCCTTTCCTAAGATTTCCGTGGATGTACCAAACCCACCAGCAGGGCACATAAAAGCAAGGATCCCCTCCTGTAGAAGGTGGTACTGTAAAACATCATTTAACCGCAATCTTTAATTATAGTGATATCACAGCAAAATACACTTAATATAACTGCATGTTATTGGGAATAGTGATATCACAGCAAAATACACTTAACAATATAACTGCATGTTATTGGGAGCAGCTGCATTTTGATCTTGCAACACAGCAGGAAAATAACTACAAACGCATAACAAAGTTAGCATTTTGTAAGAAGTGAAATGTTCACACTTCCCTCTACCCTAACATAACAGCAAAACGTTCTGCGCAGTACACAGACTTCCTGCTTGCTTTTCATTTTCAGAACCAGTACCACTCAAGACTGCTTTTAGCATCATCTTAAGAGACAGGTTTTACAGACAAACCTTAAAATTGTCACTAATCAATCAAATTTATCTCTAGATCCTCACACCTTTCTGCTCTTTAGCTGTAGCATTCATCACCCAATGGGACTCTGACTGGGATGCCTGACTTACATGGTTGCAAGATAAACACCACCAACATACAGTAACTCAACCTGATTCTTCGACACAGCTTCTGTAAAGCATAGCTCATTTAACCAGCTTCTTTCATCCAAGGAAAATTAGGATTATTTAGAGTACAAACGGCTTCCGCTAGTTCCCCAGTGCAAGGTGTGGCATCAGAAGCAACTGCACAGTTTCCCATTTCCTTCATGTCTCACACAGCTTTTATATTTACTTCACTGAACATTTCCTTATAGCTTTTAAGTTGAAGTGAAAAGTTTTTCTCTGTTGCTTTTTTCATAAGTTTTAAAATACTTTGATAAAATTATTTCTGGCCTATTTTACACCTGTTCGGGCTTCCAGAAGACAAGAAACTCTCCATGTTAGAAGCATTCTTTTCAATATTGTGAGTATCTGTTTCTATGTAAAAATGGAGTTCATCCAAGCTTCAACTTTTTGATCTTATTAGGCAAGTTTATTTTTATATTACAAATGCTAACTGTACACTGGCATATACCTGTACCTAGATTAAACTATGTAATATTTAAAACAAGTGCAATACACTTCTTATTCCAACTGGAAACTTGATGTACTGCAGTATTAATATTAGTTGTATAGGAAGCAGTAACATGAACTGTAAACAAAAAAATCTTCTGGCTCATAGCAAAGGACTACGGCAGTTCACGGAAGAGCAAAGCTCTGATCAGGAGAGAAAATCATGACAATCCTTTCTGCTACAACATCAGATGAGGTAATTCACTCTCTAGACAGATAACTACTTTATGTTTTATCTTTACTACCAACAAATGTATATGCTGAAAAGCCATACAAGTAACTTTAAAAAACAAATGGCTTAAAATAAGCTTTGTGGGAAGAAGTGGCGAAATATGAGCATCTAGCTTATGGCCCTACTGTCCTGCCTGGCCTCCCGCTCCCACTTCACAGAAGGACCCGGCCTCTAGTATGGGCCAGTCCTGTCTAGACAGTCTCAGGCAGCCTGAGGTGTCAGAATAGCATTCTATGTCTATGTTGTGGCACCTGAATCTCTCTTCTCTAATAATTCCACCACTTCACATGATTAGGAGTGGAGTTAATGAATTGTATCTGAATAAAATTATCAGAATTGAAGTCGTGGATACGTGCTTTATGCCACTACCTTTAAAACACTTTCAGGAGTTACATCTCTCCTATGGAGAAAGGCTGAGGGACTCGGGTCTCTTTAGTCTAGAGAAAAGAAGATTGAGGGGGGATCTTATTAATACATACAAATACTTAATGGGAGGATGCCAGGGGGATGGGAGCAGTCTTTTTTCAGTGGTGCCCAGTGATAGGACGAGGGTAATGGGCATAAACTTGAACATAGGAAGTTCCATCTTAACATGAGGAGGAACTTCTTTACTTTGAGGGTAGTGGAGCACTGGCACAGGCTGCCCAGAGAGGTGGTGGAGTCTCCCACTCTGGAGCCATCCCAAACCCGCCTGGACGCCGTCCTGTGCCACTGCTGGAGGTGCCCCTGCTCTGGCAGGGGGGGTGGACTAGATGATCTCCAGAGGTCCCTTCCAACCCTGTAACTATAATACAATTACAACAGTACGTATAATCGCATAAAACTAGAATAATGGGGTTATCCATGAAACAGATGCTCTAAATTGGTCACAGTACACTGGGTTAGCCACGATGTATGAAATACAAATCAATGAGCACATTCAACTACTTGTTGATCAATACAAAGTTCAGAGTTATGACCACATTCAGAGGAGCTAGGCAGGATTATCCCATACGTTACAAAATGGCACTATGAGCACATATAGTCACTGTTCTGTGAGTTACAAAATTGTTCCACTGAAATACATGAGTATTTCAGTCTGAATCAGCATTCTATACCCAGCAGCAACATCAGCCATCCGCTTACATGCCTTAACTTGTTCCAACTTTTCACTAGTGTTTGTTTTTAAATGCAATATTCAGGTAGAGATTATTCTTATTTTCATGATTTTAGGTTTTTATGTTTTCCCTCACACATATAAATGGAAAAGGAAGTGGGTGAGAGTAAGCAAAGATTAAATGAGTTGACAGTAATTAAAAACAACACACTTTCTGCAGAAGTGGCACTTTTTTTAAAAAGAAAAAAAATCACTAGAACTTCCCCTAGCACAAAGAATCTTTCTTATTCAGGAGAAAGACTATGGGTCAGAACCCTTCTGTTGTACTAAAGAGGAAATGAGGATGAAAAAATAATTGGTCTCCAATTTTAACCAATTTTTTCCATCCCAGTTTTATAAAAACAGGAAATTAACAAAGGCAAAAGTATAAACTCTCTATAACATAGTAGCCACCTAGCGCCTACTATATACATACATATGATTTCTTTATATATTATATTTTCTTTTAAGGAACTTTGTTTAATGAAGTTTTTTTAATTAACCAACCAATAATGATATTGAAGCAGGTATTGGAAAAATATGTATTTTTAGCAAGGAAAAATCTACTGCTCTCCAGTACTAAATTAACTGCTTTCCTCAACTTCTGATTCTGGTCAAGTACAAAACTTTCTACACACTGAAAAAAAGCACGCAGTGTTGAGTTTCATATTAGAAATATGACTGAATGACTTAAACCTCCTAGAAGAGAATGCAATTAACTACTTAGTGAAGCTTTAATTAGAAGTATCATGACATCTGATCCTAGATAATGTTCTATGAGAAGAAAGACTGTTCAAATAATAAGCAATACAGGAAGGATTCTCTCTAGTGCACACCTTTTTCCCCAACATACTGTTTAGAGTGCCCCCAGAGGGAAATTTCCTAAACTAAAAAAGCTAATAGGGGACATTTACCTTATCCTGAATCTTTAAGAGTTTTTTTTTTGTTAATGATGCCTACATCTGGATGTATAAAGGAAAGGTAGATGCCACCTGTGCAGTCTCCAAACTCTACTTTTATTATTTTTGTTGTAATAATTTCCACACCACCACTGCCCAGCTGATGTGACACTGCAAAGATATCCTGAAATTCAGAAGCAAACTTGACAGAGTGAATTTCTTTTCAAGTAGACTTACGAAATAGTGCTTGTAGCATAATTTTTAATTGCACAGCTGTGACTCAGCATTATCTCGTCCGATCATCCATTTCTCACAGGAAACATGATTAACACAATCTTCCACAAGTCTTTATTTGTAATTTACAACAGCTAGAACTTTATTATGTTAACTAGCATGACTGTAAAACTAAGATTTAACCATATATAACCATAGTAACTAAAATACCTGCTTTAATCAATAAGCAATTTATATGGCACAGCAACAGCTAAACAGACTAGATATTTATACCAACAATCAGCATTTTGGATTTTGACCTTACTGAAAACAAGAATTAAAATTTATGTTGTTAAAAGTACTAAAAGATTTTATTTAAATTATATTGTGTTTTTCTAGAGGTCCAGGGCCTCTTATTTTTTAATGCAGCAGAAAGATGAAATGATTGAATATATCAGTGGCTGTAAGAATGATCTTGTGACCATCTTTTAGTGTAATCAAAAAGGAAAAATACATGGAAGGAATATCGTTATGTGGTTAAAATCTTCTCCAAAGTTATATACTTAGGGAAGAAGGTGGTAAAACGTATTTTCTCTCCCCCTCATTTCCAACAAAGGAAACTGCGTTCTTCAAAACACGACACCTATGAAGTGATTTGCATTAGGTGTAAAGACACAAAACACACTCTAGGGTATCTAAAACATTTTTTAAAATTACAAAGTACGTTGATGGTGATGACTCCCCAGAGAATCCTTTAGGTCAGATGAATATCCATTTTCACAGATGTTCTTATCTTGTAGCAATCCATTTTCAAGAACACCTGTTAAACGTTCTACTTGGCACTGGTTCAAGACCAAAGTCCACAATAGGATGTTACATGTTTATTTTCAGCACATAAAAAAAAAGATAGTAACTAAAAACCAAGGAGGTCTGAATCTTCTTTAGTGAATTTATATGAAAATTGAGAAGTCAAGGTGGTGTAATCAGAATGAGCCCAGCTGAGCATCACACTACACGTACATTTAAAAAGGATGTTGTCATGGTTATGAAATCATGAAGTAGAAAGATGACATTTTTAGAAAAACTTCAAGAAAGTATCACTGAAGAGATATTACAGCAAGTCTGTAGATACTACAGCACATTAAATGAGTTTCAGAAGTCGTTACTGAAGTTAAATGAATAACCCTCTGTATTTTGATAACTAGCTTAGATGGGAAAAGTACCAGGCCTCCAAAGCCCTCATTCAAAATCTGCCATCCTGGGATAAACAGACAAACATCCAGCTGAACCTTTATAAATACACTAGTGCACACGCAATCTGAATTTGATGCAAATTAAGTAAACTCTTTGGATCTTGTCAAGATGCTTATACAACCAGTCTTAAGCTTTGCATAAAGCTTAAGAACAGTCAAAAAGAGCATTATGTTTGCACAATTTCTATTTTAAAACCAATTTTTGTTGTGTCTGTGGCTTTACAAAGTATGACTGGATTAATAATAATTATCACCACAGCAAAATACCTAAACAAGAGGAGGAATGGATCTTGATTTTCAAATGTTTCATGCTTCACACATAGTTTTAAAAATGAAATATGCTGGAAGTCTACATTACAGTCAGACATTCAAGAATATCAAACTCCAGTAATAGCAATTGTTTGATGGGGTTAATGGCATGTGGAGGCCATATTAAACACAAATTTAATTACAAAGTGGTGTAAGTTGGGATGTTTCTCATTTGGGATATTTGATTAAATGTAGAACAGACTTAAACTGACACTGTGACTTTGAAAATGCACTGCGGTTTTTCAGAAATACCAAATTAAAAAGAATCTTTAAGGAAGCTGCCTAATAAAAAGCAAAGACACAGCTGAATTCCAGCAGATCTGGGTGATATACATGGAAAGGCCCAATTAGTGAAAACCATCGTAAGAATAATACTCTCATTGTCAAACAAAGAATTTTTGTATTCTTCAGTGCAGAAAGAGAAAAGGAATCATATTTTCTCCTCTTAAACATACTCTACTGTCACCACTTTAGAACAAAACCTTCATACAACTGATGCTCTAGTTTCTACCCTCCATACCAAAGGTTACTGAAATATTATAAATAACTTTAAAAATCTCTAATCACAGTTTCCTGAAGTCATAAATATATTTTTTTTAAGTATTTATATTGGATAGCCTTAGTATAGAGTTACATTTTCCATAAGCTGGAGAAAAATTTTAAAGACTTATGGTGTACTGTATATGGCAACTGAGTATAAAGTATTAAAGTTCTAATAATGAGAATAGTTAGAGTAGTTCATGAAAATATTTCACTGGACATTTTTGTCTCCTGCATCAAAAATAAACTGATTTTGGACAATTGACACCTCAGGAATATCACCTCATTTTTCCCTCTGTCCATAACAAAGATGGACCAGAGCCTCCTCAGATCTACTTAGCCCATTTAGTGGAACAAATTCCTATTAACAGGGTTAAGCAAACAAATTTGATCTACTCGTCTGTCCTTCAAGACATGCCAGTAGCCAATTCATTTCTCCTTAATAGCTGTTAGATGAACTAACGCTTATATTAAAGCTAAAGTGTATAGGCACTGCTTGCTAGGACATGCTTAGGCAACACACACTGATCTGTCTCAAACATGCTGAGCAAGGGAGACAGAAGGAGAGCTGATGCAAATTAATTAAAGCAAAACAAATATTACTCAAGTTCTACACGATGAAGATTTTAATCAAGTTCACATCTAAAATAAAAGCATTTCTTGCTAAGCTATATGCAACAACTGGAACACAAAACAATAAAAGGGAGATTGGTAAAACCTGGACTTCAGTAGAAGGCACAGAACGAGAGAAGATCACCAACAACCCTTCACTTGATGCACACAGGAAGGACAGAATGAAGAGCTTTTTCTATCACATCGAACAGAGAGGTAATATTTCAACATTACATTGTTATGTTTAATGACAGTTTAGCGAAGCTTCACATATGTTTATTATCATTTCACACCTGCAAAATTACATACGAGATACTACTTACCTATTTTTGTAGTCCAGACTAAAACACTGTATAATTTAAGTAGAGAAAAGGTAATAAAATCTCTTAGGAATAAAAGCTCGGACTACAGAACACTGTTGTTGACCACTTCCTTAAAACAGTAGATGAGGAATGGCAAAGCCACACTCGAGGCAAATTTGCATCTTCTCACTCCTAAATGAAGTCCTTGTTCATTGCATCACACTACTTCAATTAAATAAGACCTGCTCATAGAATCATAGAATAGTTTGGGTTGGAAGGGACCTTTAAAGGCCATCTAGTCCAACCCCCCTGCCATGAGCAGGGACATCTCCAACTAGATCACGTTGCTCAGAGCCCCATCCAACCAGGCCTTGAACACCTCCAGGGATGGGGCATCTACCACCTCTCTGGCCAACCTGGGCCGGTGTTTCACCACTCTCATTCTAAAAAATGTCTTCCTTATATCTAATCTGAATCTTCCTTCTTTTAGTTTAAAACCATTACCCCTTAGTCATATCACAACAGGCCCTTCTAAAAAGTTTGTCCCCATCTTTCCTGTAGGTCCCCTTCAGGTACTGGAAGGCCACTATAAGGTCTCACCAGAGCCTTCTCTTCTCCAGGCTAAACCACCCCAACTCTCTCAGCCTGCCCTCACAGCAGGGGTGCTCCAGCCCTCAGATCATCTTCACGGCCTCCTCTGGACCTGCTCCAACAGGTCCATGTCTTTCCCATGTGCCCAGAGCTGGACACAGCACTGCAGGTAGGGTCTCACCAGAGTGGAGTAGAGGGGCAGAATTACCTTCCTCGCCCTGCTGGCCACGCTTCTTTTGATGCGGCCCAGGATGCAGTTGGCTTTCTGAGCCGTGAGCGCACATTGTCGGCTCATGTCCTGCTTTTTATCCACCAGTACCCCCAAGTCCTTCTCAGCAGGGCTGCTCTCAATCCCTTCATCCCCCAGCCTGTACTGGTATCAGGAGTTGCCCCAGCCCAGGTGTGTGAACCTGCACTTGGCCTTGTTGCACCTCAAAAGCTCCCAAGAGTAAATCTTTTATAGGCAGGTATAACCTCAGTCTGCCCGTGTTCCAGGCTGACCAGAAGCTGTAAAGCTGCTGTGAGAGCAGATACAAGCCCTGCTAATACTACTGCAGGGCAGGAAATATTAGCTAGGGTTCAGCACTGCTCTAATCTCAGCTACAGAGTTTTCAGCTGAAGCAAGCTTCTGTCTGCCAAACACACCCTCAAAGATATACTCTTAATATACCACACAGTTTTGCACTGTGTAACATCATACTGTGATCCAAATAAATATGCGAACAGGTCACGAACACATTTAGACTTCAGGTCACTCACTAATGAGTTTACCAAAGACTCCACTAGAACAGGAAAACATCTAATAAACTGTTCCTTTGCATGGCTTCCAGTTGAAAAAAAAAAAAAAAAAAAGACTTAATTTCTAAGTTTTGTTTGTGAGCTTCAGTGGGGGTCGGGGAGGGACATACAAGGCTTTGGCCCAGAGTCCTGCCTTAAAGAAAGGCTCAAGCTCAGCTATCTCGTTCATTTGTTCAGTTCTCCAATTCATTTGCTGATTGCACAACATCTGTTTACAGCTTTCCTAGAGGCAGATGAACAGGTCTGTGAACTGCAGTAGTGCCATGCATTGTTCAAGTTCACTCAATCCAATCAACTATCTTAGAGTCCCATTAACCATCAGAGATATGCAGAATTTAGTCAGTTGGTTAACACATTCAGGTAATGCAATAGGTTGAAATGGCCTTAGGCATTGCGGCTCTTGATCTAAAGCCAAGCTACAGAATATGCCAAAAATTTGCTTTAGAAATGCAAAACAGTGAGAATTTCTCATTGAAGAAATGCAAATAGTTATACTCAATCTTCTCTCACACACCTAGGTATCCTACATGTTTGAGAAAGAGACTAGTGATTTTACAACAAAAAGAAAGGTGTTCATTCTGACGCTGGTACAGATTCTCCTCTTATTCAGCCAATGAAAACAAAAGGAGGTAACATTCCTTATTTCTTTTCCCCACGTTTTAATTCCAGCTGTTGGGAAGATGCAAGATACAGTGAGGAAGAGCTCAGCTATTTTCTAAGCAATTCTGCAGAAAGAGATATCATAATTGGAAGCTACATGCTGTTCATGTGTACAGTCATATTGTGGGGGCACACGTAACATGCAAATTAAACATAGGTGAGAGGAAGAATAAAGTAACACCATGGTCAGCAGACAAAATGGCGTCGAAAACCATTCAGTATGGCTCTAAGACAGATGAGAAAGTGGCTTTTGAGTGTGAACAGTAGTACATGTTATTTTAGCACCCTTCTTTTCTCTATCCAGTATCTGGAATCCTTAAGAAAAAAGAAAAACTGCAAGAGTATTCCAAGTGCTGCACCATTCTTGAAAACCTCCGCAATAGCATAACGGCTTGGAAAAGCCTGGCCAAAAGAATACGCATCTCAGGAATGAAGCACTTTCCAGAGAAGCTCTCTAATGCTACTCAAGCTCTCCAAGAGTATACTCAAACCACATCCAGCGATTCCATGTTGGCATGCCCATAGCAGGCCTGATGCAAGTACCCTGCAACACGACAACCTGGGAGCAGGTACTGCTAACAATCTCATCTGTCCTTGAAACAAAAAGCTTTGGGACTTCTTAAAAGGGTGCTACTCTGCTCAGATAAAATGACAGAATAAATGTGGGACATAGGCGTGGAAAACTGCAGTGCAGGGAGGGGTTGGGAAATAATGTTGAAACTGCACATTTCCTGGGCTACTCCAAACTCAGAAGCATTGTTCAATAGAACACTAGTATGTACACAAAGGTGTTCTTCTGGAGGAGATCCATAAGTATAACTAAAATAAGATACGAAGGCCTGATTTTTTTCCAGAATTAAGGGAAATGTGATCTTGAATCTTCCTACTGCTTAGCTGCCAACGAAGCATACATGATTTGTGGTTGGTAAATAAGCAACACCTGGCTTACTCTGGAGAAACGGGATAGATGCTGCTCCTAGGGATAAACAAAAACTAAAGCGAGAAACTTTAGTAACAGTTATTCATTCTCTAGTAACAAAGTCGTTCCTTACCTGATTAGAGCATAAGCAATTTGAAGGCACGCTTGTTTGCAGCATAAGTGCCAAATCAGTGGACAATCAGTGCCAAAAGGTTGGTAGCTCTTATATTATCAATAGAGAGTACAGGTCCCTAAGCTTTCAAACTGCTAAAAGTAGGTATTCATATTGAGCTAGCAGAGCTAAAGAATTTGCAGTATAAATATGCAAAGTCTTAAAAACCCATGCCTTCTAAGAGTGTCTTATTTCTAGAACCCCATCAACAGAACTTGAATGTAATGTAAAATATTCACCAGAGGACAAGATGACAGCGGTTCTAGAAAGCTGCATTTAATAAAATCATAATGTATTAATAATTTGTCTTTTGAGATCCAAAATTCTCCACTCTAAATGCTACTGATGAAGAGTTTTACCCTACAAGATTTTTTTAAAAGAAGTCTTGAGATAAGAATAGCTTAAGAGAGTAGAGATGAATTTGCTCTTGCTCTTTAAGCATGATTAAGTAGTCTACAATACAGGAAACGCTGCTGCAGCGTTACCCCAGTCATATTCCAGTACCTGAACCTGGGGGCAAGCCTCTTGCTTTTTCAGAAATAGAAACACCAGTTTCTCTGAAGAACAACTGGCTGGAGACTCATTCCAAAGGCATCTGATCGCTTTTGTTCCACGGTTTATCACCCAGGCTACAAGTCTGGCCAGGGGCATCAAGGGCAACAAGAATGCTTTCTATAGGTATATCAGCGACAAAAAGAAGACTAGGGAAAATGTGGGCCCATTCAGGAAGGAAACGGGAGACCTGGTCACCCAGGACATGGAGAAGGCTGAGATACTCAACAACTTCTTTGCCTCAGTCTTCACTGGGAAGGGCTCTAACCACACCACCCAAACGGTTTCTGCCTTGCAGAAAGCAAAGGCAGGGACTGGAAGAATGAGGAGAAGACCAGGTTTAAGACCAGCTGAGGATCCCGAAGGTTCACAAGTCCATGGGACGATGAGATTTATCCGTGGGTCCTGAGGGGACTGGCAGATGAAGTTGCCAAGCCACTATCCATCATATTTGAGAAGTCATGGCAGTCTGGTGAAGTTCCCACTGACTGGGAAAGGGGAAATATAACCCCCATTTTTAAAAAGGATAAAAAAGAAGACCCGGGGAACTATGGATTGGTCAGTCTCACCTCTGTGCCCTGCAAGATCATGGAGATCCTTCTGGAAACTCTGCTAAGGCACATGGAAAATAAGGAGGTGATTGGTGACAGCCAGCATGGCTTCACTAAGGGCAAATCGTGCCTGACATTTGGTGACCTTCCACAACAGCATTACAGTGTTGGTGGGTAACAGATGTCATCTACCTGCACTTGTACAAAGCATTTGACACTGTTCTGCATAACATTCTGGTCTCTAAATTGGAGACACACGAATTTGACCAATGGACCACTTGGTGGATAAGAAACTGGCTGGACGGTTGTACTCAAACTGTTACGGTCAATGGCTCGGCATCCAAGTGGTGAGCAGTGACAAGTGGTGTTTCTCAGGGGTCAGTACTGGGACTGGTGCTGTTTAACATCTTTGTTGTGACATGGATGTTGGGATAGAGTGCACCCTCAGCAAGTTTGCTGATGACACCAACCCGTGTGGAGCAGTTGACACACTGGAGGGAAGGGATACCATACAGAGGGACCTGGACAGGCTTGAGAGATGGGCCTCATGAAGTTCAACAAGGCCAAGTGCAAGGTCGTGCACGTGGGCCACGGCAATCCCATGCACAAATACAGGCTGGGCAGAGAATGGATGGAGAGCAGCCGTGAGGAGGACTTGGGGGAGTTGATTGATGAGAAACTCAGCATGAGCCAGCAATGTGCACTCACAGCCCAGAAGGCCAACTGTATCCTGGGCTGCATCAAAAGAATCATGGCCAGCAGGTCGAGGGAGGTGATTCTGCCTCTCTACTCTGCTCTCATGAGACCCCACCTGGAATATTGTGTCCAGCTCTGGAGCCCTCAACATAAGAAGGTCATGAACCTGCTGCAGTGGGTTCAGAGGAGGGCCACAAAAATGATCAGAGGGCTGGAGCACCTCTGCTGTGAGGACAGGCTGAGAGAGTTGGGGTTGTTCAGCCTGGAAAAGAGAAGACTCCAGGGAGACCTTAAAAGCCGTTCCAGTATCTGGAGGGGGACTACAAGAAGGCTGGGGAGGGACTTTTTACAAGGGCACGTAGTGATAGGACGAGGGGGAATGGCTTCAAACTGGAAGAGGGGAAATTTAGAATAGATATCAGGAAAAAAAAATTCACAATGAGGGTGATGAGGCACTGGAACAAATTGCCCAGGGAAGTTGTGGAGACCCCATCCCTGGAGGTGTTCAAGGCCAGATTGGACGGGGCTTTGAGCAAGCTGGTCTAGTGGAAGGTGTCCCTTCTGACCTAGACCATTCTATGATTCTATGAAGTCAGGGTAAGGCAATCTGCATTTAAGAATAACATGAAAGAGGAGAAACCTCAGAGGTTAGCTAGGATCTGGGATAAGGTTTCTCCTGGTAGAGAAAGTTGGAGACTTTTCTTACCTGTAAATCTATAGTAGTAATGACAGTAAAATGAAGCCTCCAATATTAGAACCCACCAGGAATTCTGGTTCTCAGTAAAAATTAGCAAAGCTAGGATTAGGAAAAAAGTTTTTGAAAGTATACTGAGACTATATAAAGTACACTGAAACTACATGAAGTCAAATATCCAGGTCAGAAGAAGTTGCAAAACAGTGGAAAGTCCAAGTCTGCAAATTAGAATTTCAGGAACAAACCAAAAAAGCTCACTGCTTCACAGACATTGCTCAAGCTTCTGTTTTGTTTTTTTCCTCCACCTACTTCTGGCTTATCATACTGACTGAAGCTAGGGTCAGAACTTCAAATACAGAACAGAACTTTATTCAAACATCCCAAACCATCTTCCAAGGCCAGAAAATTGAATGGCACAATTATTCCGAGGACAGTAAAGAGATCGTTCTTTTAAGAACAGCAGTCCACCCTGACATCGGTCACTAGATTTGTGGCCAGAAGGTCAACTTTTCTTTTCTTAAAGTAACTCAAGTTGTGTTAGAACTTTCGGGGATCTCTGGACCAAACTGATCTATTTGCTCATCAGGAACAGATGTTCCCATTTCTCCTTTCAGGCCTTTGAATTAGAGGTTTGTAAAATACAACATTAACCCAGAAGGTATACTTCATATAGGCATTAAAAACATTTTTATACTTGTAAAATGGAAAAATAAGTTCCATTCAATTCAAACACAGATTCATTTTTGCCTTCAGAGGATTCAAGAACAAAGAAGGAAAATCTTACATCTAACAGGCAACAACACAAGGCAAGAAATAACAGAAACTAAAAACCAGGAGAAGTGTAAAGAAAGATAAAAAAGAAAACCCAGGTCATTGCCCAAAAAGCTGCAAGGAAACCCTCCAATTCAGTAGAAAGTTGAGAGAAAGCGATGGCAGGAGACGGGCTCTAGCCTGACATACTATCTCTATGCCATACATGAAGCACACACATCTACCATTTTTCCTATGGTTTAAAATCTCAGCCCCTACTCTCCATTCATTTCTGAGAATTTTTACACTTTCCTAAATTGAAGACTTTAGGTACCAATATGTCAGATAACTGAAAGGTGGAAACTCTCCTTTCCCATCCTAAATCAGACTGACTTTAGCTAGTTTTACTTAGTAAAGCACAAAGCTCAAGTTAAGCTTTGCAAATAGGACAGCAGTACCATGCTAAAACAGGACCACAAGTTTAGATTAGTTCAGAGCATGGAAAGAACAAGTTTGTGTTGCTTAGAATATATCATGAAGAAACGCCCTTCAGTCTACTCAGGCACTCATTACTGTTTATTTGATTGTCATTTAATAGTTCATACTGAATGTTGTTAGGCACTAAAGTATAACAGAATATAAACAAAACAATTGAAGTGTTTCCTAAATAGACTACAAATGGTTCAGTTGAAATTAGTCTAATTTAAAAAAGTCTTAATATACAGATATAGAAGTCATATAAGCAAGAAATATGATACGTCTTAGCACTAGTTTCCATACAACAAGCTTACTGGATCAACCTGCCTCTCCGGTTTTTTGGCTTTTTACTACAGAATTACATTAACTGATTGATATCAGAACAAAAACAACTTTCGATGTATCGTTTTATTATGTTCATAATGTGAAGTAGATTAACTGCTACTTAGGTACTACTAAAACTATAACTTGATAAATTACATTGTAAGGATTATCAGATTTCATAAGAGACCTAATACAGGTGGTGTGATGAGCAGGTACATATCCCACCACTAAGCAGCGGATTGTCTGGCACATATTCCACAGCTGAAACAGCAGCAATAATCTCTAGTTTGAAGCAAGTGTGTTTTGGAGGAAAAGTTCAAAAGGTATCTAATTCCCAGAAAGTGATAACCCTAAAGCTGTCTATTTTATTCTGAGACCTGCAGGAAGGACCTTTTTGACAGATCACATTGAAATAAATCTCACAAGATAAAATGTCAGAGATGTGAAAACAATAAGCCTATTTTTGCTGAACATTGCTGATAGGAATACAAACTCAGTTTTCAAGTTTATAAAGGAGTATCTGTGTCAATAACATTGACAAATAAAGCAATTGCCATAACAAATTATTTATATTTATTATCTTCACCTAAGTAGAACAGATATACAAACTCTCCCTATGGGATACTGGCCCTAATCACAGAAATTTATTTAAAATCAAAATCACATAGATCATAAAACAACTATCTCTCAGAATGTTTTTTGAGGGTTTATTTCAGAATAATTAAGAATGGCATTCTAATAACGTTTTCCTTTGCAGGCAGACATAGTGAGAAACATTGATTTAACTGTAGGGCAGTTTATTAATGACAACAACCCATGCATTCCTTATAGTTTATGGTTTCTTAAGTATTAAAACCAGATAAACCATACCTGTAGCCAATCCTTTGCAGCTTTTCACATTACTTATGGTACATAAAAATGGCATTCTCCTTTAGATTAGATATATTACCGAAACCTGTACACTTATTTGAAAAAGAGTATCACTGTCATAAAAAGATTTGGTTTACTGAACAAAGAAAATAAATAGAAGAAAAGAAGTTCAGCAGAGCTACTATTCAGTGCAAGGATTAAAAATAAAGGAAAAGAATACATTGGTTATTGCTTTGCCTCCACCAGCCCTACTGTGAAATTTTCATATCCTTTTAAAGATGTATCCGGCACTCTGTAAGAGAAAAACACACAAATACACACAAGAAAAAAGTACTCACACTGTTTGGGTGTTGAATGGCAGCTTCGTGCTGCAGTCTAACCCGCTGTGGCATCATCACATCATCCTGGAATAAATAGCACACTGTTACTGAACATAAAAAGGGTCACAGTACAGTACTCAGACACACATTAGAATATGCTGCTAAATTAACATCATTTTACTGGCTTGCAGTCAGAAATATAAATGGAACAAAATCTTAAGAGACTTTACACTTTTAGTGGATTAAACTCAATCCTGTTCAAATGGAAGTTATCAAAACTACCATGCAACACCCGTTTTGTGGTCTCAACATATATGTTACGGGCACTCACACATTTTACAGTTCTAAAGAAATTCACCAACTCTAAACAACTCTAATAGCACTACTCGCAGTATGTGTGGACAACAAACTAACCTTGATTAAAAGCATGAGATTTGAGACTTTCTAGCAATATGAGGACATGTTCCTCGTAGTCTGGCTATACCTTGTTTCATTGATAAGGAAAAGCATTCTGTCGCTAGATCTACCAATATGTCATATTTCATGAGCAGAAAAACTAGTATTTGTGAAATGATAAAATTCTATGGAAAAAAAAAAAAGAAAAAACCACACTCAAATTGCATCACCATTGACACTGGCTTTAAAAGACACTACCTACATTTAAATTTGATGTTAATACTTCTTTCACCTGTAGCATAGGTCTACTTTGTTTACATACAAAAAGACAGGTTACCCTGCAAAGAGCTAGTATAATTTTGAAAGGAGTATCTCCAATCTGTTCAAGGAAGGATAGCAAGGTTACTGTCTCCTGTTCAAAATTATATCCTTTCTAGGCAGCAGTTCTACAGTCTATTAAAATGCCCAATTGTAGCACAAATTTTCTTCCCTGAATTTAATCTCCTGAGGTTTCTACCTATATTCTTTTCCATTTTGGTGCCATATTTCTTCCCTTCTATAGGATTAGTTTAGTCTTTCTTAGATGCCGGTTAAAGCAAAACCAGCCTATTTCTTAGAGTATTTCCAAATGACCCTACCTTATCAGGCAAACATAATTCAAAGGAGCCCTGAATTCCTGTTCTACATCCATTCTTTTAACAGCTCCTCAAATTAAAATCATTCTCAGGAGATTCCTACTGAAGTCAACACCACAAATATTGAATTTGCAGCAACTATCATATTAAAAGTTTCAGTCCAATGAATGGCAACAAAAAACATATTAGTGCTTAAATAGCTAGAGTTTAGAAGGTTGAATGACCTGGATATAAAGGTGACACTACAGTTTTATCAAAACAACACAAAGATGAAAAGAGCTTTAGAAGTAGATCCAAATATTTAATACAATCCAAGGTTAAAGATAAAACAAATTAATAATATGCCCGACCCTTATCACATGCAAGTTTATAAATGATGGAAGGAACACATTTTCAAAAGCACTTTTCTGTTGTGGATTTAAGATATATTTAGTAACAAGCAAAAGAGATGTTACTGATTTTCAAAGCCAACAGAGTGAAAAAAACCCTTCCGATTTCTCAACTTCTGTACGTCAGTTAGTTCAAAACTACAATGATTTTATTTACCATCTAATCCACTTTATTAAAAAGGCATCAGAATTCAGGTACCGTATCAAGCAAATTGTTCAATAAAACATTTACCCTATTTCCCATAAGAACAACCATAACCCTATTTCTTTATGCCAAACACAGAGCTGATTTTTGTAAATTAAGACAGGGTTTTCATATAAACAATAGGAATTATATTTTAACTGAGCTTTGCTCATTCCTTTACTAGTTACTTATGATTCTTAGACGTCTTCATGTTAAATCCTCAAAAAAATAGAATGCAAAAGAAATCCATCAAAAAGTAAGGAATTTCAATGCTTAGAAAAATGTTATTATTATTTCTTACAATATACAACGTATGCTTTTGTGCTAAAGGATTACACTCTTTATAATCCTGCACAACAGAGGTAGATTTAACAGAATTTATACATTCACAAAAATGAAAAATAATCTACCTGATTTAAAAAGGTGAAATCAACGTGGAAAGTATTCAAACCAAATTCAAATATCCCATTTATCAAACAGGTCGATGTTATGTTTTTATAAGCAGAAAACTTGACAGGAAAGGCCTAGTTCCCCCTAAAAAAACACCATGTCATTTTGATGCTACTGGCAAAACTAACAAGTCTACAGATTTGAGTCTTGGGCTATCATCAAGATCATCAGCATTCTGTAAAATCCAGCTAAAAAGGGGGCACTATAACCATAACAACTTCAAAATGCCTTTTTTTTTTTCTATACATCTTTGTTCACTAATGCTGGAAAACTATGAACTCTTATCCTGAATAATCTGTATTTATTTAAATTTTAAGAATGTTTTCTTTTTTATTAACAGTTTTACACATATGATGCATTGCTGTATAGTTCTGTGATAATTCCCAGGTTCATGGAAGAAAAAAGGATCAAAAAAAAACCCCAAACAAATGTAGTAGTAGCTTAAGACATAATCCCAAATAAAATAATAGAGCAATTAGGCAATGAGGAAGAATAGCACAAATTACAAATCACATCCCAGACAAAACTGAGTCACATCAGTGATTTAGCTTTTTAGGCTCAGGTTAGGCAGCTATAGAAGAAAGCTAACTGCAAAATCCAAATTCAACGCTTTACAGATTCTTTACTATTGATGGATGGGCAGGTAACCACAAAGTGGAAAACAGAATATATTTACACAGAAACGTGGTTGTACTCTAGACCAGTGTTTAAAAATCCAAATGAAATTCTAATGAGTAAAACCAAAAAGGTTGTACCACAAAATAATAGCACATTAGAATTTTTTCAACTTCATAGCCCATTGAGAGGAGTGAGATGCCAACCATGCACTGTACTGGTAAGAGTTTATAGAGCTTAAGCAGCTAAAGTATTAGACAACTAAGATGTTAAAATATTTTATCCAGCTGTACATTATGTAATCACAAATTTTCTATCAAAACTGCTGGATTTATGATGTTAAATTCAGCAACTGTTTTGCCAGAATCTGGTTTCTACAGTCAACAGAGTTTGGTCATCTTTTTTATGGTTTAAAACTGTGAATAAAATGTCAGTAATTAGAAAAACACTTTCCAAATTATTTTTCACTCATGTCATGTCAGACCAAAAAAAAGTACATATGTGAATGTAGCTGCTGTATCAAGAAGGGAAGTATATTTAGTTTGTTTCTGCCTCCTAGGTGCAAGCAGGGAAGATAACAAGGCTAACAGTTAATTACACTGAATAGATAATTTTAAAAACCAGAAGTTTCCACTGAAGTTCAATTTTCCCTGTTAACATGGAAGTCTCTAATGGTCGTCTCCTGGCAGATATAATGCAGACAGGATGAAGAGCAATTCCCCTCACTGAAACAATGGACAAAAGAACAGATGCTAAGTAAATGCTAAATAAATGCATGCCTTCACTAAGCATATACTTGCAATAGGATAGCTAAATAAAAAAGAATCTGTAAGTAAATCTATTTTCCTGTGACCCCATTCACCAAGCTTAGTAGAAAAATTAAGATAAAAATCAGGTAACAGCTGGGTTTACTCTCATCTAAATGTGTACATACCTACAATGCACACAAGGCCAAACAAACAGGTAAACAGCAAGAAATAAAGCAACATAAATAGAAACCTACTTTAGGCACTCAAAATAACCCAGAATTTATAGGAATTTTGTTGCTCACAAACATGTTTCCTGTTCTCCTGTGTCCATTCTGAGTAGCAAAACAATTTGCTGAAAGATGGGAGAATGAAAAGGACTTTATTTCACATGAAAAGCCAGCAGGGATTTCTAAACAAGGCCAGATGTGTTCCTGCCAGTGGGGGGCTGTGATCTCCATCACCTTTCAGTCTGACAGGCATTCTGCCTGCTTGTGTTCCTATCAAGTATATCCCTTCTGCAGAAAGCTGGCTTCCTCCTGTCAAGTTCCACACCACTTACAGATGCTGCCAAATCAGAAAAGCTAGTTATACAACTATCAGCTGGGCTGTTTTCCTTCCAACCAGAGGCACCACTCTTTATAAAAACACACACAATTTATACTGAGCTAATTGTTTTGGTTTACTTTACTCATATGTTTTGTTGAAGACAAGGAAAACTAAATCAATAGACTAAGCTTAAGAATATTACTCAAAGCTGTTGTTGTTTCAGTATTTGTTTCTTAAATCAATTTGGGTACATTCAAATGACAAGCATTCGCTGGCCTCTTCAACCAGGCTGTCCCTGACCACACTGAACTCCATAGTGATAACTTCATGATTTTCCCTTAAAAGAAACATTGCAGACTCAGCATCACACACTTTTCCAAATTCCTTCATATTTGGCTGCTGGGGAAAAAAAAAAAAAAAAAAAAAAAAAAAAAAAGAGAGAGATGTCACATTCCATCCTTACAATAAAAGCACCTTCTCTCTAGTGCAGCTATTACACATAAAATACAACCTGTAGCAAGACCCAGAGGAATGTTTGACTCGCTGAGAAACAATATGGCAACTCCAAAGTCTTTCAGTCCATCAAATCGTCATTCATTTATCCTGCACCTGCTCAGACTATAGTGAAAATCTATCTTTGCAATTGTTCAGTTCAACTCCTTGAACCAGAGAAGTAAAAGGCCTAGGACCGCCAAAAACTGGCCTGTGAACAGCACTACCAAAGCAAATACACTGATCCTAGAAAGTAGGGTTTTAAAGAGGCCCCACACTATCAAACACATTAGAATCACACACTCTAACGGCCACACACAAGTCACCTGAGCAGAACACACCCTAATGATCTGTCAGTACTTGCAAGATCATAGGAAATAATGCTACTTTTCTGTTTCTACTTCTGAATTAAATTGAGAAAGAAGGTCACAACAAAGAAAACATTTCAAAGTTTAAGAAGCTGACTTTACTGAGCACCTTTCTTTTCTTGAGCATGGCAACAAGGTCTACGTTGGAGGATATATATGTGGTGTTCTTAGTCATAACCTGAATGACTACTACCTTCCACCAATATAAAATTAATTGCAATCTTTTTATGGACTCTTAATTCAACATCACTATTAATATTAATTTGTATTTGATATTAATTTGTTCAGCAAATGCAGACATGTGCCTTTCTATACCTAGCTTTTCTGTCGTCACTGGAGATCACTTTGGATCTTTCTCAGTTAGATCACTGAAAAAAAGTATGTGAGCGTTTGCAGGTGAAGGAAGCAAGTAACTCAGAGTGTTCGACAGCAAAGCCGTCAGGCAAAGTCAGACAAGAGCAAAAACCTCACTGTCAGTTCCAAACACCCACTTTGACTAATAAACAGATGAAGGTTTATGCAGGGAGAGGTTACGGCAACCAAATTCTGAAGGTTTGCTTTTTCCTTTATGAATCAGAAAATTAACATTTCACATTCCAGATAGAGGCATTTAGTCTTTTTTTAATGCATGCACTTCTTTACAGAACAATAAAAGGAATGATGCCTTCAAGGACTTGTAGTTTGATTTTTTTGGTGTTTATTAGATTCAGAAACACATACAACTCTTCTGGACAGAAGTGGCTTCTGGTAATGGAGTTCATCCACTTACCTGCAATTTGAGTAAGAGCTTATTTCAGTTTTTAAATCAGAGGACCAAATTTGCAAGGAATAGTGCGTTAAACCAACAGAAAGCAAATACACAAAGTCTGATCACTGCTTCATTTCTTAAGCTACACAGAGGTTAATTTGAAACAAAAGAATCATAGAATACCAGGTTGGAAGGGACCTCAAGGACCATCTGGTCCAACCTTTCTTGGCAAAAGCACAGTCGAGACAAGATGGCCCAGCACCCTGTCCAGCTCAACCTTAAAAGCATCCAGTGTTGGGGAATCCACCGCTTCCCTGGGGAGATTATTCCAATGGCCGACTGTTCTCATTGTGAAAAATTTTCCTCTTGTGTCCAATCGGGATCTCCCCAGGAGTAACTTGTACCCATCACCCCTCGACTCTTCCACGTGACTCCTCGTAACAAGGGAGTCTCCATCTCCTTTGTAGCCACCTTTTAAACACTGGAACGTGGTGATAAGGTCTCCCCTAAGCCTTTTTTCTCAAGGCTGAACAAATCCAGTTCCCTCGGCCTTTCCTCATACGTCAGGCTTCCCAGTCCTCGGACCATCTTGGTTGCCCTTCTCTGGACCCTCTCCAGCCTGTCCACATCTTTTTTGCATAGTGGGGACCAAACCTGAACACAGTATTCCAGGAGTGGCCTGACAAGTGCTGAGTAGAGTGGGATAATGACTTCTTCATCTCTGCTGGCGATGCCCTTGTTGATGCAGCCCAGCATCCTGTTGGCTTGCACTGCTGCTGCAGCACACTGTTCAGTCATATTGAGCTGCTTCTCCACCAGGACCCCCAGGTCCCTTTCCACAGAGCTGCTCCCCAGCCAGGTAGATCCCAGCCTCTGCTGCACTCCTCAATTATGTTTCCCCACATTTCAAAAGTCTGTTAGTGCCTGTAGAGTAACATATAAAGGCAACTAACAAGAAATCCATCTTTCCAAAACCAGCAAGTTATGCAGACTGTAAAAACAAGCAGCCATGTTCGTAACTGAAAGCTAGGCTGAAGACTGGAGTCCCTGAAACACCTACCAAGACCGGCTAGCTATGGTTCAACCACCTTCTTCCAAGACGAATACTCCCTCAATGAAGTGGTTTTGAACTTGAAACTCAAGAAAAGCATGCAATTTCACAGCAATTAAAAATTAACATTCCCAACTTAAATTGTACAAGCGAATCTCACAAACAGAAAGGCATAAGTCAGCAGCTGACAATTAAAACATGGGAATGACGATTCTGATGGTCCACCCCTCACTTTTGGTGAAAAAAAACTTAGCTGTTTCCCCATGTAATTTTGAACTATTAGCAAGCAGTGACACTGTGGCATCATGGTTTAGAGTCACATCACTGAACTGGCTAATAATCTCAGAAATAGTGACACATTGCTAACAGAGCCTTTCGAAAGACTACACAAGTGTGTCAGTGACTCAAGGGTATACAACTGAGTTTGGAATACTGCAGGTCAATAAAAGACACATTTTTATATTTCTTCTTTAAGTCAGGAATTCTCCAACAAAACATTGATTAAACCTGAAATAACAGGAAACTACACAGATTATTAGGATGAAATGAAAGTGTTCCTTTGTAAAGAAATAGTTTTATACAAAATAGGCACATTTACATGAATGGCGATGAAAACAGCAGTTCAAAGCAGAAAACAGAATTTTTAGTGTAAGAGTTCTGCTATGCTGCAACCAGGTAAATGCTTATAACAAAGATGGTAACCACCCCAGAGAACCCACAAACTAAGGTTACAATAAAACGCAACTGGTAGGTAAAGTCTAACTGCAGACAATTGGAAGAAGAGTAAAGCTAAGAGTGAAATGTATTTGCATAGTTAGCTCATTCTATTGTCATTATGACCAAGATTTTCCGAGACCATAAATGTTAAATATGAACAATTTGTTAAGTATCTTCAATTTTTCTACTTGTTTTCTTGATGGGAAAAATGCCCCAGTAGCTTAGAGGTGAAATCTGTAACAACAACCACAGTAAAAACACTCCATAACAGCTATTAGTCAAACAGCTGCCACTTCATACTAGAATAGCCTGATCAAATTCTGACAGTTCTGAGCTCTGTAACCTTTTTTTCCACATTTCTTACCAATTTGTTGTCCTCACAAATCTGTGTTGAGAGACATAACACAAGCAGCCTGAGTCCAGCTGGAATGGCAAGCAAAACATTCTCTCTGGAGTCAGTACTTCCAAAGATGCTCCCAAATATGCTCATACATTCGTTTCACTCAAAGTAAAATGAATATATAAACCATGATGTATTTCTCCACTTATGTGAAATGTATACCAACTACTGACCCCCAGCCCCTTTTTTCTCCACATCCACCTATAGCAAACCTGAAATTATGGCTGCACTTCTGAAGGTCAATTCCCTGGCATAATTGCAGCACATTCCAAAAGGCTGATATCAACATTCCTTCCTAGAGAGCTTGATACTGGATTGGTGACGGAAATGAAGAAGGTAGGTGGCGTGTAGAAGCGGAGTTGCTAAACAGCTGGCAACATCTGCGTTTCAGCTATTATCACACAACATTTACTAACTACAGCCAAAATATTGAGCAATTTTTAGACTTGTAGCAGTTTCCACATTCATTTTATTTCCTTCGATCTATTTCCAGCAAAAAAATGGTAGTCACAAGGACAGAGAGAAGAAAATACATTGAAGTCAATAATTTTAATATTTCTTTTGTATCAAGATTAGGCTTCTGATA
>NW_009647271.1:1950576-1961933 GCF_000708025.1 Charadrius vociferus | reverse complement strand
TAAAATCTTGGTAGCTTCTTCCAAGCTTATCCACACTGTAAGTTACAAAATTCACAATTCGCTTCAAGTAGGTCTTAATTATATTAAATATAAACTTATGTTGATGATACTATTGCAGAAATCCAAAATCATCACATTGTATTCCTTAATAGTTGTAATTTGTTTCCCTGATGTTTTCTTATCTTGCACAACTAGTCAGCTAACAGAAACAACACAGCAGCATGAAGATGTGTACTGTATGAACACTATAAGGTAAACAATAAATTAACAATTCTGAAAAGATCTATCTAAGATCTCTCTTATAGAGAATTAAATCCATGGAATCATTCAGATAAATTAAATGGCACTTGGGTTCGTCTACTTGAAGTAAAGCAAAAAGAACTGGATCCCAAGTTCATTCATCTCAACAAAACTGGCATCACTTCAATTACTTCATGGCATAATTTATGATGTCCCTACATTCTTTCAAAATCTGGTGAATCAGATGATCAAAACCAGAGCAGCAGGTTTTGTGCTCATACTTCCTCAAAATAATTTGTTTATGAAACAGACACTGACGCTCAGTGTTGGATATGAAATACTTATTTTTTGATGTATGAGAAACTGACCTTTCCAAACACCATTAATTTGTATATGACTGAGGTCTGTATTTTCAATGGATGTTCAAAATTTTGTTTCTGAAATACCCATATGTACCAGATATTGCATTTCAAAGCTTCACTCTCCATAAACTTCTATGCAAATATTTACATGAAATACACTCTGTAAAACAAACAAACAAAACCCCCAAAACAACAAACTGTTAAAGGGAAATTAGGATAAATTCAAATAAACTCATTTAAAAAAGCACACTGGGTTGCTAAATATAGTAATAACTTAATAGAAGGAAGAATAAAGGCCAGAAAAGCCACCTACAAAACTTAATTTCTTAAATGGTAAGGCAAGAAATTTCTGCTGCATTGCCTTGGGTCAGAAGAAATATACCAGCACTTAACCTACACTTTCAGCAGCCAATTCATCCTAGTACTACACTAAACCATAGTTCAATTCCAATTCAGAGGAAAGAATCAATCTTCAGGTGAAATTACATAAGATCAGTGAGCCTTAAAGGTCCTGCTCTTCTTGCCTGAACCTAGCCACATGGCACCATTCCTCAGATCAGCTATGCACATTTGCGAAACCCTTCACTGCATATTAAGCTGCATAAAGTCAGATAGTTATCTGTGGGTTAGTGCACTGAATGGGTTCACAGAAGGTATCAAAGGACAGAGGAAAAAAAAAAAATCAGGATGGAAGGCGAGACCTCTCCTATTTTGCATCAAAAAGCCAGTAGATTAGCTCTTAGTTTCTCATCAATATAATTTTCTGAGGAATGTGGGTAAGAAAAATCCCGAAAACACTTAAATACCAACCTTGCCCAGCCTTGCTCATAATAGCTTGTGAAATCCGATAGGATCAAAGAGTGGCGTAAGGCTGTAGGCTTTCTACAGGTTGGAAGACAACTTTATGGCTATAAACAGTAACCAGCACGCTTAACACTCAAACATATTTAAACAGCTTGTCTTCGAGGCAAATCAATAGCTACATTAAAAACAAAAGAATTTTATTGACAAAACTAAGTTAGACAAAACGCATTAACTTACTGAATCCAGAAAGCAGAGATAGATTCCTGAGCTCTGAATTACTGCTTGATTTTTGGCAAATCCAACTGTTGAAAAAACAAAGATAAAATTATGTGGTAGTTTTTAGCTTTGTATTTTTTTAAATCTTACTACAGTCAGCAACAGATGAAAGGAAATATGAAAATCAGTACCCTTTAAAGTACACAATTTTTCCATATTTAAAACAAGGCAATTTGTAAATATTTAAATAGTACGCCTATTTCAGTCGTCTTCTACCAGTGATTCAGTTGTATGTGTTAGAATTGTACCACCAAGTAGAATTAGACTACTTTTGCTAGCCCTCCACAAAGACATACTATATAATATGTATCTTGAAGAGTCCAGCTACCCAAGTTTCACAGCTAGTACCTCAGATCATAGAATCACAGAATGGTTTGAGTTGGAAAGGACCTTTAAAAGTAATCTAGTCCAACCCCCCTGCCATGAACAGATGCTGAAAACCTTTGGCTGTATATACATATTCATCTCTTAAATCATAACAAATAGTGACAAATCATAAAAAGGCAAAGAATGACCACGAGATTGCTGGGCAACTTGTTCTCCCCATCTGGGGGCAGGTCTGCAGAAGGACTCAAAAAAAAGTTCTCTTCCATTGTGCTTGTTAAATATAAAGTATGCAAGCACAAAAACCTCATGCGCCATGTATGTAATGGCACACATAATGCAGAGGGGAGCCAAAGCAGAAGAATATATGTACGAGCACACACCTGGCTTATTTATACCATAACATGTTATACCATCTATGGAATAGCACACTTCAGTCAAGTGACAATGCTGGTACCTAGGGTCTTTTCGTTTCTGGCCTGCTGACACTTGTTGAATCTTTTACCAAGCCATTTCAGTAAGCTGAACCAGAAGACAACTCGTCAGCTTAATTTCTGAAGCAGATGACAGCACTGGAGTGTCAAGCAAATGGCAGAGGCAGAAATAAAGGTGGGGGAGCAGGAATACACAGGCAAGGGTAAGGCTGGGACTGCAGCAACCAGCAATAGGATGAACTCAGCTTACCACTGAAATACATCAGCAAGATAGAAGTGTTTACCCAGGATAATTTTTGTATGTGGACGTGGTCTGCCTAAGAACATTCTGGTCTTTGAATTCTTCTCCGGGGCAGCATTATAAGGAAAGACCATACTATATCCAGTGATGTTCTGAAAAATGCTGTACACATTCCACTTGGTTGTATATGTAACATTTAAGATTTGCTTAAGTATTTACGGAACCAAGTCAGGGAATCCAGCAAAAGATTGTCCTGACATGCAAACCAAACAATGTGAAGATGTGCAATACTGTGGGGATTTTATTCTTTATTGGGAAAACTGGAAATGTAAAGCCAGAAAATCTCACCATGAAGTGAAGCAGGATAATTTTAAATAATATAATCCCTGAATGAAATGATTTTGCATTTGAAAAAAGCAGACTTCTGTAATTCTCTACTCTTTTATGTGATACAAGTTTAAGTTTGCCCAGGAAACAAATTTAACTGGGTTTAAAGGTTCACTTAGTTTTAATGCACATACTCCTTGGGTATTTTGCTGAGTTGTCCAAGTATACAAAAAGACTTATGACTGCGTTTCTTACTGCCTCAAAGGAACATTATGTCAACTACCAACAGAACACTACTATTAAGGCTTTTCCTTATTATTGTGTTATTCGTTTCTTATGGATTTTGAGTATTTCAATAATCACCTTAACTTCTTCTCATCATGGATTTCTTGGACTTATGTCCTTACAGTTTATTTACATATTACTTTTTATACACATATGAATATCTGATCTCACATATACAGTTACTTTCATTCTCCTTCCTATTGGCAGTAAAAAAAGCAGCTGGCAAAGTCAGTAGCTACCACAACAACAGAGCCGAATCCTGGCATGAGCAGTTTTAGTGGGAAACAACGGATGAAAGTTAGCAGGTCTGGACATGCCAAACAAGACAAACACTAATACTGTGGAGGTCCCAACTAAAGCAAGAGGTAAAAGAACACGATAGAACAAAATCTGCCTAACATCAATCAAATCAATACTCTCTTACACCATTACCAGCTGTAAAGCAGCCTGTAATTAGATTTCATTGCTTTCATTAGTATACCCCAACATTTCAACAACCTTCAGTAGAAAATAATGAAGTACTAGGAATCAATAATGTAGAAAAAAGCAAAGGAGACTAAAAGGCAACTACAAGATGACAATTATATCACTCTATGAACTTTCTGGTAATATTTCAGATCTTCTTTTCAAATAAAACACTTTAAATAATGAAATATTTAATATTTGTTATGAGACAAAAGTTGGAAAATATTTCTTTCTAAGATTAAGACAGAAACCATCCTGAAGTTTTTCATATACCAGCTATTTTTTTAGAGGGGAGAGAAGAACACACGCGTGTGTTAAAAACTAGTAATAAGATACAAGTCCCCATAGAAGAAACTAGATATTAAAAATTGTTTCACCACAACTAATCCTACATGTTTGGCATGAGTAAAAAATTTTATTTAATATTACTCTACTGAACAAAATCAAATGTTTGTGCCAGGTCTCTGAGTTTTGTAAGGCCTGCTTACTTGGTGAAAAGAGCCTGTTACCATGGTTACAGCCGTAAAAACTTAAGCCTCAGTGAGATATTAACATTCCTCACTCTTGGAAAGAAAAAGGTTTCCTTTTTTTAGGCAAGTGACCCTTTCTTTTTTTCTAGGTCCCCCCCCTTTCTTTTACATGTTAGAAAAGAATCAGAAATAAATCCTAATCTTGTGTAAATAGTTGAAGATGTGAAGCCTGACTAGTACATTGTTTCTGTACTAAAGCATCTTCTTTTAAAGGAAAGACTCCTTACTGTTGTAACTAGTCCTTAACATAATAAAAGTAAATCACTGAAAGCAAACAAATACTATGGATTTCAAGTAACCTGCTCCTAAAATGTAACAACCACGAAGAAAAGATGTCCTCATTTTAATGGTGACCTGAGAGTGACTTCCACATGAATAAGCATGGTTTTGTTTTGTTGTGGGGTTTTTTTTCGGTTCGTTTTTTTTTTTTTTTTTAAACTATGCATTTCATACTATTATTTAAAAAAACGCTTACAGCTGCATACCCCCACCCCCAATTTATTAAAGATTTGTTCAGGTTTCAGCTATCTCAACACTGACAAATGCATGTTAAAACAAAAAAAGAAATCATACATATCTCTAATGGCACAATATAATCCTTGTAGTTCACAACTTGAACTTACAAGTTTCAGTTGCCTGAAGTGCAAAGGTGAACTGACTTCAGAATTCTGAAAGGGGGGTGAAAAACGACAGATAAGTTTCCAAGAATACAAGTAGTTCTTGACATTGCTCAACTCCAGCTTTATCAGTTGCCCAAAAGAGAAAAATTCCCTCTATAAACCCTCTCTGTCTTTTGTCATCACCAGCTCAATAATACTAATATTATAAGTTGCACTGTCAAAACACCACCAGTTCATGCTAGAGATATTAAAAAACTAGAAATATTTACAGTACAGTTATGCTAATTCAGTATTGCTAGGTCTGACAACTTTTTTAAAAACTGCTTTAAAGAAGTCTATAGTCAAAAGAAATGACAGTAAATAAATCCAGAAGCCTGTAACAAGTTGCAGATTAGTTCAGTGCTCAGGCTCCAATTTACTTGCGTGTTTCAACAAGGGGATGACAATTAAGCCTTCTGAAACAAGTGGGGTTTTTCATAGTAAGACTATAGTAAGCCTAGGTTTCTTTCCAGTTACAAACAGGACATTTTGTTAAAAAACAGAAACTGACCAGATTTTGTGTTAGTGTTTCCAAAGTGTGCCTTTTAAGTGAGATAACTGAAGGACATAAATTTGGAATCAGTTCTATATCAATTCCTACCTGTGTACTCATTGTCACAAAATCCAGAACGATAGAAACGTAAGTTATACAGCTCGCCTACAAAACATGAGCACACTGTTCTGCTTCCTTTGTCCTGTTGTTCTCCTTCAGAACACAGACATGATCTCCCAACTTCAACGCCATTCAACACCAGCTTCTTTGAAGAGCAATATACTTTTACTTCTATTTTACGTTTTAGCAAGCTCATCTGCTAAAAAAAAAATAATCTAAACATAAAACAACCAACGGGAGCAAAAGAAAAACTGTTAGCGATATTTGTTTGTTGCATCCTCCACTGGGTAAACGTAACTCATATTAGCATGTAAATCAATAGGGAATCACACCATACACCCATCTGGTAGCTCAGTAAATCTATTGTTTATCCCCTTTATGCAAATACTTAGGAGTTTAGTGAGTGGTTTTAGCTCACATCCAAACTTTTCTGATTTGATCTGATCATCAAAGGGATATCAAAAATATATTTTGTTCTGTTCCAGGTTTGTTTTACAAAACTGAAAAATATGCATTTACTTTTTAAATCTTTATGTAAGCAGGTCCAGAGGAGGCCACAAAGATGATCACTGGGCTGGAGCCTCTCTCCTACGAAGACAGGCTGAGAGTTGGGGTTGTTCAGCCTGGAAAAGAGAAGACTCCAGGGAGACCTTAAAGGCCGTTCCAGTATCTGGAGGGGGACTACAAGGCGGCTGGGGAGGGACTTTTTACAAGGGCATGCAGTGATAGGATGAGGGGTAATGGCTTCAAACTGGAAGAGGGGAGATTTAGATTAGATATGAGGACGAAATTTTTCTCTTTGAGAGTGGTGACGCAATGGCCCAGGTTGCCCCGAGAAGCTGTGGCTGCCCCATCCCTGGAGGCGTTCAAGGCCAGGTTGGACGGGGCTTGGAGCAACCTGGGCTGGTGGGAGGTGTCCCTGCCCTGGGCAGGGGGGTTGGAACCGGATGGTCTTTAAGGTCCCTTCCAACATAAACCATTCTATGATTCTATGAAATTTTGGATTTCTTTTTTCTTAAGCCCATCTCCTGAAGATAAATCAGATATCAGAAAGCCACAGTAAAATTGTAAGCATTACCAATATTGCATATGCTACAATTAATCAAAATTCTTTTGCAGAGTAGAGCACAAATGTTAAGCAAAGTTCTTTCATGGATCTATAAACAAATTCTATGTAGCCAAAACCAAAAGGGCCAAATTCTAAATTGGAATGAGCTTTTGAGTGGAGAGCTCTGGAAAACAAAGCGGCTACAATGACACTTTTCAAACTAAAAAAACAGAAGATGCCTGCAATAACAACCTAACTCTCAAAAAAATCACTATTAAGCTACATACCGCCTCGAGGTTGAGATGAATCATTACTACCAATGATTACTGGAACACCAGCATCTTCCAACTTGATCTTCCATTTTTCAATTATTTCAGCTGAACCATCCTAGAAAAATGATGACATAGATGCCACTATTTCAACTTGTATGGTGAACCAAACACAGTCCAAAACAAGAATTCCTATCACTGACAGCATTTACTTGTACAGTATTTTAAATAAGGTCCAAAACATACCTTACTGGCATCATTAAAAACTGACAGCTCCATGGTTTCTTTAAAATCTTGTTCCCACACGGACTTCAAGCACTCATCCAACCAACATTCACTATTGTGAACAGGCACAATGACAGACTACAAAAAAGCAAACAAAAATCCAAATTTATTTCAGTAAGCACTATTTTTGTTTCCTTACAGTATAAGAATATTCACTAAAAAGAGGAAGTGCCAGATCCTTCAGAAACTAACTTCCACAAAAAATGTATCTTAAAAATATAAAAGTATACAAAGATCCTTTATTTTCATTATAAATATATAATTTGCTTTCATCTCTATCAAACTTTTTTTTCTGCATTTTTTGAGTTCTGTAAGATGCCTTTTGGTAGATCTTGGTCATCTTTGTTTCTCCAAGGAAACAAGACATCACTGAACCAAAAATGCTAAAAAAAGTCTATCGCACCACACTAACCTGTTTCTAGTATTCCCATATTTTTTACAACACCCTTTACTTCTGCCTTTCATTAATATATGTCACTCATCAATTTTTCTTTAAGCTTACTACCTAACTGGAGATGCTTATATATGCAGCCTGTACCCATGGGCTCTAGCAAAGTTTTAAAAAATGATTCTATCTAAAACTGCTATTAAGCACATTAGAAGATGACATATGACATAGTTCCATAGTCTACCATTTCAATCGCAGGCTTTCCTACGACAGCCTCTATGGGTTCAGCCACATACACGCAAAGCATGAACACTTATCTGAAGTATTTTAAAATTGGTTAGAAACCAGAGATGAGGGATTTCTCTGTTCAGTTACTCACCGCTGTTCTAATTACCCCCCAAAAGCCAACAATTCTTTTTCTCAAATTCTTTCAGCATCTCAAAAAAAAGAATACATTCCATTCACAGAATGTAAAGTCCTAAGAAATTAGCACAGTAATATACTGGTTATGTTTGTAAAGGAAGAGTCCAAACCCATACCTGTTAAGATCGCTTATAGATGGGGAACCTAAGGCAAAGAGCCTAAGTAACTTGTAAAAAGTCTCGTGGGACATTTTAAGTTCTTAGAAACAGAACTTAAATTCCTAATCATGTGGTATAACCATAAACACACAGTTTGAAGAAACAGAGGATTAGTTCCTATTGTGAGCATGTGAGAATCTGACATGTAAGTACATGTACACTGTGCAAACACATGCAAATGCATATATTAGTAGGCAAATTTTGTGGACACTGAGGAGTGTATCTTTGGGTTATAATAGAGTAGGATGTATGTACACACAGGTATTACAGAGTATGATGTATGGTACAATGATCAACAAATAAGAAACTTAACATTTAATAGCAAAAAAAAAAACTATACTTGTCTAAAATGAATTAACATCCTGATTTTTGGCAGGATGTTGTGACAGGCGAAAGGGGTATTTAAAAGAAGTAGGAAGAAAGATATCTAAAACTTTAAGCAAAGCAGGTCTTTGATTTCTGGTTTGGAGAGATAAATACGTAAAATAAGGAGAAATAAAAAAATAAAAATGTGAAATTGATTACCAAATAATTACAACATACAGACAAAACAAGATTATTTCAGAATTGTCTCAGATTAGTACTTTGACACTAAAAAAAATATGCAAAAATCTGAGATTCTAAATCAATATATTCAATTTACTCAAGATTTTAACTTCCTTTATGTCTAGATGGCAATTAAAATACCACCCTGTATACATTCATACCAATCAAAGATATTAATTCAGAAAGGGGTTCTCCATTTCGTCCAATGATAATATAAACTAGCTAGTTTTGTACATCCAGAAAAATCATTGATTATCCAATCTGTTTTCTAATTAAAACAGAAAAATTTGACTGTGCCACCAGAAACTAGCTCGATACTGGCTTGAAAACTGTAAAACTGGAACATCTTTGCTTTTTTTCATAATGAACTCCTGTTTTAAGTCAGAACAACAGTGCAAAATATCAAGATTATATTTGGACCTCTCTTCAGTTTGAACTGAAAAAACAGTACTTTAACAGCAGCACATATGAAATAATCCATAAATACCTGATGGCACTAATGTACTCCAAACTCAACATAACTCATAATATACTAGCATGCTCCTAAACACATTATTATGAGCAAGTTCTACTTCCCCAGAACTATCACAACAATGTTGAGCTAGATGCCTGCCAAAATAAGGTACAGAGCTGGATTGCTGATGACTTCTGTGTAAAACATGAAAAATTATCAAATCCACACAAATAACTGTACACAGCAATATGATTAAAATATCAGAGTAGTGCTAATATCGTATACTGAAGGTTCCTTAGGTTCTACCATTCTTATTCAGTTTACTGTTTTTCTGTGTTCACTTTTTTTTTTTTTTTAAGCCAAAGATAAAACCACGGCAAAGCTAAACTTTCATTTCTCCCTAGTTCATGTCTTCATTTGTAGCCTGGCTTAAAAGTTGCCATTGGTACTTGTCCTGAACCAGGCCTTCATAAATTGGCCTTTGTCATCGTGTGACTGTATCAGAATACTTCAGTCTCCTTGGTTCATTTAAAGAGAGAAAAACATGAACCAGGGCACTATTTCACTTACAGGTGCAGATTAATAGTAGAACAAACCAGCTGGTAGTAACCTGAAGAGACTGTGTCTATTTCTTCTGTCCCAAAACAAGATAATCTACAGCTAAATCATTGCTGACAACCCGTAATCTCCAGGGACAGAAACACCAACCTTGCTAAAGCAATCTCTAAAAGCAGGCACAAGTGAGACGTGGAATAGTTTTCCCAAGGCCTGAAGTCCTTTTGCTGCAGTTTCTGCCAACTACTGCTTCCCGATCCCAGCACAGATTATTATTCTAGTTCTTTTTTCAGCAACCTTTCATATATTTGAAGACTGTTACCACAATAGTGAACTACAGAAATATGCATAAAGCTCTTTCGAGTAATTTTAAGTCAACACAGGGACACAAATTGCAAACAACTAATGTATTAATGTATGTCATTACAGAATCAACTGAAGGACAACTGAGTCAGAATTATAACTTCATTAGCTAAGGCTGATTTATAGCAGAATCCAACAGAGGAGCATTTTCATGGCCTATGAGCCAAGTACAACAGTGAAAACACAGAACTATGAATCAGATTTGGATTTGAGCACTGTGACACTACCTGGTTTTCCCTGAACTTCACACATTCTAGAGTAAGACCTGAAACCATTTTAGGTATTTTTAGCAACATAGTTTTGCTATCACTAAGCCAAAGATAATGATTCTTGGCTTCGCTGCAAAAAGAATTTTGATGTATGGCAAAAATACCGTAATGTGAAATGGTTAACTGGTAGTTCAATCTCCTTTCTTCTACAAATGTATCACTCAACCAAAAAACTCCCTCCCTCAGCTACACCACTGAAAACAATAGATCAATCACAAGATTGATTTGAAGTACAGAATTGCCAGGGTTTTTTTTTTTGTTTGTTTGTTTGTTTTTTTAATAAAGAAGTGTCAGAAACTGTGCAAATGAATGTTTTGCATCCAAGGAAACTAATTTCTGGCATTACCACCATCATCCTCCACTAAGAATATACATGGTAAACAACTCCAAAGTGAAAACTTATTTTTCAGTTTCCACAAACTTGAGTTCAAGTAGACTCCTACCTGCCTCCATATCTGATGATAGACAATAAATTTTAAAAATTGTTTAACACTGCTGAAGATTTTATAGAAGCCGGAAACTGTTATTTTTAAATAAAGTTTTCATATGAATCATTATTCCAAACCATTTAGAAACTCATGGCTGTTGGCAGAAACACATTAGTTTTGCCAAATCTCATGTATGGGATACTTTAAATAAACTCAGAGAGATTTTTTTAGGCCACAGACTTCGACCTGCCTTTACGATCTGAAGCTCTGTGAAGCCGTCCATCATTTTTACTTGCCCATTGATCTGTATGTTTGTGCTTTTCAGATGTTTGCCTCACTAAATCGAAATTGTTGCCAAAGCACATCGGTTGCACGTGTATAAATTTGTAAAAGAAAAAGTAATTTTAAAAAAAAAAAGACAAACAGAAGAGTGAAGTATTTTGACAACATTTTTAAACTATCTTTTCAAACTCCATGGAACCAAACATGCCCGGCCTGTCCTTTTGCAAGGCCAACCGGCACAAAGCCAAGGCCAAAAGCTGCTCCCCTCCACCGAGCCACCGCAGCCCCCTCAAGGCCCTGCACACCGGCGGGAGCTCGCCCGGCTGCGG